>NC_064682.1:4036412-4346905 GCF_023278565.1 Colletotrichum lupini | reverse complement strand
CAGTACGAGATCCTGACTTAGGCACGTATCCATACGTGTCGAACAAGGTACGCAGTCCTAGTGAATCAATAGTCATATTGAAGAAAGAGGAGGCTTCTCCATCGGTTTCATCTTCTACATTATCCAGCTCCAAGATTCTAGAGGTGCTATGCGACAGACACGCTTCGCATCAAGAAGTATCACAAAATTTATCTCATCGCCCGCTTACTGTCATGACACAAATATCTGTAGGTGGTGACACATAGGTCGACATGGCATATACAAGAGTGCCGTCACCACGAAAGAGAACGACATTCGGCCAAATGAGACGAGACACAAAGGCCGTTCTATTAATCAGGCGGAATTACGACGGTCTGAACTTGGGGTTTACAGGGCATCGTCTGTCACAACTGAACCAGGGATCCCGCCAGACTGACTGCTGAGTCGGCTTATCGGCTGTAATTGACTGCTCGCTGATAAGTGGAATAGCAGTGATGTTGCTTTGTTTCAGGCCTGAACTTCGAGGTAGCTGATGGGCGAGTTGCCAAGCATGACGACAAACGTTGATTGGTATGACGTTGAACCTTGTTATCCTCCATTGAGGCTGTCAAGGGCGACGCGACTCATGCCATAAGTAGAACGAACCAGCCAAGGGTAACGCGTCTCTGCGTGTAACTGAGTGGATTGCCCAAATAGTTTCTCCATATAGACGCTATTTACCTTACGGGGCGGGCCGGATGTGGTCTGGAGAAACGCAGCATCTTATTCCTATGCCTTGAAACCAGGCTCTCAGCGGCACTTGCTGCGTTTTACCACGAATGATATGCAGGCCGAGGTTTCCGAGCACATGCACAATCAGTCATCACACGACTCGGTCGTTCCCCTTTGGGACAGCATCAGCCTTGACCCATCTGAACAGCTTACCGCTACCAAGTTGCGGGGGCGGAGCTCGACTGGTTCGGATGGTGCTTGCTTGTCTTTGGTGTAGATGTGGGCTCGTGGTGAGGCCTATGTCCGATCAGGTCCGGACCTGGGGTAAGCACAATCTTAGCTCCGGATGTTTATATGGGGCCGTTGATACGCTTTCCGTCTGCCGCGAGGTTATCAACATCAACATGACTTAGGTAGAGTAGGGCGTGTACGAGAAAGTGAAGAAGGTTGAGTCTAGGGCAATGGCAACAAAGTCTGCACGTGAATTCCGAGGCTCTCGATGCAGTTGACTGATTGTCAAACATAGCAGAAACTTAATGGTGCTACTAAGACCGTGCTGCTGCCGATGCGCAGTGCAAGGTCTTCTCCAGGTTCATCATCCGTTGTCAATAGTGGAGAGAAGCTTCCGCCGGAGGGAAGAAGCCTGGGATGGTTGCGCTAATCTTAATAGGGGAGTACTGTTGGCTGTGAGAGTCCGGGCAATGGTCGGATCTCATCAAGGGCAGTACTGGAGCGGATGTGACTTTGTCAGACGGATGACTACGCAGTATGAGTGATGCCGGGAAAAGACGGAGGTCGGCAATGTCTTCCTCTCTGAGCGATGTGGAGGGATGGGCGTGAAATCGGGTCGATCCCGGAGTCCGACAGAAAGCTATAAAAATGAATTGGTCCGACTGGATGCTAGATCACCAAGAGCCGGGGTTTTCAGGCTCAGGCTGACGCACACAGTTCCGATAGAGAGGGAGAGAGGGAGCGGGTGTGGTGCGGGTTGCAGGGCCGAGCAGCGCTAGATGGACTGGGCTCGGCCGGGTGTGGTTTTTACGGGCGGTGCGTTTCTCGCGTTGCGCAGCGTCTGCTTGGCTGCGCGAAGGGTGAAGGGCGGTACGTAAGATTTGACTGTGGGGGTTGCCTCTAATGCTGATGAGCGTTGCCTTGTTGGGGTAAAGTGATTTGGCGAGTTTGACGAGTCGCGTTGATTAGTGATTCCTGTCCCGTTTTCGAATTCGCGTTCGTATTGTGGATACGGCAGACATATTAACAGACGAGCCAGCGCAATCTCGACAAGAGGTATCCGTATTGTGTACTGTAAGGTAGTTGGCATGCACGCTCGAGGCAAGACCAGGCGTCCAGAACACCCATGGGTCAACAGCTTTGTTGAAGTGTCTGCTGCCGCTGCTAGGTGACATTCCAAACTGGATTGGAAGTTGAGAGACCCTGTTGCGTCTTTGCATCGACATTTGGCGACAATTGGGACTGGATGATGGATGCCTTCATCCTTGTACCTCCCGGAGTTGCTGCCGCCTGCCGCCTGTGAATAGCCGCCACTTAGGGTGGTCACATCAGTGTGATGATGCGCCAAATTTGGCACTTGGGGTTGCTGATGGAACACATGCCGGACAGTAGCGACGGATCCGGGGTATCGGTATTGGGCCGTGATCGCGTGTAGGTATCTTTTTGTTCAAGCGTCACCACACGCATCGGGGAATCAGAAACCTCGGCCCATCGTGATCCAACACTACCAATGTCGATCTCAGCCGCCGACATCTATCACAGTATCTAAATCGGCCAAAGTCACGACGGGTGGTAGTACCCCGAGACCACGGAGCCGCCATGAAATTCCTCGGGAAGAGACGCCCGTGACGACATGGACGATGCAGCGCAAGTGACGGGATCGGACTCGGTGTTCGTCCCCGATGGTGGGATGTTGGTGACTGCTGAAGTCTCAAGGTAGGGGCTGTTCCTAGAGAGCTTTATACACTAGACCACTCCCTGACTTCCTATTCCGCTCGTCTGGTGTAAGGGCGGGAGGCTCTTGTGAACGAAGGTCCTGGCTTGTGACTACTTTAGCCTTGACGTGGTAGGTAGTCAAACGTCGCTTGGGACGAAAATTAGATGGTCGCGGTGTTGGGAGTGGGGACGAGTCAGCAGACGGACGACAGGCTCTGAGCTCGGAGGGACAACTCAAAGTCTGAAGTCTATTGTTTACTCTCTCAGTGGTGAGACTTCGCTAAGACGTTGTCTCGCGGCGGCTGCTGTTGATACCTAGTCTGGCGTTGCTCGCTGCCGTCATGCCATGTGGATTGCGTGACCCGGCGAAGACTACAAGGGGAAGAATGTGCCGTGGATCTCGGAGTACTGGTGCAGCCCGCCCGGTAGACCATGACGGTCGGAGTGGATGACTCCAGTCGGAACCGGGAGACAGATCTCGGACGAAGCTGATTAATCTAATCTGGACGGGTCTACTTTGTGGAGTAGTCTGTGTTGCGCTGAAGGCTAGAAAGTACTGCATTTCTTGTTCGAAGTCTGTGATGTTGAAGCGCCCACTGACCCTTGGGCCCTGAGCCGGTGGGCGAGGCATGTGGGAATCTGAGAGACGCAGATCTGGCGGACAGGTTTTCGGTTGGGCGGCGGGCCAGGGCCCAGGGGTGGGTGCGTTTGCCGTAAATCGTCGTATATCGGCTGTGCTGATCGCCCAGTTGGAACGGGCTGCGACGTGGCCAGGATCGGGCCAAGGCGCATCTTTTCCGAAGAGTGCGCAAAGATATTTACTACCCTGAGTTCGAACTGCTTGTTTGTCTTTTTGCTGTATCCATAGGGTTGATTAGACGTGTTCAAAGCATTAGTCTCTGAGCGTGCCATCATACCGGAACATGTCGATGGATAGGTCTCAGGCACAAAAGGCTTACTGCGAACTTCAAGCTCCATTGGTAGCATAGTATTCACTTGGTGCGTGTAAGGTTGGATTGGTGAAAATGAATCAATTGGTGAGACGAATTTCTCACGTCAAGAGTGTCTGTAGGTGCGGACTTGTGGTGTCGTGGACGTCAAGCGTTTTCGGTGGCCGGTGACGGATGGCGAGTCCCGGCAGGCGCAGGTGTACCGTGTGGGTTCAGTCGGGAGAAAGCAGGAGCCACCTCACATCGCTAGGCTCACCTGCGGACCTGCCGCCTGCGGGTTGTCGGGGTGCTCGAAGAACCCGAGACAGGCAAGCACCACGCTTCTGTGGCTGCCTCGCTTGCGGCTCGTTGGCGACCACCCCTTTTTTGTGGTCAAGCGAGCGGTACGTATCGATGAGTCGCGCCCTTCTAGCTCCATGTCAAATTTCCAATTGGACGCTGAGCGGGTCTTGTTGCTTCTTCAATGGGCCATCGCGGGGGTACGTACTATATGAGTGGGGCCGCCCGAGGGAGCGGGAACTTGTGAACTCTGGCAATCTTGGAAAGAAGGCACTTTGCGTCTGCGAGAGGAGGCAGCTGCTCGTCCAATTGGCAACCACGATTCACGAATGAACCAAATGAGAAGAGACAGGTACGAATGCCGCAGGAGCCCAATGGGGAATGCTCCCTCCTTCATTCTTAGTGGTCCCTGTGGACATCGTTTTTGCTGGTGCTCCGCTCGTATGAACATCCGTAAATCGAACAGGGCCAAGACTTAAGACTCGCTCACTACTGCATTGCTGACTGTGACTGTCAATGAACTGCAAAGTTGTTTGCTTTGGTAATATTCCATGTACGTACCTCAACCAGGTGGAAAAAGGAGTCTTGATCACACCCGATAGCAGGGCTGTGCCAGTCTCTCCTGCCATCCATCCAACCTGTCGTGGATACTCACACCCTCAATCAATGGAACCTTCTCTCACCTTGTTGTCGGTACAGTTTGAGCAGCCTCATTGGGTGATTATCGGGCTGATAGGGCGTTTCGAGGGGCAACCCAAGTCAATTACGCCGTGCCTGTCATGATGCTGGGAAATGGAGGGGAAACAAGCTCAGATTGATGCTTACAAAATAGTTGTGATACTCATAGAGTTCAGGGTGACAGGATGGGCAGTCTTGGACGGACAGTTGGAGTTCCAAGAGTGCGAGACACCTGTGCTTCGTTGTTCGTTGCCCTATTTACGCCATGGATATCCGTGATGAGGTGAGATTGGCAAGCCCACACAGCCTGACATACTATGCTGCTGGCATTGGGTTGCTGTTGTTGGTGCTATCCGACATGACATGTCAATTGTGCCCCAGGATTGGATGCAGCCTGCAGCAGCAGCTGTTGTGTCCGTAGTGTATGCAACTGCAACTGCAGGGAAATGGTAATCCGTAGACGGCATGTTACAGTCCCGAATGGAGGGCTAGACTCCCTGGCGGCTGGCCTCCATCTCTCGATCTGCTACCCAAATGGTATTGCTTGCGCCGGGAACGGGCAATTGGTATCATGGCCTCGGGAATTGACAAGATGCCGATGGGGACCAAGGATTCAGTCTCGCAGGGCATTGTTCCGGGCCCCTGCTGCGACTTGATTGTTGGATCTCAGGATGACAGAGACATACAGACGTTTCTTTCTCCGTCCCTTTTTTGTCTGGGCTAGTAAGACGGTATACCAAGACCCTGTGTTTCCAGTCATACCTGTATCTATATGGGTGCTAGTCTGGAGTGGATCGAAAAATCAATCTGTGTACCATTGTAATATCGGACTTGAAATGTCTTACGGCCGACTTTGCGGACTTGCGTCCGACTTTCAATGTCAGCATTGCAGACGTTGTATACTAGATATTGCGGACTGCATGTGGCGGTAAAAGCTTCTCGAATATGGTTAAGGTATGGTTGTTTGTTGGTCCCGCTCAAGAAAACCCCCCGCATATCAGGTGAACGGGGCGGCTTTGAGTCTATGAGCCTAGAGTTCGTCATTAACTCCGCGCCGTACAGGCTGGACCCTGACTCTCGGTGATGGTAAGAAGTCTCGTGGTGTATGTATGTAAAGCCGGGGCTGAACATCTACAGAGAATGGCGAGCTTGGTGCTTCTCAGCGCCGGCTGTGTTGGACCGAATAACACGTGGCAGCGGACCAATTTCGACGGTGCTTACGCCCCTGTTGGCGGAGTTTGGAGGCTGGCAAATGCGCTCAAACGGTCAGAGTCATCTGCCAAGTCGAGGCTGAAGGAGTGATGGAGTGATGTTGAGCCAAAGTCCGCAAACTTGGAAGTACTTGCGCAAGAAAACACCTCATCCGCACCTGCTTGAAATACATCTGTCACAGGGTGCCGACCGTCGATTCGGCGGACGTGGTGGGTTCTTCCTGCCGGATTAGCACCACGCCTTCCATGGAACTTTACTTTGGTAGGTACTGCGAAGTGTACCTGCGCATTTCAAAGTTCAACAGAGTGAGAGAGAGAAGGAGCAGAGGGCTAGAGAAGGGAGCTAGGGGTTCTGGAGACTTTGTGGGCCCCGTCGAGCGCGTCATCCTCGCTACGGGACAGAACTCTACGCAGTAAGGTACATAGAGACCTGAGTGAGAAAGAGGTACGGCGGTACTGCGGTACGTACCTCGTATCTTTGAGCTGCAAGCTTCGTATCTTTTGCTGTGTTGCCGCGTGGGAAGGTACATCACCCGTCGCATTTTCCCTTCCATCCATCTGGCATCTGGGCCAAGCCAAGCAATGGAAGGAGGTCCCGCAATCGTATCCCTGCCGGGCAGGTACGTACTGGCCAACGTACGGCGAGCCAGCGGACATCCTTTTCAGGACGTTTCGATTTTCTGACCTTGGCCCCATTGGACCTGGAGACTTTTCGGTGCATTCTGCGGAGGGTATTCACTCTGCTGTTGTTGGCTGGCCTTTGCCTTGCGGAAGTCCCTACCTAGGTACCTTCCCTGAGGTAGTGGTGGGTGGGCATTTTTTGTTTTATTTATTCCAGTTGCTTTGTTCTGTTATTTTTCAATATCCTTCTTCTGGCCAAACTGGAAAGCACCTACTCATTTGCCTGCCCCATGCTTACCCTCCCGGCCCAGCTCCATTCCGTCCCATCTTTCCCACCGGGGCGTGCTCCTTGACGCTGTGTGTACTTCGTCCGCCGACAGGTACCTCACTTGTCTTTCATCCTGGTCACCCCGAACTGCTGGGATCTTCTTCTTTAATTCTCGTAGCCCTCCCACCACTACCTTCATCTGAGGTGCTTCTTTTACCCCTTCCTCTTCCGTCACCTTCGACGTCTTCTCTCCTTTCCTCCTCACTTCCTTTTTTTCGCGTCGGTCCTTTAATCAATACCTCCTCTGCCAGTCTATCTGTCTGGTTGGACCCTTAGTACCTAATACCGAAGATAATTAAGTGACCGCGCCGTCGTGGAATCGACGCTGCGAAGAGAGCAAGACGCAGGATCCTCACATCTGTATCGAGCGGGTGGTGGCTTGTACACCCAGCAAAACCAACGGCATTACCGACTAACAAGCGCAACTTCTCGATAATTTGGGATCGCGGTTGAGTCCGTCCCCTACGAATATCTGCCAACATGGCTTTCGCCGGGATGGCTTCCATTCCCAACTACGACAGCACGGCACAGACGTCTGGCGTTCCTATCAGCTCGGCCCGCAGCAACCATCACGAGGAGGAGGATATCGCTGCTGCCAACCAGAACACCGTCGATACCGCCGCCACATCAATCACCGAGGTAGCGGGAAGTGACAAAGCCCCCAAAAAGTCCTCGGCCCCGTTCGATAGTGACAAAATCTCCGCCGAGGGTGAAGATGAGGATTCCGAGATGGAGCGCCGCCACTCCTTGGTGCAGTCGCTTGCCCGCAAGTACTCCCACGCCTCGGCTACCGGAACCGTGAGAGGGAACCCCTTCTTCGCCGATGAGACGTCGCCTCTGAACCCGAACTCGCCCGACTTCAATGGCCGTGCTTGGGCCCGCGCCATGGTCGACCTCGTCCAGCAGAACGGCGCTTCCTTCCGTACCTCTGGTGTCGCTTTCCAGAATCTCAACGTCTTTGGCTTCGGCCAGGCCACTGACTACCAAAAGGATGTCGGAAACATCTGGCTTGGTGTGGCTGGTCTCGCGCGTAAGCTTACCGGTGGAGGTGGAAAGACCAGAATCGACATTCTTCGCAACTTTGACGGTCTTGTTCGCAAGGGCGAGATGTTGGTTGTCCTGGGTCCTCCTGGTTCTGGTTGCTCGACTTTCTTGAAGACTATCGCGGGTGAGACTAACGGTCTCTACACTGACGATAGTTCCTACTTCAACTACCAAGGTAAGTGGCGTCAAAGTCCGAGATCAGGCTTGCAGGGGTTCACCGTGGCTGGCGTCGAGCTTACTCCCTCGCCGCAAGACACTGCAACCGCCACCTGGTGTAACATCGTGTAAATCGTAAGGTGCTAACAGGGTCCAGGAATGACTTCCAAGGAGATGCACACCCAGCACCGTGGTGAGGCCATCTACACGGCCGAGGTGGACGTCCACTTTCCTCAACTGTCTGTTGGTGACACTTTGACATTCGCCGCCCGCGCTCGCCAACCCCGCCAGCTTCCCGAGGGTATTAGCAGCAACGACTTCGCTCAGCACCTGAGAGACGTCGTTATGGCCATGTTCGGTATCTCGCATACCGTGAACACTCGCGTCGGTAACGAGTATATCCGCGGTGTTTCGGGTGGTGAACGCAAACGTGTCACCATCGCCGAGGCAGCCCTCTCTGGAGCTCCTCTGCAATGCTGGGACAACAGTACCCGTGGTCTGGATTCTGCCAACGCCATCGAATTCTGCAAGACCCTCCGTCTGCAAACCGAACTTTTCGACAGCACAGCTTGCGTGTCCATCTACCAGGCTCCCCAGAGTGCCTACGACCTCTTCGACAAGGTTGCGGTCCTGTATGAGGGTCGCCAGATCTTCTTCGGCAAGGCCACCGATGCCCGGCAATACTTCATTGACCTTGGATACGATTGCCCTGCTCGTGCCACCACCCCCGATTTCCTGACTTCCATGACGAGTCCTCAGGAGCGTCACGTTCGCCCCGGCTGGGAGAACAAGGCGCCCCGTACCCCTGACGAGTTTGCTACCGCCTGGAAGAACAGCGCCAACTACACCGCCCTGCAAGCTGAGATTGAAGAGTACAAGCAGACTCACCCTCTCAACGGCCCCGATGCCGAGGCTTTCCGTGCCTCGAAGAAGGCCCAGCAGGCCAAGGGTCAGCGTGCCAAGTCTCCCTTCACTTTGTCTTATGCCCAGCAGATCAAGCTTTGCCTCTGGCGTGGATGGAGACGTCTGATCGGTGATCCCAGCATCACTGTCGGTTCTCTCATCGGAAACGTCGTCATGGGTCTCATTATTGGAAGTGTCTTCTACAACTTGCAGCAGGACACCCAGAGTTTCTTCCAGCGCGGTGCCCTCCTCTTCTTCGCCCTGCTCATGAACGCCTTCTCCAGTGCCCTCGAGGTAAGTTCTAGAACTGTATGGCGTTGAAAGGTTTCAATAGCTAACCTGAAACTAGATTCTGACCCTCTACGCTCAACGACCGATTGTCGAGAAGCACTCCCGTTATGCCCTGTATCACCCGTCTGCCGAAGCCGTTGCGTCCATGCTGTGCGACATGCCGTATAAGGTCATGAATACAATCGTCTTCAACCTGGTTCTATACTTCATGACGAATCTGCGACGCGAGCCCGGAGCATTCTTCTTCTTCCTTCTGATGTCCTTCTTCACGGTCTTGACCATGTCAATGATTTTCCGAACCATTGCTTCGTCGTCTCGAACCCTGTCGCAAGCCATGGTGCCCGCCGCCATTCTCATCCTGGATCTCGTCATCTTTACTGGCTTCGTCATTCCCATCGACTACATGTTGGATTGGTGCCGATGGCTCAACTACCTCGATCCTCTGGCATACTCTTTCGAGTCCCTCATCGTCAACGAATTCCACGGTCGCAACTTCGCCTGCTCGGAAAGCCAATTCGTCCCCAGGTCTGACGTTCCCGGCTACGCTAATCTCCCATCCGCCCAGCGTGTGTGCAGTGCCGTCGGTTCCGTTGCTGGTCTTGACTATGTCAGCGGCGACGACTACGTTGGTTCTGGATTCCGCTACTCGTATGCCAACCGCTGGCGCAACTTTGGTATCCTCATCGCCTTCATGCTTTTCTTCCTGATGACCTACATGGTTACGGCAGAGTTAGTCTCGGAGAAGAAGTCCAAGGGAGAAGTCCTTGTGTTCCGTCGTGGACACAAGCCCGCTGCCCTCAACGAGAAGCACACTGATGACCCCGAGGACATCCGCGTCGGACCCGTTACCACCGCTGACCGTGCCCGCATCAACGAGAAGAACGATGGTCTCATTGAGGAACAAAAGTCCACCTTCCACTGGAACGACGTCTGCTACGAGGTCCAAATCAAGAACGAGACGAGACGCATTCTGGATCACGTCGATGGCTGGGTGAAGCCTGGTACTTTGACTGCCCTCATGGGTGTGTCAGGTGCTGGCAAGACCACGCTTCTGGACTGCTTGGCTGACCGTACCTCTATGGGTGTCATCACTGGTGAAATGCTGGTTGACGGTTACCATCGCGATGCTTCTTTCCAGCGCAAGACCGGTTACGTCCAACAGCAAGATTTGCACCTGCAGACCACTACTGTCCGCGAGGCTCTCAACTTCTCTGCCCTCCTTCGTCAGCCCGAACACGTCCCGAGACAAGAGAAGCTCGACTACGTTGAGGAGGTGATTAAGCTTTTGGATATGGAAGAGTACGCCGACGCCGTGGTCGGTGTTCCTGGAGAAGGTCTCAACGTTGAGCAACGTAAGCGTCTGACTATCGGTGTCGAGCTGGTTGCGAAGCCTCCTTTGTTGCTCTTCGTTGATGAGCCCACTTCCGGTCTTGACTCCCAGACTTCCTGGGCTATTCTCGACCTTTTGGAGAAGTTGACCAAGAGTGGCCAGGCTATTCTCTGCACCATTCATCAGCCTTCTGCTATGCTTTTCCAACGTTTCGATCGTCTTCTTTTCCTCGCCAAGGGTGGCCGCACTGTCTACTTCGGCGACATTGGCGAGAACTCCAAGGTCATGACTTCCTACTTTGAGCGTATGAGCGGTATGACTTGCCCTCATGACGCCAACCCGGCCGAGTGGATGTTGGAGGTGATCGGTGCTGCTCCCGGATCCCACACCGACGTCGACTGGCACCAGGCCTGGCGCAAGTCTGAGGAATTCCAAGGTGTCCAGGCCGAACTGCAGAGACTCAAGGACGAGCGCGGTGTTCAGACCCCTGCCACCCACGACAAGGGCAGCTATCGCGAATTTGCTGCCCCTTTCTTCGCCCAGCTCAAGGAGGTTACCCACCGTGTCTTCCAACAGTACTGGAGAACCCCCTCGTACATCTACGCCAAGGCTGCGCTTTGCACCCTGGTCGCTGCATTCATCGGTTTCGTTTTCTTCAAGGCTCCCAACACCCAGCAGGGTCTCCAGAACCAGATGTTTGCCATCTTCAATTTGCTCACCGTCTTCGGCCAACTCGTCCAGCAGACCATGCCTCACTTTGTCATTCAACGGTCCTTGTACGAAGTGCGAGAGCGACCATCCAAGGTCTATGGGTGGAAGGTCTTCATGCTCAGCCAGATTATCGTCGAACTTCCCTGGAACACCCTCATGGCTGCCATCATGTACTTCTGTTGGTACTACCCCGTCGGCCTGTACCAGAACGCCATTCCCGCCGATCAGGTTACTGAGCGTGGTGCGCTAATGTTCTTGTACCTGCTCGTCTTCCTGCTGTTCACATCGACCTTTACCGACTTCATTATCGCTGGATTCGAGACCGCTGAGGCTGGTGGCAACATTGCCAACTTGCTCTTTATGCTTTGTCTCATCTTCTGCGGTGTGCTCGCCAATCCCGACTCCATCCCTCGCTTCTGGATCTTCATGTATCGTGTATCGCCATTCACGTACATTGTTTCAGGCATGTTATCCACGGCTGTAGCCAACACAGAGGTTGTCTGTGCTGCCAACGAGTTCCTCCACTTTGACCCTCCCTCAGGGCAAAGCTGTGGAGCCTTCCTCGAGAACTACATCGCGGCTGCTGGCGGATACCTTCGCGAGCCCAACGCCACCACCGACTGCCAGTTCTGCACCATCCAAGACACCAACGTCTTCCTGGCGAGCGTCAAGAGCGACTACAACGACCGCTGGAGGAACTTTGGCATTGCCTGGGTCTACATCATCTTCAACATCTTTGCCGCCCTGGGCTTGTACTGGTTGGCGAGAGTACCGAAGAAGGGTGGCCTATTTGGCAAGAAGAAGACTGAGTAAGGGCGTCTTGGCATCAAAAGTTTTTCTTTATACGACAAGGACGAGAAGGAAATGAAAGAAAACGACACAAAATGTGGGAGGGATCATGTGTGTACGAGCGAGTGAGCTGTTTAGAGAGGCGAGCTTGGGTGCAAACCTGGAGGACGTGTTGAGAGTCTCTGTCATTACAGATCGATGCATCTGTGTGGCATTTGTTCATCCTCTCTGGCGGACTGGTTAAATATCCATGTCATGTGTAATTTGTTGATATCCTGCATTCGGGATGCTGTCAAGACATGCACTCCCCATTCTCCTTATTGTTACTCTTAATAGATACCTAGAAGCCAGACTTTTTGAACGAACGAAACTGTCCCAACGTGTGTCCTGTGCCAAGAGACGGATTATACGTGCTTGGGGATTGCCTGTGGAGATGTAAGGAGTGCAGTCAATGCGACTATTGCGAGGTAAGAACGTGATGCTATCATGCGTTGGCCCGGATACGGAGCAGCAGGCCTCATCTACAATTTCAGGGAAAGTTGGAGGAAGGAGAGCAAAATTTGCCTCGCCCTACTCCCTCCCCATGAGTTCAAATTGCAGTGTAGACAGCCCTGGGTATGCCAAAAGTGTAAAAATGGCTCGTCAGATCTAACGACGTGGTTCCCACTTGTCAGCCATATACACCAGTCTCTCAGCTACTAGCGTGTACCACAGCTATCACTAACTGAGCGGTTGGGGCCTTGTCTCCTGGAGGTAAGAGCGGAATTTTGCATCATTCTGTACATTGATTGGGCCGTGCCGGTACACCAACTCGAACAACCTCATCCAGTCAGCAGTATCAGCAGCTCAACTGCTTTCCTGGTTGCATATTCTATGCCACAGTCGATTCAGGGTTACCTCCTAGGTAGAACTGGAGCACGAGGACATTTAGTAGATCTCTTGAAGGCTGAGAGAGTGTTGAAGTCAGCCGTAATTACTTGTTGAGAGCCAAGTCGATTCGAACATAACGCTCAACCACCCTTGAGAAGCCTGTTATCTTTTCGAGAGTATTATTACTTACTCGGGACGGTTTCTTCATAAGATATGGTGGAATTAGTGAGGCGATGCCTACATATGCACATGTCCTCCTATGAGAAGGCGAGGTCTTGTCAAGGCAGAATTGAGATGCCTTTAAGAGGCTATCAAGTTGCAACCCTAGATGGCCCTTTGTGGCTTGAAGACTCCTATCAGGTCGATCTGTTGGACGGTAGCGAGACCTTCTGGAGCGGCCAAAAATGCAGTGAATGCGTCAGGAACTGTCCTGACACCAGATCTGGTTTATTGACCTTGGCATGTGACCCTACGGAGTCTATCCTCACTCATTCGCTCGAAAGGCTCTCTACAACTATCATCTCGTCATCGGTGTTCTAAATAAACCCCACGCCGTGAACTTCTCCACAGCCATCGCATCCCGTCTCACTTGCTACAGCCACCCTGCGCTCCAACAGTATACGTAGCCCCCCGGATATCATTCGATCCAGGCGTCCCCTTAGCTTGACCACGAGCATCCTCTATAGTGAAAGTGCCCGCGAGGAAATCGTTCAAGTTCGCCGAGGTGTTGATGCCGTTGACCCGGTCGATGACGTGGCACTGCTCGTTTTGGCAGCAGCATTGCGGTGTGCCTACGAAATTGGGGCTGCCGCCGGTGATGGCGTCCGGGTCTCTGAAGATTTGGAAGGTTTTGCACTTTTTTGCTTGTCTTTCGGCTGGAGAAGCTGGTGAGTTTGTGGGTACAGGTGAGGAAAAGTCTAGATTTACGTACTCAGGTCTCTGCTTGATAGGACTGAAGAGGCGACTAGGGTGGCGGCGATGAGCGGGAGGATGTAGGTGCACTTCATTGTTGAGGGAATGTTATAATTTCAAACCGCAAGAGGTTGGCTTCAAAGATAGACTTGAGGGAATGACTTATGGAATGGACTTGAGAGATGGACTTAACAAGCGAGTATCACCTTCCATCGTGAGAAGGTCCAGTCAGATGAGACTTTTATATATACTCAATTTATTCAAATCCCGAGATGCATCGTTGCCCTTTCGCTCGTACGCCCGACTGCGTTCATCATTTGGAATTGTCATCTCATCCCAGGCCGCTTGGGAAGCTCGGATGATAGATCCAGACTCGAGTCAAACTGCAAGGGTTTGCCGGCTAAGAAATTGACTCGACGACCTAACAAAAGTCTTCTGGAAGCTTGATTCTCGGAAAGTCGGAAGAGCGTGCTTATTTAAGGTTCAAGGCAATGCACGAGACATGACAATTTTTTATCTGCTTAATACCACGTCCAGCAGCTAAATTGTGCACGTTCATCACGCTATCCGGTGTTAGAACTCCGATGAGAAGAACCCCAGAGAGCAGAGCCACGATGTTTGACAGGACGATGGTAATAAGCTTTTGACTATCGTTGCAGATGCTCATGTACGCGTACGGATCTCATCATTCCAGTAACACTAACACGGGCGTTCCGGCCAGGTTTGGCCGCCTTTTCCCGATTGGTGTACAAGCACCAGAGGATTCGTCTCCCATACGGTTTGACGTGTGTTATTCGATGTAATTGGTGCAACACCTGAGGGACTGAATTTTCGTGTTCGTCCATTCTCTATTGGTACGAGACTTACATAGAGTACTGCAGTTCCAGGGATTAGGGACCATGTGGAAAGTCTCCGATGGGCCGACCATACCTTGATTCACCCTACTCGGCTGTTGCCGCCTTGGCCAGAAGTCAAAGCAATTTCATCGGAAGGAATTGAGTTGCCGTTCATTCGTAGGGGCTTAGAGTGCGAATTGGGATCGCAAAAAAAGGTTCATGAGTCGAAAGTGCACTGTCCATGCCGCGTACGGGACTGCGACCTGTGGGAAGAGCCGCAGCACCATACAAAGGCTGAGCTACTTACTTAATTGCATACAGAGCTTGAAATTGACTTTGAGAAAACTTCTGAAGCTAGTAACACCATGAGTCGTTCGTAGCAAGGGCGTCTTTGTAACGAGTGGGCCTTGAGACTCGACTCGAAAGTCCGACGGTACGGCCAAATTAACCCATGAAGACTTTGAATTCTTTTGGAAATTATTGCTACATATATCAGCCTGTCTCTGAGTCAGACATCATACCCAAGTGAACATCAAGACGTGTTGGAGTGTTCCGAGTCACGATGTTAGCTAGGTGCTCAGGGCACAATTAGCTTGTTCTCTGTGCAACTGGCTGTGTCAGATCCACGTTCTCAGCTTTGTAGTTCCTGAAGTGCGACCTGGGACGGGGTAAAGATGCAGTGAACTTCAACATTGGCACCACTAGTGTTGCCAATGCTGCTAGGCCCTCTATGTAAAGCTTCTCAACCGCTGTGATCCCCTCTTTGGGGGTCAAAAAGTTGCAGTGAAATCATTTGGCCTCAACGATTGAGTGAGAAGCCCTTGGGAGGGCTAAAGTTGCAGTGAAGAGTTGCCACATGCCGCCTGATAGCGATGTGGCGACCTGCATCAGCGCCATCGATGTGCGTGTGGCGACGTTGACTGATATCCCAGTCAGGAATGATCAAGGCTCGCAACATGTCGCGGACAGGGTAGGGAATCTGAGCCCAGAACAGGTCTGCCTCTGTAAACAACCTGAATTATGGTACGCCTATCCTGTAATGTTGCTTTCTGTCTTGGGGCTTTGGATAAGAACATGAAGTTAACCAGCAACGAAGACATCCCTAATACTAGTCGGGGACACTTCGTTGGCACTTTCTGTTCACGCGTTCTTCCATGAGGTTTGGGCAAGGAATGCAATGCTGGAAGATTCTGCATCGAGGATATCACACACCTCTGTCTCGGGGATTACTGAATAAATGGAAGCATTTGCTCCATCATCAATGATTCTTCTAGAGAGGCATGATCGTCATCAATTTCAGAGGTCAGTCATTCACAAGCGCGCTCAATCATACTGATCTAGACTACGACTGGAGACTCAAGGATGAAGATATTGGATGAAATCATATCTATGAGCTGAATGTATCCGTCTATCTGATTTAATCAACTCCCGAAAGTCACTATATGCGCCTCCCTCAGTGACATACCTCTATCATTCTTTCTAAAAAGGATAGCTGGATCATTATCATCACAAATTTGAGTGCTTCTAGCTTCTCAAGCTAGATATCCTCGACTAGGCAGGAAGGAAATCACAAAACAAATAATAGCTACCAAGACGATCAAGCAGATACAATAGACTTAGCAATCTCCTGGACCAAAGCCTTCATCTCCTCGGGCGAGTGCTCCTTCAGGCCCAATAGGCCGTTCTGCACGCTTTCGTAGCCGGGCTTCGCCTCCTCAGTCTGCGAGGCGCGAATAATGTATCCCAGCCAAACCCACTCGTCAAAGACGCCCTCAGAGAGAGCCTTGTCTGACTTCGCCTGCACGTCCGCCGTGTTCTCCTCCGAAATTGCCCAGCCATCGGCGCCCGTCACACCCTGCGCGGCCTCCACAATCTCGCGCTTCGTCAGCTTTCCGTCGTGGATGCGAACCGTCTGGTTCTTTGTCGCGTCAGAGTTTCTCAGTACGCCAACAACAGCCTTTCCGACGGTCGAAAGCCTCGTCACACTGATGGGAAATGAGCCTCCGTTGTAAATGGTGGCCTTCTTGCCGGCCACGTCGGCAATGAAGCCAACGTTCAGACCCCAGTCGAGGAAGAGGTTGTTGTAGATGAATGTGTACGACAGGCCCGTCTCTGCCGCCCGCTTCTCCAGGAGGTCCTCAATCTTGACCTTGTCGGCGAATACCGGCAGTGCACGAGCAAGAGGATTCTGCAGGTCACTGCCGAACTCTGAAGGAATGAAGCGGGTGACGCCCGCGTCGATGGCGGCCTCGATCACCGTCTCCTGCAGAGAGAGTCCAGCTGATCCAATGGTGCTGACGACGGCTTCTTGGCCCTTGAGCGCGTCCGCAATGGCGGTCTTTGATGAGAAGTCGACGGCAACTTCTTTGACTTTCGATGAGAGTTCCGTGGGGAGCTTTCCTGTGGTGCGGGAGAGCACAGTAACCTCGAGACCGGCGTCGACGAGCTCTTTGAGAACAGCCGTGCCTAGGGAGCCAGCAGCCTAGTATATGTGAGCAGCTGATTAAACATTTGGATCTTACAGGACTTACGCCAATGTGAGCAATACGGGTCAGAGAGGGCATTTTTGCGTTGAATAGTTGAGACAGAAATAGAGGTGATACCCAGCAGTCTTAATCGAGTGGAATTGGTTGTGGTTGAGAGATATCGTCTTGTTATTCTATGGTGTACAGCCAAGTAGCCCAGAAGAAAGTGCGAACAACAGCTCTCATATGTAGTTGGAAATAAAGGTTCCGAGTCATAACCTTGGTATCGAGATTATTGATGTTCCGCAAACAATCGTGGCGTTATTCGAGCCGTGAAGCAGACCGGATGTATTTTGGTTCCGGACTTCTAGAAGGCTTACAGTGAATCGGAAGCAAAATGTTTTTTTTAAGCGCAGACGGACCGAGAAAAGCACCCCAACTCCGTCGAACAGAACCAAAGCAATTTGACTGCTTAAAAATCTCGGACCCAGAATGATGATAAACGCGACGGGCAGAAACCTTATCCTTACGCATAGCGAGGAATTAGGTTATGCTTAAAAGTAAGACTTCCCTCCCACTCTCAGTCATGGGCGAACGTTGCCTCTTCTGCTCCTTGTCAACGTCTATCCCTTTTCAGACTCAGCGTGGTATAGACTTAAAAGCAGGTTTGTAACAATAATGCTAGACAATCGCATCGTTTGTTACTGCTCCTGAGAGGGTCTCATGAACAATAATTGTTGTGCGGCTGTGATCGAAGACTCCGGGACGACGATTCTATTACATTCGCTGTGTTGACTCTGGTGAGTTCGCTGCCATTACTATTGCTCAATTGCGTTATGCAATCTATGCGAATGATGGTACTGTATTGCTGGAGCTGATCGCCGAACTCAAGGTGCCAAGATAGTCCACCAACACATCGTCATCCTTGTGCAGATCTTGCTGCACCCAAATGGACTGTATGGTATTCTTGACTGCTTGTATGCTTCGTATTCGAACATCTCTTTGGGTTCTTTCGATCAGATTGATGATGCCGATCCTCTGTTCGTCACGTTGTGCCTCGCAAGCAAGAATCAGTAGGGGAAAGAAGTGCTCGCAGGTGCATGACTGAACAGGTCCCGCGAAAGCCGCCTCCACCAGAGCATCAAGGTCCGCAGGAGGTTCCCATGGGCTTTGCGAGGCTCGTACAAGATAGATCTGAGTCGCCATCTGGTACAGTTCGATAGCGAAGGCGGCCTCCGGATCTGAAGCCGATGGGATGGCTGGTTTGACAGAGATGTCTCGGACCCTTCCGCCAAGGTCCTTGAGCTGATTCTGGTAACTTTCGTCCTGACTTCGAGGATCTCGAGGATCTACTAGCGTGTCGCAAACCTCGGAAAGCAGATTGAGAATCGCATAAGTCGGATTCACGGGCGGTATATTCTGCCAGGGCTATCAGGGGGGAAGCAATGGATGGTCATGAGAGAATGAACTTACGGGTCTATATCTCGTTAAAGGGGGATACTGGGGATTTTGAAGTACTTCATTCTGCTTGACTGATTTCGTAGGAATAAAAGACTTGTGGCGCCAATGGTGCAAAGCGAACCGAGATTGGGTCTCATGATAGTAAGCCCAGCTCAACAATTGACCAACGTCACTGTCATGCGGTTCGTCCTGTAGTCGAGTGGCATGAATCATGTCAACAGCCCCCCATGTGTGCAAAAGCCACTCGCCCGAGCCTTCCGAAGGTTGCATTATCTATACAATAGAAATCAATTGAGCAAAGAGGCGGTATGATGGCGACGGAGCTGCCACTTACCTCAAAAGCTCCAAGAACCATAGACGCAGCCACGTGCTGAGCCGCTCTCCCCAAGATCAAGGCCTCGCTGGTCACTGAGGTTGATAGATAGTGAATTGCCTGTATCTTTAGCTTCAACGCTTGTTCATTGAGCCCATGGCGGTGTAGTGAAGCATAAGAAAGTAACGAATTGAGAAGAGCAAGCCCGGAATTTGAATCTTTGGTTAAAGCCATGCTCATAAGCGCGTTTCGAATTTTCCAGGTATTCTGACCAAATGTGACCAATGACCTGTAGGCAAAGTTTTGAACTAGAATGATTATCAACCATAAAGATCAGGGTTGGGTATTAGGTGTTTCTAGGCTTACAGTGATGGAAAAGATCTGCGTTCATGGAACATGAACCGACTCCAATTTGGGGCTGCCTCAGGAGCCTTGGAAACAATGGCGTTGTATGACATCCATGGCTCTGCAGGGCCGAGTAGCCATACAATTCCATGTGATGCGAAGTTGCATTCACGAAAAAGGGATTGACGACACTTGGGTTCGACCGTTCAATGGCCGTCACTGCTGGTGCTTCAATACCCTTCAGCGCTCGTTTGTTGTCGCCTTCCCTCGGCCACGACAATCGAAGCTCGTATCCTTCACATTTTCGCTGGGATCTGTCACACTTCATGCAGGTTGACAGAGCCCCGTCGCATTGGATCTTACGAGCTGAAGACGCGTCGTAAGTAAAGCCCAATCCAGATATCTGCACGCGTTACTGACCTGTGCACGTCCAGCAGCACTTTCGTGTCTTCATTGCGGCAACAGGTGGGCGGGCATCTTCTGGTGAGACCAGACTTCAGTGGCCACCGTTGTCGGGTCGAATCGGTAGATGTCGCAGTTTTCAATGTGTCACGAGAATCCCAGAAGCTTAGGCTCGGAGAAAGTTGCTGTCGCTGGGTCGCTGACATTTATGTAGTCGCATGCTGGCAAGTAAGACTAGCCATTTGTAAGCTATCCTCTAAGCCTCTTAAAGATGCATTACGAAAGGATCCCCAAATCCTTCCCATCTATCACTTACCCCACAGGAAGCAACTTTTATCGAGGCTAAGAGCTTTGTGCATCTCGCCGCTTGTCCGTTTTGGGCGGTTTGCTGACTTCGGACTTCACTTTCACCCGTCACCTCTTGCGACAAACGCCACGATTGGGCGCCAGCAAATCCTCAGTATGCGCAAGTCGCTGAGTATTATGAATCAAGAGAAGCGACGTTTCGTTGCTACAGAATCGGTGCAAGAAGGCTTTGACCTGGATATAAATGATCGCTTTCGACCTCACAATGTTGAACAGAAATTCATCTCAGAGTCATCCACAGCATCACTTTTCTGCTCTTCCAATACCTTCAAATCACACCAACCATCTATAAGACACAGTCAACATGACTACCTATCTCATCACCCAAGCAACTGGCCAGCAGAGCCGCTCGGTCATCTCCCATCTTCTCCAAGCGGGTGCCAAGATCCACGCAATGGTTCGCGACCTTCAGAAAGTCCACCCCAGCCTTCAACATCCCAGCATCACCCTCTTCCAAGGAGAAAGCAAGAACTTGGAAGATGTTCTTCAAGCGGCCCAAGGCTGCAAAGGAGCATTCCTCAACACGGTTCCATACCCGGGTCTGGAGGCCTTGCAGGCTAAGACCATCGTCGAAGCATGCCAGAAAGCCGGCATCGAAACTGTGGTCGCAGCTACGACCCACGGCACAGGGAACAGAGCCTTCTGGGATGATGATATCATCAAGGAGCTCCAGCTACACCAGTACTTCTCCTCCAAGGCAGAAGTCGAGGAAATCGTGCGGGCCGGAGGATTCACGTCGTATACCATTCTCCGTCCGGCTGTCCTCCATTTCGACTTCTTTGTGCCGGGTGCTTACGGCAACTTTCCTCGGCTCCCTACTCATGGAGAAATTGACGACGTTCTTCTCAACGGTGCTCGTGTGCCTTACACGGACGCCAACGACGTTGGAAAGTACGCCGCAGCAGCTCTGCAGGACCCGACCAAGTTCAATGGCCAAGAGATCAATATGGGAAATGAACTTCTCACCATGGAGGAAGTGCGTGACATTCTCGTCAAGGTCAGCGGCAGAAAGGTGGGAGTGACCAAGCGAACTCCCGAGGAGCTGGAAAAGCTGGGGATCAGCGTGTTTGGCCAGAAGTTCCATCAGATGTCCAATGTGAAGGATCTCGGCTGGGGTATTGAGTCTTCAAAGGATGTCGGGGAAATGTTCGGCATGCCTCTGGGTTCAATTGAAGAGGCATTGCAGAGGGACAAGGCTCTGCTCCTGGAGTGCTTGCCTGAAAACTAGCCTCGCGGAGAGGTTGGATCCGGGATTTGCCATTTATAGAGTAGTAACAGTACCTTAGCTCATCGAGCGTGTTTAACATATTCCATCATGTTGTCGCATTTCGAATCAAGTGTGATGTCAGAAAACGCAAGGCTTCATGACTACTGAGTGTCTATGATACGGGGTTCTGTAAATTGAAAGTACCCTGTCTTCCTTCGTGGCCGTGCTTTATCGTGTTTTCCCATAGAATGACAGCGGCTCATCCCATGGCTTAAGGTGAGCCAACCTCTCGTTCTCTGCATCGTCGCGATTTGAATGACTGGTGTAGCGGGGTCCGACACCGGCGCAGCCCCACGGCGACGGGGCTGTGGATGAATCAAGTGATTTACTTTGAATTTAACCGTAAACTCAGAAAGCCCATCATGACTAGCAGCAATGCGACGCTTGGATAAGGCCATTGCAGGGCCCATCATCGACGCAGAAAGATTCGTCGAAAATATGTATCAACTCAACTGTTGTTTCCTTGAACGTGATTACTTTCCAATGCTACAAAAAAGATCCTGACGTTTCGCTCAGGCAATCGAGGAATGATTGCATCATTCAGACTGCAGCGGGCCTGCCAAGGAGAGGGCACACAAAAAACATGCTGCGATAATCTAACGATGCCGGCGTACTTACCAATCCAAGCATCGTCTGCCGGCACTTCCCCATCATGTTTTTTGTTGTATGCGGGGAAAGTGGGTATAAACAACTTCCAAGGTTGTAGATCACCACTCCAGAATCCAACGCTTCGGGTCAATACTACCCGCCAAAATGTAATAAGAAGCGGCTATCCGCATCAGCCGGTGGGATGTAGGTTCTTGATGTTCTCCCTACAACGTAAATGTGACGATCATGGGAGTGCTTTACAAGTATGCCGTTGGCCTCAGTGGCGCCATGGCCGGACTATCCGGACTTGCGCAAGCAAACGACTTCACGCCATACGTCGACCCATTTCTTGGCACCGAGGGCCCAGAGCCTGGGTCATCTTATCAAGGCGGGAACATGTTCCCCGGCGTAACACTTCCGTTCGGAGCTGTGAAAATCGGCATCGACACTACGAGATGGGATACCAGGTATCAAGCCAATGCGGGCTACACCGTCGAAGGAAATGTCACAGCGATTTCCATGTTGCACGTCAGCGGCACGGGAGGCGCTCCGACTTACGGGCTGATCCCACAAATGCCTCTGACAACCTTGGAAGGGGTCAATCTACTCGACAACTTGACTTACATGCAGCCAAGAGCTGAGCACGATGTTGCCGAGGTCGGATACTACAAGACGTCTCTGGCAAGCGGCGTCATAGCTGAGATGAGCGCCAGCATGCACGTTGGCATCATCAAGTACGAGTTCCCTCGCGACGGTGGCCGTCATATCTTGGTAGACTTGAGCCACTACCTCCCAACTCGTGGCAAGGAGTCTCAATGGTACAGCAATGGTCTTTTGGAACGCAGCGATGATGGTTCTTCCTACACTGGTTATGGTGTGTACAGGGAAGGCTGGTCTCTTGGTGAGTTAGTATGCGGTATTATGTCTTGAAGATGAGAGCTCACGTTGACTCGGGAAGGCGGCGACTTCAAGGTCTACTTCTGTGGACAGTTTGATAGCGTGCCTGAAGACGTCGGACTATTTTCTGGCATCTACACGGACCCGTATTGGCCGAATACTACAGATGTCAAACCATTCTATAATAACGACACGTCGATTAAAGGTGGCGTGGATGGATACCAGTATGCCGATCGAGTTGGAGGCATCTTTACGTTTCCATCTAGTGTCGCTACCCTGACATCCAAAGTTGGAGTTTCGTGGATTTCGTCCGAGAAAGCTTGTCAATTCATCAAAGATGAGATTCCCCACAATGACCTTAACCAGACGGTCAGCGACGCAAAGTCTCAATGGAACGAAGAAGTACTCTCCAAGGTTGATGTCAAGACTGAGAACCAGACGCAGTTAGAAATGCTGTACACTGGACTTTACCATGCGCACCTGATGCCTTCCGACCGAACTGGCGAAAACCCTCACTGGGCGACTGAAGAGCCGTATTACGACGACTTTTACACGCTTTGGGATACCTTCCGCTGCACTCACGCACTCATCTCGTTGATCTTACCCAGCCGTCAGGTTGATATGAGTAAGTATTTGGAGTCCCAATGCCGATGACAGATGCTTACAAAATCAGTCCGAGCCATGATTGACATCTGGCGGCACGAGCGATTCCTGCCGGAGGGTCGCAGTCACAACCACAATGGCCGTGTTCAAGGCGGCTCCAACTCCGACAATGTTCTCGCAGATGCCTATGTCAAAAAGCTTGACACTAACGGGCTCATCAACTGGGCGGATGGGTATGCCGCCGTACGAACTAACGCCGAGATACAGCCATACAACAACTTTGATTTCAACGACCCAACAGGAAGCACCAAGGAGGGAAGAGGTGCCTTGGATGACTGGAAGAAATATGGGTACGTATCTGTTAACTATGGCAGAAGCGTAAGCAAGACCGTCGAGTACTCTCTCAACGACTTTGCTGTGTCGCAAATTGCCAAGGGTGAGGCACCTGAGGAGGCGGCAACCTATCTGAACCGCTCGACGTAAGTTTTCTTCTCCTTACCTATGTTATAAGGACCATCACTTACGGTATCAGTGGCTGGCAAAAGATCTGGCTCAAGGATGCTAAGGCACTCAACTTCACCGGCTTTCTCGCTCCCCTCGAACCCAACGGTACAGTTCTACCAGGCTACAGCCCACTCGAATGCGGAGAATGTAACTGGCAGGCCATCTCTTATGAAGGCACGCCATGGGAGTACAGCTTCACTGCACCGCACGACATGTCCACCCTGATAACCTTGATGGGAGGTCCCGTCAGCTTTGAGCATCGACTCGACACGAGCTTCATACCCGGCTTGGCCGAGCAGGATCAAGGAAACAACGGAATCGGAGATATGATTTACAACCCCGGAAACGAACCCAGCTTCATGACACCGTTCTTGTACAACTACGTCGGACGCCGGCAATGGAAGAGCGTGATGAGAAGCAAGCATATTGTCGACGACTATTACCACGTCGGTGCGAGCGGCATCCCCGGCAATGATGATGCGGGAAGTATGAGCAGCTGGCTCGTGTGGAACATGCTCGGCCTGTATCCGGTTGTCACGCAGCCTGTCTATCTCGTTCTTTCGCCACGATTCGAGGAAATTACTATCCGTCTGGGCTCGGATGGCGGACTCTTACGGATCACCGCAACTGGTCTTGAGCAAGGCCCGTATGTTCAAAGTTTGAAGGTTAACGGAAAGGAGTGGAACAAGAGTTGGGTCACTCACGATGACCTACTTGGGGAGAACAAGCCGGGAGGTCTGCTTGATTTTGTGTTGGGCACGGAGCCCGCGGAGTGGGACTCGGGCGAGTTACCGCCCAGCCCGGGTGCCCTTTGAGAGCTCGAATTGCCAAGTCAAGTACATAGATATGTAGATGTGGTACGATATGTACTTAATCTTGTACGGATCTCGCCGAATCTTCACCATAAGTAGACAGGATGATGCAGAGTGTCATCTCCTTTAATCACCGAGACTCACATTGATAAAATCGTAGTGTAGCTGTCTGCTTTGTGATGAGGAATGGTCCTCAATAATCTCTCGTATTTGTTTAGCAATCGCACCGCGGGTCTGAAACTAGACATGTAGATATGCGTTATTTCGTCTTCTTGAGTGAACGTATTGTGGAACTGCACATTCCAGCGGACTTTAGCGTACAATCAATGTGATCTAATCGGGTTCCGTGGGCCGCATATGCAGCTGCATTATTGTCCTCAATGGGCAAGTCACAACGGCGAATGGGACCTTCAAAACACAACGTCTTGGTTTCAATCTCCGCGCATTCGCTTTCGCAATGCCTCGCAGGGATTCTCGTAGACGGCCTGCCACCCCTAAAGGTTGATCTGAGATTCAGGAGGGGTAGTCTCCATCTGCAGGGTTTAGAGACACAATGACTTCGATGAACTAGGCCGATCATTACGAGTAGCTGGGTAGAGGAAAATTGCCTACCATATGGAAACCTTGCCAATGTTTAGCTCTAGCGACAAAGGTATGTTGCGTTTTGTCTTGGCAAAAAGGAGCCCACGAGTTGCAGTCCGATTGCAAGTGATACAAAAATTGTCACCACTCACTCGCCGCTTGTGGTTCAGATGTGTCGTTGAGCTGTCTGGGCAATGGCCTAAGTCTTTCTTGCAAGGTTCCCATTGTTTTCGACTGATGATATGAACTAAAATATAAGAATACTATTCGTGGCTAATAAGAAATACGCCTAAAATGCCCAAGAGCTATGTAACTTGTAGTCTATCTTTAGAATTTGTGTAGAAGTGTCGTGTCGAGTATGAGGAGACAAAGTCATAGAACCACATGATTCCTGGTTCGCGTTCTGTCCAGAGTCTAAGCAATGCGTTCAGCGCCTGACCGGCTTCAGGTAAGCGTTCAAAGGGCCCTTCTCCCAAAGCAGGTAGATCTTCTGTCTGCCAGCCCAGTCGCGGCTGTCATCGGCAATCTTGAAGTCGAAGTTCCACAACATGCGTGCGAGAATGAGGCGCATTTCGACATAGGCCAAGCTGAGAAGGTAAATCATGTCAGCAATCGTTCATTAAACACAGAGCTGGTTTCTGTAAGATATCGATGGGAAACTCACTTTCTTCCAATGCAGTTGCGGGGTCCGACGTGGAAAGGCTGGAAAGCTTCCTTGTCATCGCTGGCGAAGACAGGATCTTGCATCCATCTCTCGGGGTGGAAGCCAAAGGGATCGCGGAAGTTTTTCTCAGAGTGGTACATAGCCCACTGGTAGACAGAAACAGTTGTCTGCGAAGCTCGGATGTTAATCTTAGTCCAGTTACTTCAGGACTTGAGGAGTTGTACGTACGTCTTCGGGAACATAGTGATCCGCGATAGTCGCGCCTCCCTTAGGGACAATGCGAGGCAGTCCGATGGGCACTGGGGGGTACAGGCGGAGCGCTTCTTCGAGGCATGCGAGAAGGTAGGGCAGGTTGCTGACGGAAGTAAAGTCGATTTCGCTCTCTTCCTTGAATGTGGAACGGATCTCGTCGGTCAACCTCTTGTGCGCGTCGGGGTTCGTCAGCAGGTAGTATGTTACGCCGGAAAGCAGTGTCGCTGTGGTCTCGGATCCACCAATAATGAGAATGCTGCTGTTGGCCTTGAGCTTCTCAAAAGTCATGTTCTGTAGACGATGTTAGTTTCTCCGTTTTCTCGAAATTTTTGAGATAATTTGCGACGCACCCAGTCTTCCTTCTTCTTCAAGAGACCCTCGATGAGATCAGGACGCGATCCCAAATCCATGCGACGTCTGAGCTTTGCCTCGGTAAACTCTTCGTGATGCGCTCTTTCGCGCTTGGCCTTCTCAGGAACCATGGCCATCATGAGCTTCATAACAAAAGGGTAGTGTTTTCCGGTCTGCAAGACAGTGCCCAATCGCGCCATCTGGAAGATTGCCGCAACCCAAGGGTGGTAGTCTGAGCCGTCGAGACAACCAAATGATTCACCAAAGGCAAGGTCACCGATAACGTCGAAAGTGGTGTAGTTATACCAGGCTGCCAAGTCGAGGGGCTTCGCACCGTCATTTCCGTGCTGGTGAAGTCTCTGGATGAGCAGGTCGACATATCCCTTGATCATCGGCTGCTGGTCACGCATGCTCCTCTCGCTGAAGCCGTGCGCCAGGGATCTGCGCAGAACGGTGTGCTCCTCGCGATCAGAGCTGACGATATCGGAGGGTGCACCGGGAACGGAGCGGTAGAACTTGAGCGATTTCTCCATCTCGGCGCCGCCCTGGGTCTTGTGGCCCATAATGTCCTTCCAGGCGCGCGAGTCGTGGAAGGCGAGCTCATCGGGGGCGATGCGGACGACCGGACCGTACCGCCTGTGCAGGTCGAGCATGTCAAAGGGGAGCGTGCCGGTGAGCAGCTTGTAGCAGAACGGGATGCGGGATGTGCGCATCCATATCGGGCCGGGAAACTTTCGGAGCGGGTGGAGAAAGAGGCAGTAGAATACTTGAGCGAGCTGGTAGGCGACGTACTGCAGAAAGTTTGTTAGATTGCGGTGTTCGGTTGTGTAGTGTAGCCTCACGGAGCTGAAAATCAAGCTTTCAAGTGCCGGCCGGGGTAGAGCGGGAGACGGGGACTTACAACGCCTACTAACAGGCCTAGAGTGTTGACGAAGCCAAGTTCTAATAACTTCATGTTTGCGAAAAGAATTGACTCTCTGTGAGTGCCAGGATGCGACAGAGATAGAGAGAGAGGATAAAGGTGAAAGGTGAAGAGTTCGAGAATGAGTTGACAACCAGACCTCAAATATCAACACAAGGCAGGGCGTTCCATCAAGCTGGTTTTATTCTCAACTTCAGACTCACAAGTTCAGACGAATGCGAGTTACGAGTACGATAATTAAGATGTCTAAGCCTTAAAGGCGGGGAGGGGTGTGTGTTTTCGTCTACCTTCTCCCCATGGCATCATGGCATGGCGGCGGACTTTAGGGTACCGTTTGAACTTGGTCTTGGACCGGTTTCTCTCAGGTCCCATGTTTTGCAGAGGAATAGCGTGTGACAAGCGACCCTCCATCTCCATCCCATGGTTGTCCCGTCCCCAGTATGCCATGCTTTGGATGCCTTCTTCTTCTCTTCTGTGGGAGAAACCTGAACCCCACCCATGGCGTTTCACTACAATTACCGACATGTAGAACAAATGGTGACCATCCTCGGCGTGGATCACATTAGTGTAGTAGTAGCAGTAGCTTAGCTGTCGCGGCCCGCAGCCGGTGATCAATGCTCTACTGCCTACCTCCTCTAGGGCAAGGCAAGAGTGGCCTGTAGCCTGTAAGGCAAGTCTTGCAACACTGTCGTGTAAAGGAAAGGGGTCGGTCTCGTGTTCGGTCTCGCACTCTGGGACCCTTCCATCGTGGTCGTCGATCGTATGGCACTGTGGACGTGGTGCTCCGTGTCATGCGTGCACTGCATAAGGGGGTGGTAAAAGAGGAACCGGGAACACCGCAACGGTTCAGTTGCCATCAAATGTCTTGGGATGTGCCAAGTTACATCTTGGGAGAATTTGGCGAATCAGAAAGGCATAATTACGATGCCGCGGCAGCTTTACTGCTTTTACGCGGGGATCTGGGCCGTTGAGTGGGTTGTTTTGGGGTCCGTCTTGGCCTACGCTAGCCTCGAAGTTCGAACCCTTCCCTCCACTGAGTGCCCATCCAGGGATTCATTACTCGTGCTTTGTGTAGTGTGTATGTGTGCGAGCGCACTGTTTAACTCCATCGTTTTATATTACTAGAGGATTGCCGTAGTATATATAAACGCTACCCTACCCTCGAATTCCGCATTATTTAACCTTAACCCTTTTTATAAATTACTTATCTTTTCCTACATTCTACCCTCTCCCTTATTAAGGGATTATTCAGATTATAATTTTAATAACTTATTAATAAGTTAGTATTATTATTTAAAAATATATAACTTATTTTTATATATAAGTATTAAAAGTCTTATTATTATAAAAATAATAATAAATATATTAAAGTATTTAAAAAAGCTTTTTAATAAATTTCTAATATTATTTAAAATAATTATCTTTAAGTTATAAAAAAAAGTTAAAGTACTATATTAATATAGCCCTATTTATTTTATTAATATTAATAATACCTTTTTTAATATAGAATATATTAATAATACTCTATAACTATATTATTATACTTCGTAAATCGTACTTAATATTAATAAGGTTTTTAATATTATTTACTAAGTTTTTTATTAAAGTCGTTATTATAGGGTTAGTTTAATTATTAATATTTTAATAAGTATTTTAACTTAATTTAAAAGCTCTTATAGCTTTTAAAAAAGGGTTTTAAGGGATTTATAATTAGACTTTTTATTTATTATAAATAAAACTATTATAATTAAAACTATAATACTACTTATAAATTTCGATAATAAGTAATTAATAATATAATTTTTTTTTATAATAAGCTTAAAAAAGTATCTTAATTTAAGTACTAAGTAAGTATTATATTATTTTATTAAAACTATATTCTTATATTTATAACTTAGAAAGAATTAACTTTCTTTAATAATAAGGTACTTAGTGTGTGTGCGAGCGGGAGAGGTAGGTGGGGGGGGGGGGGGGGGGCCATGACGGAAGACGAGACGTAGGCGGACTTGTCATTGGAGACCCGATGAGTGTGCTGGTTCAAGAGCTGGTTGCAGATCAGTACGACGTCCCGTCAAGCTGGATGAACCCCCAATCTCTGCGACGGGTTTTTGGATGACATCGACAACCCGAGACCGACCCCGAGATAGGCTTCCAAGAGATCGCCACGGGCAACTTGCAAGTGGTCGTGGCAGTGAATGAGACACAATGGCAATAACGCATTTTGCTGACTTGCTAAGTCCGACGAAACATATGATGAGCGGAGTTTCTCTCTGCAATGGCTGAAGACACAGATTTGATGACGACCATTAACATCGCTTGGAGTACGACGAAATCATGGTTTCGCGGGAGTCGAGAGTGATTAATTATTGCGACCCATAAGCTTTCGGGAATTTAGCAGCGCCTCGGAGGACATAACGAATCCGGGATTGAATGCTGCTCGGCTATGCCCCTTGCAGTTACCTCATGGTTTGTGAGCTGTGCCAAGTCGGGGGATTGACGAGCGTCCGACTTTACGCGGATACCTCTTGGAAATAAACTCTCCAGCTCCCCCACTCCTTATCGGTAAGGAATGTTGGCTGTATTGATATGAGCCTGTCCTGGGAGCGTAGCGACGCCTCTTTTCTCCTCTCGACCATCTCTTTTCTTTCAGTGTTTCCACGTCTTCGATTGCAAGTCTCTCACTCCTCTCCATGTCTTCACGCGAAACCTCTGGTTCTACTCCCGTTTCAACTTCCGGCTCGTCTTTCCTCACTCCTGGCACATGTGGGCATGTGCGTTGAGTGAACATCGAAGCTCCTGCCACGCATTCACGAATAGACTTCACGTCACAGTCTCATGATGGCGTCAACTCCTCATTCTGCCCAGAGGGGTTGATAAAGGCAACGTTCATGTCGGGGACCATTCGTGTTTACGTTCAACTTTACACCCATTGACCTTGTCTTCCAGAAGACTCGAGTAAAGCTTCTGCCCTTGATTGGCACTTCCGTCCGAAGCCTCGCCCCAGCCACGCTCTCTTGACAGCCATAAAACTACGCCGTCAGTGATTTTATGTGCAACACCCCTTTCAACACTTTCGCATCACAGATTGCAGAGATTGAGCCTTCTATCGTGTGTGCCCACAAAATATGTCAAATATCTACTTCAAACCAACGGACATGACCTTCCGCATCAAGATATTCTGCCCAAACAATTGGTCGATAGACTTCTGCTGGGGTCCCGTAAAGTTTCGGCTGGCCTGCAACTTTCAAGCAAACCGCAGGGTCACAACCAGGACTTCCCCACGATCGGTCCGGTCCGAAGACCTTCGGCCGACAGGCCTCTTTTGCAGCAGAACCAGGCCCTTAGTAATAGGGAAAAGTCCTGGCGCAATTCATGATGGGCAGAAAGCTTAAGTTGCAAGAGCTGAAAACGAGGCTGGAAGTTGGAAAGGCGCCATTAAGTGTTTGGCATCATGGCAGCATTTATAGCTGTCAAATTCCCATTCGAAGTTTACTTCATGCTGACCAGAATCCGGTGCATGTCTGAACGCAAGATCGTCCTCAACGATGGATCGAGTGGCTTGCAGGTTACTTGCCGGCCGTCGACGCCAGTCCGTGAGACAGCATCTGAGCTGCAACATAAGACGACGCCTCTTTCGCATACCGACAGTAGCTTACGCTCCCAAAGATAGTTGATAAAGTTCAGCGTTTGTCCCCTTGGAAACATGCGATTACCCCTCCTTTCCTCGACCTGTGACTAGTCTCACCTCGTCTTTTGTTAGTGGCTGGTAAGCCTGTGAGAAGATTCGAAATCAACTTTCTGCGCCTCACCGCATCGATTGAGAGCGCCTGTTTCTCGTACGCTTGGTGCATCATGCTGGACATTGCAATCATCGGCGGTGGAATTGCTGGGCTCACGGCAGCCATCGCGCTCCGGCGAGCAGGCCATTCTGTGACGATACACGAGAAAACGTCGCTGAACAACGAAATCGGGGCCGCGATCAACGTACAGACGAACGCATCACGTCCGCTGGTGGCTCTGGGAATGGACCCGGTGAGAGCTAGGTTCGTGATGGCCACAGGCAGCCGGCTCATGCGAGGCGATACCCTGGAGGTGACCCACGAACTCAACCTGGGGGCTATTGCAAATAGTTACGGATCGCCGTGGTACTTTGCGCACCGGGTCGATTTGCATGAGGAATTGAAGCGGATGGTGGTAGCGGCTGACGGCGGCCCGCCTGTGACGTTCAAGTTGCGGAGTGAAGTGACGAGTTATGTGAGCTTGCGTGAACCAGGAGTCTGATTTTCTGCAGAGACAACAACGTGCTAATGATGGACTCAGAATCCGGAAGCTGCCAGCTTCACTCTTCGAGACGGAATCGTCATTTCTGCAGATCTTGTGGTAGTTGCGGATGGTATTCACAGCGGTGGCGTCGAGGCGATTCTCGGGTCTCCCAATCCCGCGTCCCCCGCAGCCCTAGACAATTTTTGCTACCGGTTCTTGATACCCATGGATGCTGTACTTTCGGATCCAATCACCTCCAATCTATACAAAGATGCAGCTGGTGGCTTTAGGCTATTTCATGGGGACGGCAAGAGAATTGTCACATATCCGTGTAGGGAGTATGTTGGCCAGTCGGAATGGCACACTGAAGCATCGACTGACGCGCCGTAGCGGTGAGGTGCTCAACTGTATTGCCATTTTCCACAACGAACTCGACTCTTCGAGCAGAGAAGGTGAGTATGCCTGCCTTCGTATTCGCGCAGGGGGCACGCAGATCAAAGACAACCACGGGCAGCTGAGCTCCGGCTTGCTGGCCTGAAAGAAAGAGGAGCTGACTATGATCCTCAGATTGGCACAACTCGGTTGATCAATCTCACTTACTGAAGCTTTTTGAAAACTTTCATCCCAATGTGCTGGCTCTTCTTCGGTAGGTGAGGCTTCGCGGAAACGCAAAGCATGGCGGCTGATGAGTGACAGCAAGGCAAACGAAGTGAAGCAGTGGCCTCTGCTGTACAGAGCCCCCATTCCAAGATGGAGCAAGGGTCGCATGGTTCTGATTGGGGATGCAGCTCACCCAATGCTTCCACGTAAGGCTTCTGCCCAAGTTACCATGCCTTGACTCACATCCTATCTGCAGATCAGGGGCAAGGAGGTGCGCAAGGCATCGAGGACGGCGTTGCCCTCGGGGTGTGTCTTGCCAACACAACCTCAAAAGATGATGTAATCAAGAGACTAGAAGTGTTCGAAAGAATCCGCAGAAATAGGGCCAGCGTGGTCACCATCTTCAGCAATGCTGGACAAGAGGAGGCGGAGAAGATCAAGGAAGCTGCGTCCGAGTTCATACCTGTCGAGCGCATCCCCAGTGAGTCGCGACCTACTCCCTCTATGGTTCCGACGAAAAGGCACACATCTAATCGGACTGAACAGCAAATCCAAGCGGCTTCTATGACTTCCACTTTAGTTACGACATTATGGAAGACTCGGCTGAACACATGCGGAAGCTCGATCCCAACTTTAGGCTTCCCGAAGCGTTTCTAAGAAACGAACCAGGAAATCGAGCATTTCTGTGAGAGAAGAATGGCTTTGAGATGGATTACTTCGAGGTGAGGAGTCGTGAAAGAACGGGGCCTGTCGTGTAATCGAAGTTATCGACGACTTCGTTCAGGGGGTACTTCTTTCCACTTACTTGCATGAAGTACTTCAGTCAAGGTACCTTTCAGAATGTTGAATGATGAAGGAAGGCACGGGGCTCTTAATTGAAGGGAAGAAGTAGCAATGATCACTTTATGATATTCGAGTAAAGAGGTCCTCGCTCACTCCTGACATTTGTCGTGTTGGTGGTCTTAGGTGCTGCCACAGACTCTCCCTCGTGTCTTTGTCCTCTTCCTGTCGTCACATCAACGATCGACAAACGTTCCTATTTCTGTATTTCTTTGAATCCCGCTCTTCCTAGGTATAACTGTCTTCCCCGAGCGAGGTACTTGAGTCGGCGACTTTCCACTCCACCACTAGCTACCTCGACGAGAGCGATAGCATTCTCGAGCTCTTCCAGTGATTCGGACCACGAAGGATCGCGGCCGGATTGACGACCTGTCACCGCCATGGACCGAAGTCTCGACCAATGGGACGAAATTTCGCCATTGCTCCGGTTTCTTGTTGTTATCGGAGTGGTCGAGACACTTGCTACCATCTTCTATTTCTGTGTCACACTGTGGTGCCTGGCCAGACACAAGAGGACAATTGACGATGAGAACGTAGGTAGCATTGCTACGCCCATTCCTCCCATCACAGCACTAATCCATTCACTTCGTGTCTCAACAGCCTCCTATCAGGACCAAAGAATCACGCGATGTCCACGGCGGCAAACATCGAGCATAGGAAGATGAGCCAACCCCGCTAGCTCGCGTCGTCTTGGTTCCCGAGCGAAGAGGAGGAACCAAGCAAGATCCGTGGGAGCCGGCCAACCCTTCACCTGCACCCTCTCTCGCACCGGCTGCCCCGTTGTATGCCATTTCAGAGGCAAGCCTCAGCAAATACTCATTAACAGTGCTAGCCTTGAAATCACACGATCGGTCTTGACTGCAGGCGGTATAACTGCGGTAGGAATACATGGGATGGATGGGACCCTGATGAAGGACAGACTTTCTTCACTGAATCGGCAGGCCTACTGATACACTCTACTAGTATACACTCTTCACCCACTTAACTTCTGACTTCCGCCCGTGACTGTTGCTCCGGTGCGTAGACGCGTTGAACTGCGCGGTCGTGGGCCGCCTTGAGCAGTACCAGCTCGCGTTCGTGCCTCCTCCGCGTCTCCCTGGCATCAGGAGGCAGCATCGTCTTGTACAGAGTCTCTCTCGCCTTGACCTCGGTACAGCGTGCCAATACGGCCACGCTTGCCAGCCATGCGGCAAGGAACGCAAGGAAGGCTTTCTGTCCCACCAGCCAAGAGTCCAGGCCGAAGAAGTGCACCACCAGCAGCGTCACACTCAGCAGGCATTGAGCGATGGGCAGTGCCAGATCCACGATGGGCCACACATTTGGACCAAAGGCACCTCTATCCTTCATCTTTTCTTCGTAATTCATCAATTCGTTTTTCCACTTGAATTCGCATTCGTGTGCTGACTTCATGTCCACAAGGCGCAGATGATATGCCTCCGTGGCATATACGATCCGCGAATGCCGCTCTTCGTACGAGTTCTTGGGCTCGGCCCATTCGGAGAAGAGTGCATCAAGCTCGGCTTTGGCTTCACGGACCAGTCGCGCCCGCCGGCGGGGCGTATCAGGAGCCTCGATTCTGGTTCCTGCGGGGGCAACTTGAGTTGGTGTCGATGACCTCGTCCTCGGTGATAGTAGAGGAGGCAAGGTTTTGTCGGTTTCGATGGTTGGGGATTTTCCTAAAAAGTCTCCTGATTCGTACTCGGTTGGGTCCGAATCTATGGGATGCGCTTCGTAATCGTCGTCGGATCCATAATGACTTTCACCGTCGCTGTCACTTTCTCCGACCTCTTCCTCATCCTCGCCCTCATACTCAACATCGTCGTCTTCGCTTTCTTCAGCCGTGAAGCTAGAGCCGAACCGATAGGGGTCCTGATCAACGCTCTCACGTGCAAACATTTCGCAGATTTGGACCAGCGCATCGACACATCTCCTGTCCAGCTGCGAATCATCCTGCACCTCCTGCTCCCTCTCGCACACTCTACCAATTGTGTCGATGCACTTATTCACAACGGCAAACTTTGCATTCTGCTCAGTCACGCTCGCCGAGTTTGATGCAATCGCCGCCCCAGCCTGTTGCTTAGCCAAGTCCCTCAGCTCTTCCAGCGTCTCCTCGACCTTGTCCAGCCGCTCCACCACGTTGGAAAAGCTGTCCACCGATTCTGTGGGACTATCATCCTCATCCTGTTCCGGGACAGCCTGCGGGAATGACGCGAAGCACATTTGAGGCGCGTACATTGGCGAAGGCGCAGTCTGCGGTCTCTTTGGCAGATTTATCGTGCCTGGCGAAGTTGTGCTCGCCGGCGACATTGGTGATATGGTGGTGCTGACTGACGACCGCCTTTGAATCTCTCTCCACCCTTCCACCATGCGCTTCATAAACGCTGCCTGGTCGGGCATAATCTTGACGACCTCATCGGCGGCACTGGAGATGAAGTCATCCGGGAGGAGAACGGGGCAAGTTGATGATCGGCGAAATGGTGGCATGGAGACCGCCGTGGATGGGCGGCTGCTGTAAGTGGCCGTAGATGGACGGCTGTCATTCTTCTTTTCGGTGCGTTCTGACTCGGAGGTTGTGTCCTGGAGCTGCTGGTGCTTGTAGGCGTCGAGCTCGTCAAAGTAGCCGTCTAGGCTTTGTGAAGACTTGCGTGATGAGGCGGGCGTCTCGATACCGTCGTAGTTCTCATCCTCCTCATCTCCCTCTTCCTCGTCGTCGTACTCATCGCTGGAGAACATGAAGTCACCGAGTTCCTCAGAGAGTCGTCTTGGTGCGAGGGCGGGGGACCCTTGTCGGGGACTAGCTGGGAGATCCCTCATTGCTTTGGTGTGTTATGTGTTTGTGCGTGTAGTTGATGAGCTGTTCAAAGTCTCTAATGAGGCTCCGTCTCTTGAAAATTACGGATGAGTGAGTTGCTGCTCTGCGTGGATGATGGCAGTTTGAAGTGTTGGTCTTGGTCAGCTCCCAAGTGGGCGCTGGTTGGGATGGCGGGATTGCGGATTGCGGCAAGGGGGGTAAAGGGAGGGACGGAGGGATGCGAAAGGGGAGGGGACCCTTGGCGCGGGGTGAGTGGGCTGGGGGGCTGGCGGTGAGTGAAAAAGGCCGCACGACGGTCAGTTTGCGTTGCTGCTGAAGGCTGCAAGGTGATCCCCCCAAAGAGAAGTAGAAAGAGAGCACGATCCTTTTGGGATCTCGGGAATATTTTGTTACGACGAAAAGACAAGAAAAGATGGGATGGAGCGATCTATAGAGCTAGGATGAAACCTTTCGGAGACGGGTTGTCGTGGTTTGTGGTTGTGGTTGGATGCAGTTTAAAGAACGGGCTGCAGCCAGAAAAGACTAAAAAAGACTGAGAGACGAGACAAATAGGAGAAGATGAAGAGAGTAGTAGTAGTCTGTAAGGTAGGTATGTATGTATGTATGTATGCAAGACTTGCAGATGCGCGCAGAAGAAGGTGTTTCCGATCGGCGGTCAAGATAAACTTCGGTCAAGACCTAGGCACGGACGGGACGTCCATCCACGAACATGAGTCTATGACTGCTGTCAAGGTACGGTTGACGAGATGGTAGGAGTATGTATGTATGTATCAATCAATGTATAGGTAAGTGAGTGGATGAGCACAGCAGACCAGAGAGAGGCAAAAGAGTGGAATCCAACGGGAGAGAGAGAGACGAATGACACAATGAGAAGAGAGAATGAGGGATAGCGCGCCTCTCGAAAGGGATATCACGCGAACGAAGGTAAGGGAAGGTGGTGAAAATGGTTGGATTGGAGAGAGAAAAGACAGGCAAATCGACCGTTGGCACATGCGAGTTTGTGTGTGTGTGTGCGTGGATAGTGGATTCTGCAGCACTTTAGCTGGGGAGAGCGGTGGTTCGTTCCAACTCGTAGCTTTTGTGGTTCACTTTCGTTCTGGATCGGAAGGACTGACAGGGGTTGATGCATCACTCTAACTCAAGATGGAGAACAGAGGTGAGGTGAACTGTGAGAAGAGCCTGGGCTGGACAACGCAGTTCTGTCGGTCTACCCGTCCATCGGTCGAGACCCCTCCAAAGTGCCATCACCAGATTTTGCCGGATCGTAGTCGTAGTCGAGAGCGTCAGAGTCAAAGTCAGAGTCCGCAAGTGTCGTCAAGTGTCGTTACCCATTGATGTATGTATAGATGCAATATCGTATTGTACAGACTGTGTCCATCCCATCCCATCCCTCGGAAACCCTGCCTCGTACCTGGTGGAAAACCCAAAACCCAAAAAACCAAACGATGGCCAGCGATGGCCAGTGGTATCATAATCTTCGTCAATGCAATTTTTGGCCATCTTCTTTCTTCACTCTGCCCTTTTGTCGGTGTCCCTCCCTCGTCTTCTCGAGAAAAAATATGTCTCCATAAAGCGCGGCCCAAAGCCCACCTGCATGATGCCACGTCAAATATCCCCTGTAGCTGCAGCAAAAGGGCAGCAAAAAAAAAAAAAAAAAAAAGAGGTTCCCAAAGACCCAAAGACCCCTCCTCGGCTAGGAACAACGCCGCAGCCGCCGTGCTATCCCCACACACCGCTCTCTGCTCCCCAAACCCAACCACCTCACCGGACGAACCATCCGCGGCGGGGATCGCTTGTGCGCTTGCACCAGGGCCTGGCAGAGAGAGACAGGCAAGGTGCAGTGCACACGCGATCCTCAGAAGTCTGTACCCTATCCGTACGTCGGGTTTCAGCTGTAACCGTACTGGATCCCAAGTCCGACCTTTGGGTTGTCGCCGCCAAGGGGACCGCCCACTCGCATCTTCTTGGTCGGGCTCACCATGTCCGATCGTGCCTCTTGACCGTGACCGTTAGGCACACCCCCATTGAACTTGCGCTTGTCTGCACCACTCTTGGTAATGCCAGAGAACAGCTTCGCCTGGAGTCTGGCGCTCTTCTCTGCCGGCGCAGGTGTGCCGTCGCGAGAGCCAACTGAGCTGGCAACTTCGAAGCTCTCACGGGGATCGCGGCGCAACATCTCCGACGCTGCCTGGCTCGCTTGGCTCTCGTAAACTTCCTCCTCGTCCTCGTTGCCGCTGCCGCCGGGGAGGGGACGGCGAGCGCCACGGGAGTTGCGGGATGCTTGCGAAAGGAACGAGGCCGACTTGGCGACGGACTCGAGAGCCTGGCGGGCGAGCTCCTCGTTGTCATCGGCCGAAATAGTGCTCTCGCGGCTCTTGCGAGCGCGCTCTTGGACCCGCTCCTGGATGGCCGGTGGCGGCGTGCCAGGAATCATTTGTGAGTTGCTGTACCGGTACCGAGGCTCGCTCTGAGGGACCAGGTTCACAGAGGGCAAGAGGCCAGATTGCTGCTCATGGCGCTGGGTGCGGGAGAGCGGCGTCGTTGGCAGGGCAGATAGAGACTGTGCGTTTCGGGTGTGCTTGGGAGGCATGCGGGGCGCGGGTCTGACCGCTGTCGTGGGCGTCGAGGGCGCGCTGTTGTTGTCCTGGCTGAGGGCCTGCAGCAGAGCCGCAATGGGCTCGAGGCCGTGGTCTCGGTCGACCACCCTGGCCTCGCGGTTGGCCGACCGAGGCGTCTGCTGCTTGGGAGTAGCTCGGTGAGGCTGCTGGGGAGTTGAGACGGTGGCCTGCTTGGGCGTCATGGCACCGTGAAAGATTCCGCCGGGGCTGCACAGCATGTGAAAGTGTTCCCGATTCTCCCGGATGCGGTTGAGTAGCATGTCGCGCTCCTCTGTGAGGCCAATAATTTCCTCCTCCTTGTGTGAAATAACCTTCTTTGCCATCTTGACTCGTCGCACGAGGCCCTCGTTCTCGTCCATGGCCTCTTCGTACCACATCTTCATCTGGAGGTACTTCATCTGCGCCGACTCTGATGCAGCGCTGAGTTCGCGGACAGCATGACGGGAGTACTCTGCTGTCCTCAGGGCCTCGATCTCTCGCCTGGTCATCTCGTGCTCCACGGCTGCCCTCTTGGCATCCTCGTCCGCCTGGAGGCTTAGCAAGTTGTACTGGAGCTTGTGGTGCGCGGCCTCCATCTTCAGCTTTGCGTGTTCTGCGATACTAGCCTGCATCATGGCTCGAAGTTCGTCTGCGGTGGCTTCGACAACCTGCTGAGGGGCGGGTGGGATATATTCAGTCCCGAGACCTCCATCTCGTCGTACCGTCGCGTTGTGGCCTGTGGCGGGCGGAGAGAAGAGAGCGGATCGCTGGGAGGCGCCGTATGCGGTCTGCAGAACGCCGTTGCCAGTGTGCGCAAGCAATTGTGACGAGGGCGGCGGTGTCAAGGACGAGGGGATGACGGCGGAGGAGCTCAGACGGTCGTCGTTGACTTCGGTCTTGAATGATTGGTTGGATTCGGCGGGCGATGCGGGCACTTCAGTAGAGGGGAGTGTCACTTGTGATGAGTCCAATGCGAGGACATTGGTATCTTGAGGTGTCGTGGGAACGGTCGTGGTGTCGTTGGGCTGCTGGGCTGCAGCATCGGGGGCGGTGGCCATGATGGAAGTGGGAGCGATAGTTCGGAGCGAGCGAGCTATGCCTGAAATGCGATCGGGGAGAAGAGGTGTGGATGTTGGTAATTGATTGCTGCAATTAGAACGCGGGGTAGCTGTATAGGCGACTCTAATAGAGAAGTGCCGGTCTGAGAGCTCGAGGTGGGTGAGTGCGGAGAGGAGGCGTCGCGTTGAGAACCACGTCAGCGATGGAAACAAGGCAGCGTGGATTGGTTCAGAGAAGCCGGCGATGACAGAAGCGACACAGAGACGTGGAGCGTTGGGTTCGATGCTGAGTTATAGAGACGAGGTGGCGGGGAGAGGAAAGGGGAAAAGAGAGCAAAGGCTCCTTGGTGGTGTCTCTGTGCTCAACCGAACGCTCTTTGTCTTCCGCACGGGTTTGACGGTGGACGGTTAGTAGCGTGCGTGTGTGTATGCGTGTGGTGTGTGGTGTGTGGATGTGGTGGTGTATTGGCGATGGTTGGTGGGCGGTTGCTGTGGGAGCAGATGGAAACGGAACGGCGCCAGAACCCAGAGCAGAGCAGAGCAGAGCACGAGCCAGCGGAATACCAAAAAAAGATGGACGACAATCAGCGGACGGCTGGGGCTGGGGAGGAGGTGGAAATGGACGGGGGGGGGAGCTGGGCCGCGAAAGGGAAAAATCAAGGAAAAAAGAAAGGCTGGCGGTGGGCGGCTGAGTCGACGCTAGGCCCAGACGAGGATCAGGGTGGGCTCGGTGAAGCTTCGGGTGAGCGAGGTGAGGAGCATGGGCCTGGCCAAGGTGAACGGTAGGTGACTTGATTGGTTCCTTCACCGAGAAGCTAGTCATCCCGTCTTTGTGCTCCCGAGACTGCCCCTTTTCTGCTAATTCACTTTCACCAAAAGCCACCCAAGGCACCAGAGGCTGGGAACGGAAGCCGATTGCTATAGCTTCATCAACTCCAACCTCCAATATCCCTATAGAGTAAGGATAATACTGTTTCTGTTTTCTTTCGTTTCCCTACTAGGTAAGTATCCATTGACTCCAGTCGCGACTACTCGGTAGAATCAATCACGCCTTGAGGTAGCTCAGAATTACCTCCTTGAACTGCTCAAAGTTGTCCACAAATGGGACGTGACCCGCGTTCTTGATCAACTTGAGCTCAATCTTGTTGTCCTTGCCAGCCGCCCTGAACCCCTTCTCCACCTTGTCCCGCATCTCCTGCATCGCCTGGGGAAGGTTCGCGTCTTTTTCACCAACAACCAGCAACGCCTCGTCAACACCCGACCCAATCCTCTCAAACAGAGGCCGGATATCAAAGCTATCGCTCTGCAACGCAAAGCAACACGTCTGGAATCCGTCCACGGTAGTCTGGTTCATGATGGCGCGCGCCCGAGCCGCCTCCTCAGGGTTGGCCTTGATCCATTCGGCGCCGAACCAGCGGTCCATCGTCTGGTCGACCTGGGCCTCCATGTTGCCGGCCTCGCCCGCCGCCTTGGCCCGCGGGCCGAACAAGTCCTCCACCCCGGCGTGCTTGGGCGACGAGCTGATGGTGTCGCAGATGGCCACCTTTTGGATGATGCCGGGGTACTTTGTCGCAAAGTAGAAGCTCGTCGCGGCGCCCATGGACACGCCGATCCAGGCAAAGAGCTTCTCAATCTTGAGCGACTTGACCAGAGAGTGCACGTCGTCGGCTATCGTCTCGAACTCGGTGTCGAGCTTCTTTGGTGCGGACGACTTGCCGTGGCCCGGCTGGTCAAAGCGCAGCGTACGGAAGCCGTTGGCGTGGAGAACCTTGACAACATGATCCCAGAGCGTAAAGGGCGCCGCAAGCGAGTTGGCTAACAAGACGACGGGCTTCGACTCAGGGCCCGAGAGGTCGTATGATAGAATGCGGCCGTCGGGCAGGCTGAGTTGCTGTGCAGATGCCATTGTGAATCCCACCCTGGTCTTGTAGTGCTTAGGTCGTGATGTAAGGTGATGTCTGGTGATGCTCGATAGTGTAACGCAACGTGCCCAGGTGAAGAAGTATGGATATCGTAAGAGGCAATAAACCAAGACGCAAAGCTACGGAATAAAGTGACGGACCTTCCGTGATTAATATCAGAGAGACGACAACCTCAACCTTTTGTGACTTTCACGTCATCGTCATGTGACGGCCGCGGGGTCGGATCGGAGTGGCAGCTTTCGGGAACTGGCAATGGTGGGGTTGCCTCCTGCCCGGCACCCGATGGTCTCAGACTCCACGTTCCAGCTTTATCTAATCAAAATACGTACCCTTCCTCCCCAGTAGGTACCCGGCACGGGCCACTCGAGCTCCAGCTTCCTCCAGCTTCTTCTCCCACTCGCATCACACACAGCCAGCTCAATCAATAACGCCCCAAAGCAAAAACTGAGTCGGGCAAATCATGGAAAAGAGCACTTGATGATACTGTATGAGAAATCAAAAAAAACAAAAGGTAAGGTGCGTCAAGGACAGGATTCGAACCTGCGCGACCGAAGCCACTGCCTAATCTGGAATCAAGGTTTGATAGCAGGGCAGCCCATTAACCACTCTGGCACCTTGACTAGTGACTGTTGTTGAGACCTTTGCCTCTCCGAAGCCTTGAGTAGGGCTCATGGCTGCATCCTTTCCCCCCCAGTCATCGAGCCTGGTCTCCCTTCACAATCCCGTCTCAAAGTCAGAAGGCTCGAAATCCGTGTCCGTCCAAGGATCAACCTCAGGTGTCGTCGGCGACGGCTAGCAAGTTGGTCGAGAACTCTTGCGAAAAGTTTACGAGCAGCCTGTGAGTTGGAAGGAAGGAAAAGAAGAATCAAAGTTTGAAGCAAAATGTCATGGAGAAAATCTTTCGGAGCTAGCCACCTTACTAGGTCGCAATGGCCACTTGCTGCCCCTGGTTCGCTGCAACCTTACGATGTGGTGGCGGCAACGGTGCAGCGAATAGCTGTTCTTGAAGGCGTCACTGTCATGACCCGAAGTTTGAGCTAACCTAATCGTCTTCCAAAGAGAAGAGATGCATATTTCCTGAATCAATCGAGACGGTTGTCGATTAAATGCTCTTATTGAAATTCGCAGCAGGCTAGAGAGCAATATGAACCATTGATATTTCACGCGGGCAATGAAACATGCACGGCAATAAAGAGTTAGAATACGTTCAGGTGTGTTTGTCCAATAATAAAACAATATCTACGTACGAACCGTAATTGGAGAGAACAGTTCTCGCAGGACAGCTATCCTAGCATTGAGACAATAGAGACAATTGACTTCGATTTCAGAGCTATGATGGTTTCTTGTTAGCGCATGCTCGCTATCATCCTCAACCAAGAAAACTTACAAGTCTCAGAGCGGGTGGTTGCAAAAGTCGGGTTCCATTCAGCAACGCCCGACTCTTTTTCGGTCTCCCTTGCAGCTGCTGGAACGCCATTCGGATATGCCTACTATCAACTGGCTTCCTAAGACCCTCAGGTTCAGCGAAAAGCCCGCCCAGACCTGTCTTCAAGCCTCTGTCTTCCCCAGTCATCGCCGTCTCCTCCCCGAGACGGAGCGCCTCCTGCTTCTGGACTTTGAGTGCCTGCGCCGTCAACTTCTGCACCATCTCACTCGTCAAGAACCCCAGGATATCCATCACATCATCATTGGGCTTGTTCTCCGCAATCACGCCCAGCCCACACCACTCTCGAAACCTCTTGGCCTTGCGATAGGTCAGCGACGCATGCCGATACTCTGACCACGTCGCATACTCGGCAACAGTCATATCCCTCGTCCGCTCATCGTTTCTCCTCAACTTCTCGAGCGCGGCCTCGTTGCTGGTAATCTCCACCAGATCCTCCTGGCTCGCCTCGGTCACTAGTTCAGAGAAATAAGACGCCGGGTCCCAAGGGAGCGTGACGGTAGGCAACTTGGCCTTGCCGCCGGCGGGGGCGTCGTCTGCGGGCGCGACGACATTTTCTTCGAGATCGGCTTCGTCGACGAAGCCTTCTTTTTCGTCCGAGTCTTTGACGGTTCTGCGGATGGCTTTCCAGGTGAGAAAGATGCGGAGGCGTTCGACGCGGGCTTTGTCGTGGCGGACTTGGAAGATTAGGTCGTTGTTGGAGAAGACGCGGGAGCCGCGGCGGGCGGCGAGTTCGTTGGCTATTCTGAGCTAGATTCTGGTGTTCAGCAGGTGATATGATTGTGGGAAGAGAGATCCGAGGGGGAGAGGCGCGGATGAAGTACCATGTGAACGACTTGATCTCGGATGATTTCCTCAATAAGTTTGGTAGTTTGGACGGAGACCTCTTGTGTCTCTCCTGCAATGTACATCATCTGGTCGATATTGTGTCAATACCTAGTCAGAGATGGCTTTGCTTTGGCACGAGGTATCACGATACGACAGCAGAGTCGTAAAACGGAGAGGAACAAAGTGGCTTATTGGAATGCACTGATGCCAACTCAAATTATTTGCATAGATGTGGCAGAGCATGTCTGGGCATCACCGTGATTTGAAAAGACTCACCTGTTGAATCTCCTGTTTGAACTTGGGCTCCATGGCTATGACAGGGGCTGGGTATCCTGAACGAAGACGAGGGAACTTGGGTGGGGGTATAGGAAGAAAATGATCAGGAATAAAGGAGCCGGGACGGTCACAAATAAAGAGAACTAGAAAACGCAATGAGCGAATTCCAGCTTCTATCTCCAGAACTCTGAGGACTTGAAACTGAATACATGGCGAAGGTGCGGGTGGAAGAATTCATGTTGGCTATTTTATACAGGCGTATAAGACGCTATAGGTGCGAGATGTAAATTTGACACTGTGCTTCTACACGCCGCCGGGCATCTGGTGGTGATGCGGGAGTTGGAGAGAGAAATTGGGGACGAAATGGCGCGGGGATGGCTTTACTTCGATCAAAAATGTCGGTTGAAGGCCGGGCTGATGACACCAAGTCCCCTTACCCATGAAGTATGATATCTGACTGGACCACTCCAACGACTCGTATCCACACGGCCGTGCTGACACAGTGCTCCTTCGGCTTGTAAGTGAGGAGGCCCCTTCCAAGATGCTTGAGGACTGGTCTAAGACGAGGTCCAGTACACATTCATGAACTCCAAGGCTTCTTTTCCGATGTGCTTAGTTACTCTGAACCATTTCAATTGAATGTTTCATATCTTCTCAGCATGGTTAGGGCTCAACTTTCTCAAAGGCCATAGGATGCTGGATGAGATCATAAGAAGCATCATCGCAACTATCCCATCAAGGTTTCGTAGCTCTTTTCCACCATGACATCCATCCAGTACACGTCCTGCTGCTTCTCATCCATACATGACCAAGTCTCTCTCACAAGAAGCGTCATTTGTCGTATAGGCTTCGCTGCCAAGATGCCCTCGAACGACGCGAGACGCGACAGTACCAGCCGTCTAGCGTGTAGAATATCGGTCATGGTTGGCCTTTCTCTCAACCTAGGACTAGTAGCAAGGCTTGACACAGACTTGTCTCCCAAAAAGTCCAACGAAAAGAATTCTCGAGTTATAGAAAGCTCGCTGCAGATGCTTACTAAGAGTAATGGCTGGATGGACCGAGATCGCGACGTGATTGGAATATCTTGAAGAAGGTCGAGGATGTGTAAAGCAAGACAGGTCAGCCATGTCCCGTGGAGAGCTTCTGGATTGCCCGAAAGGCTGGGTTCCGACTCTCCGATTATATCCAGCCAGGCCGACGGAGTGGCAGTCGCCGTGTCTTGTAAGAGTAAATCGGGAAAGTTGCGATAGAGTTGCAGCAGTCCCGTACATCTGTATGCCTCTGCAGCTTTCAACAGATGGTCGGTTGGTGTCATATCATCTCCCGAGTCCATGACTGTAACCTCTGTTGGAAGTTCAATCTTGCAAAGCCGCGAGTGGAGCTGTTCCGCTGTCTGTATGGCGGCGACGGACTGCTCGATGTCGTGCCTGGATGAATGCTGGCGGCGACGGATCCGTTTTCTTTCTTTTCTGACGAGTGCCCCAACTTGACCTACAACCTCTAGCACCTCTACTCCAATACCTGTCTGCGGGTGTGGCATTCTGGTGTCATGTCGATTGGGAAATCGAGGCGGCTGTGGCTGGACGGCGCCAGTGGATGCCGCCGAAGGCAACTCTTGGTCGGTGACGAAAGAAAGCAGCATCCTCCAGTAGACGAGAGAATTGTAAAAGAAGAATCGTTTCTGCTTGTCCGCCATTACCAAGCTATCCTGTTGGGCTTCGAGATGGATGAGTGTCTCAGCCAGTAATTCGAACTCGGACTGGCCGAGTTTAGACGGATCATGCCAGCAGAGGCTGAAGCCTAGCATGACTAGTGCCAACAGTGATGATGTATCCGTTGGACCTGCTCTACTTTCTTTCCATAAGGCGTTCACCGCCTGGTCCCGAAGTCGGCCGCTGGCTGCGGAAAGGCCTGGCGAGACTTCGGCTAAGCAGGCTGCTGCCATGCTTTGGGTAACGTAGTAGAGAGATGGCGAGTTACTCCAGAGATTGGAAATGGTTGTTCTGTATGGGTTCAACTTGCTGTCGTAGCAAGACATCATCCCGCACACTTCTTTGAAATAGTACTCCACCAGCACCGATGTATTGTCTTGTAATGAGGGTGATAGTGGAGTTTCATTGCGAGCCATGCTGGATGGATTGGAGCTGACGCGCCGGTCTATCACATCGAGACCAAGCGTGGCGACTTGAGTACCAGGCATGATACCCTGCCATAGTTCATTGGCCTCGTTCTCGATTGATGGAAGAGAAAATGGTACCCCTGCGGAAGAGGAAGGAGTTGGAGATTGAGCCGGCAGATCTGAGAAGGGAAACGTAGGCTCCAGATGGGTAACATCTTGAAAGTCTATACTTGAAGGGGTATCGATATTTGCAAACTGATTTAGGAAATCCGTGTCACAAAAATCCCTGCAAGATGGATTAGGGGACTGCAGATTTCGAACCGGGTCCCTAGCCCTTTGCTGGCGGTTTTGTGATTCGCTAGATATCGGGGTTGTGATTTTGACCCTAGGTGATCTAGAGGCAGGCGACCATCTGAGAGGCTTTTGATATCCGGGACAGGATATTCCGAGTCTTTTGCATCTCGAACAATGTGGCTTGACTTCGTCGCATTTCAACTGGCATGGAGCGTGTTAGGAGTTAACATAACGAATGGTCCACAATGTTGGCCTCTTACCCGTTTTGACTTGCATACTGCGCACCCATTTCGGGATCTGGTGATGGTCTTCGATGACTGCATCGGGTCGTTGGACAAGGAATTTGTCACGAGATATGGATGTGGTTAATGCTGCCCACATTGAGTGGGCCCGCTTTTTGTGACAGAATTACACGTCACATTCAAATGAGAACCAAATGAGAACGAGACGATAGTTCAATGTAGTGAGGCAACCCCAGAATCCTTCAAACTTGCAATTCTTGAGCAGCAAGCTTTCCATGTGCCTGAGAAGCGATGTCTCAGTGGGTGAAATGACTCGCGTCCGGATGCGGGGAGCTTATCGGCAGCGGAGCGCTCGGAGGTAGCATGACCCCAGCGAAAGATGAACGCATGCCCCCATCCACTAAACCAAATCAGGTCCCTCGAGGCGAAGGAAAATGATGCTGAAATGGGTAATCGTCGGTGAGGAGACTTCGGAGCCAGTCTTTTCTCTTAGGTATTCAAAGTTGGTTTGATAAGACTTAACGGAATCACTAAGCTGCGCTGAAGCTCTATCAGATCCCCGTGCTATCATTTCTGATCCTACTACTCCGTACCTAGCTCTCCAACATGGCGGCCGTCTTGGGAAATCAGTCTTTCAAAGTCGCATTGGTACAAACAAGCCCAAAGGTGAGCCCACTATCAACGTCACTTTAGCACGAACCATCACCAACCCTCATCTTTGCAGGTTCTGGATGCCGAGCACAACTTTGCTCATGCTTCCAAACAAATTCGCCTGGCTGCAACTCAAGGAGCATCACTGGCGGTTCTCCCAGAATATCATATGACAGGATGGGTACCAGATGAACCCTCATTCGCGCTAAGCTATGAGGAAGCTCAGAATTTCCAACGGCGATACCAGCAGCTCGCAGCCGAAGTGCACATCAACATCTGCGCCGGCACAATCGTCTACCGAGCACCAGACGAAGATCCCAACTCCAAGCCAACTCTTCTCAATACATCTTACTTCATCGACCATGATGGACAACTCTTAGGCGCTTATACCAAGACCAACCTCTGGATCCCCGAACGCGATCATCTGACTTCAAGCATCGACTACGCACACAAGATGCAAGTCGACGAGGGTACGCCAAAGCCTCATCAAGTCTTCGATACTCCCTTGGGTCCCGTCGGCATTCTAGTCTGCTGGGATTTGGCCTTCCCGGAAGCATTCCGACAGCTTGTCTTGGCCGGTGCAAAGATCATCATCATGCCCTCGTACTGGACTCTATCGGACATGAGCAAGGAAGGTTTGGAGTATAACGCGTCTTGCGAGAAGATGTTTGTGGAGTCCACGCTTACCACGAGGGCTTTTGAGAATACTGCTGCCATCATCTACTGCAATGCGGGAGGACCTTCCCAGCAGGGCTATTTTGGCTGCAGCCAAGTTGCATTGCCCATCGTCGGCAAGGTTCCTGGGAGCTTCACGGATGGCGAGGACGGGATGCGGGTGGTGGATGTGGATATGCGAGTTGTTGAGATTGCTGAGCGGAACTATCAGATTCGACAGGATTTGGGGCGCATCGATTGGCATTATGGCTATGCGAAAGGGGCCAAGTTGTAAACTCAGAAAGAGAATAATACCTATCGATGTCTAATGTCACGATAATACCACCCAGATGAGATGCAATGAGTGTTTAGATCTAGGCTCGCTTTTGCCCCTGTTCTTTTTTGTTTTTTGCTTACCCGCTGCTAATGACACTACAAACAGCCTACAAGGCATTCCAATAGGGTCAGTTCTTTCAGCATAAGGAAGGTACGAGTCAGGAGACGAGAGACAAAACATATCGTGGCGGTTTGAGTTTCCAAAGGAGCACATCAAACCGTGTTCCTCCCGGGCTATTGCACTGGTTTCGGACGACCGGAGAGCTCTCTGAACACAAGAGCATCGGATTCATCGTATGATTTAATCCGTTCAGATTAGAGGCTACTTACAAAATCACAGCTTGTCATGTGGTAGGGCGGCTATCCCTTTTGCAGATTCCTGATCTTCGATAGGATTCGCAGTTGGTAACTCCTCCCCAAGGATCAGCTCAAACTTGGGACCGTTGTAGGTCTTCCTCTTGATAAACCAGAGTGTAACCGCGTAAACAATGAAAACTCCAATGACAGCTGTCACGTAGTCTGGTTGTGTTAGATACGTAAATAACCCGCTGGTAGATGGGGACTTACTCATAGTGGAAATATCGATCGGAATCGCTGGTGGGAAACAGAAGAACTACGAGATACGTGAGCGTTTCTTCTCCATTACCCCACACATCTTTACTCACGATAGATGTGACGATGACGAAAAGCACCGACGTCCAGTTCGTGAGGTAGCCCATGAAGCCTCCGCCCAGGGAGAATACTGGCGGATTATCCGTCACGAGTTTCCGGCCCCTGATTAGCAGAATCATGACTGGCATCGCATAAGAAAGATTCAAGAACAGGGTGCAGCTTGCGATGTAGGCATTAAATGCAACCTCAGGGCCTATGAAAAGTTAGTTTCTGCATCTCATGTTTATTGACGGGCAGACGAACCAAGATAGAGAAGACCAAACAGAATGTTGAAAATGGCCTGCACGACTATTGCACGTACAGGGACGTTCAGCTTAGGGTGGAGGCGCGACAGACTTCAAAAGACCAGGTAAGTAAGATGGGCTAAAATGGTGATAGCTTCAGGCTGTACGTACTACTTCGAGAATGGAGTTCCGTTATCTCGAGCCATAGACCAGACCAAGCGACTGCCCGACGTCACGCAGCCGTTGGCGCCATTAACGAAACAGAGGGCGACTGCGACGCTTAGAACAGTGGCAGCTGCTCTGCTCTTCGTTGCTTGCAAAATCATCTCCGTCAGAGGACTCTGCGTAGGCGAGGAAAGCAAGACGTCAATGTCAACGGCGCAGAAGAGCATAACGAGGATGAAAGCAATTCCCCTGCGTGTATTGTCAGGTTAAATGTACTATTTGATGCGATGGAGTTCTACTTACGTCGTACCACCGACGATCACGGCACCGACCATGGCTTGAGGGGCATCTGTGGATGGTCTAGGCATCTCCTCGACCATGTGCGCCACAGCATCAAAACTATCACTGTGTCAGTCATATAACGGTAGGTCTGTTTCTGGTGAGATGAACCCAATCAAGCTGAGAGCAGACTGAAGAAGTCCAAGCATCCATGCCGTCCCATCGCTCCAGCCGGTAGTATTGGAAAAGTTTGTGAAGACGAATTCAGCGTCTGTCTTGGGAGAGGTTGCGAGTAGCACGATGCTGATCACGACGACGCTGAGCAAGGACCAATACACTTGAGAGGATTAGCAAGCCAATCGGTCAACTTTTGTCCTTTAGAGTACTTACATGCTCCTTCATTCCATCGATTGAGGATTGGGTATGCAAAGATATTCAAGAATACTCCAATGATGGACACAGCGGCGAACATCAAGTACGTGCTCCATTGTGTGATCTCGTAGGAGCCGCCAGAAGCTGCGACGGCGGCTGCAGCGAGGAATCGGGCTTCATCCAGAATTAGTGAAGGTCAAGTCGTTGATGTAGGTCAATTCTCACCTCCAAAATACGCAGCGGTAGTGTTGAGCGTGAGCCAGCCAGCGATGTTGACCCATCCAACAAAGAAACTCTGGAGCTCATTAGCACTTGATTTCCAGTCAGGCTGTGAGACGTGGGGTTTACCGTTATCTTCCTCCACTTCTTCGTCGAAAGTGCATAGGCATAGTGATATTGCCCTCCAGCCGTCGGATAGAGCGACGCAAGCTCTCCAACACTTGCACTCAATGCGATGTTGCAGATAACACAGAAGATGAAGCCGTACACAAAGGACACTGATCCACCTGAGGGCATCACTAGACCAATGGACCCAGCGAGAGAGATCCAAGTGCTTTTGAAAATCAGTATTCAGATCTGGGTACGTAACTACAATTCAAAGACTAACTTGAGAATAGCGAAAGCCATGCCAATCATGGTGATTTTAGAAAATCGCTTCTGCAGGTGGCCATCGTGGCCATCCGCTGATGATGTGGCCATGTCTTCGAGTGGTATGTGACAGCGGAGCTTCAATGGTGTGAATTGGAGGTAACCACCCGGACGTTCTTGACAGAATGCGAACCTCTCATGTCCTCTTATGGTCCTTGAAGGCTGTTTCACTTGTACATCGCAGTGTCGCACCGACGATAATAAGGCAGATGATAAGGAGAGATGCCTTTACGCTTAATAACATGCCAACAAACAGCAACGGGGTTATCCTCTCGGGTAGCTGCGAAGCTGCGAGTAATGACGGTGGTCTATCAACACGCTATCCCCAAAGTGGTAGTCTTAAGCAAAGGAAAAGACGAACCCCATGGCCGGCTGTGGATCGGAGACGCTGCTGTGGAGGTCTATCAGCCGATCACCCCGCATGCGATGATAACGGCCCCGAGCTGCGTCAATGCCGGCACCCATTTCCGCTGCGAACTGTGTACTTGGCTATCGAGGAATGTCATTGTTCCCGGAGACTATTTTCCCTTGATGGGTGCATTTCAGTTGATGAAGCTTCAATATAACCCCTAGAGGTAAAATACACCATCAATTGGGTAGAGCCGCTGCTCCCCGTTACTACCTTATGTTGCTCTGCTGTCCAGGCTCTAAAAGCAAGTGCTTAGAGCAACACATGGTTCACTGTCCTCGATCGTACGGCGCGGATAACGGCCACTATTCAATCCAGCCACATAGATTGAATTTGATTCATTACTTCATTTTGTCCAAGGTTATGTTTGAATTAAAGCATCTTCTTGTACACCTTGTTGCATTCAATCTCCTGAACCCACAAGTTCCATGGTCGCATTAATGACCACTGTGTCGTCTTGTCAGAAGCCATACATTCATCTTTACTCAGGCTCTTCACGCCGCCCGTGACCCCAGTAACGCCTTGAAGCATTAAAGCAGTAGTTTGGATGCTTGCATTCTTCTGCGTATACACTGCTCGCATCACGGCGAGCTCGATGCTACTGGCAACGACTGTGAAACCATGCCCGCGCATCAACGTCACGTTATTGCCATCGTCGAAGTGCTTCGCCAAGTGGGCACCCATATTCTCACTGCGTACAAGTAGGTCATCAACGTCGCTGTTCTCCATGTGGTCTGCGGTATCAAATACCGGTACACCATTGGCGCCCAGAAATCCGCACATGTGGCTGACGGCCCTCAGCGGAACACCCGATATCGTGTATGGGACCACAGCCTCGGAGTGGCTGTGGACCACCGCGTTAACCTGTGGGTGCCGCTTGTAAACCTCCGAGTGGATTCGCCGCTCCGCAAAGCCCGGAGGCGACTCCGCTTCGAGGGGCTCGGCATCACCAACCCTATAGGCGACAAGATCTCTGATCTCTGACACCTGAGCTGGGGCAACGTTTCGAGACATTACAAAGATGTCAGGGTCTAGAGGGTAGCGGAAAGACAGGTGACCGTAGGCATCAACCACTTGATGGAAGTGGAGAATGTGAGAGCCATCGATGAGTTTGCTGAAAAGCTTCCGAAGGTCGTCGGTGTGAGGCAGAGCAGCCATTGCAACGGGATGTATTTCTTTCCGGGCAATGGCGCAGGAATGTAAAAGGTTTCAAAGCGATATTTGATTTCCCGAAGACGGCTGGATTTGAGAAATGCTAAGAGTGTCGCGAGTGCCGAGTGCTCATACAGAAGCAGCTGATCGACGGGCCGATGATCGGATTTCAGAAATCTGGCGGGGTACGAGCACCAACTCGATGCGGGGTCGTCGAGGGGGTAGTTTGAGAGTCTGAATGTCTGGCATTTGGCGACCTTTTCGTACATGCACATAGGATCTTCATGTTAAAAATTGGTTTTGTGTTTGGGTATGCCGCGCCGAGTTCGAGGTAGCAGTAGATTTCCTGATAAAACCGATCTTCTCTCGCAGCAACTTTAGTCTTGGAAGGAATCCATTGGTCCTTTCGGAACGAGACCTAGTTCAACCAGAAGCCTCTCTAAACCCTCTGTCCTGAATGGTTTCTGTATCAATGCGTCGAAACCAAGACTGCGAGTTCTATCCATATCTAGCCCCATTGATATGCCAGCAGCCATAACTACAATATAACACGGCTTCAGGCCATTCTCGATTTCGAATGCGCGAATGAGTCTTGTGGCATGCAGACCATCAATGACGGGCATCGAAGGCTGCATCAAGATGCATTGATAGGTCTGGTAGCCTTTCTTGTATGCCTCGAATGCCTCCTGGCCATTACATGCGAAGTCGTACACGCAATTGTGCCCTAATCCGTCCATTTGCCTGGCGATGAACTTTCTCACAACTTGATTGTGTTCGGCTACAAGGATGTTGATTGACGTCGTGTGTGTTGCTGTAATGGGAACGCTAAGTGCCTGAGCTGGGCTTGATAGACCTGATTGCTCTGTGCTCAGCTCTTCCAGTGGACGTGTTCCATTCTCCGACAGGGATTCTGCGCACGAGAATACTATGTCGGCAAAGCATTCATCTACTCTCTTCAGTGGTAAACGAAGGAACGATGGCGGTCGGGTTCGGAAGTGCTGTAGTCGATGACTATAAAGCATTCAAAAATACATTGAAGAAGAAAGATGACGCTGCACATTTTTTTCTTCTCAAACACTAGATTACCTATGTGCTGTGAGGCTTGCTGCCTGCTTGGCTTCTGACTTCTCGCTTACTCAAGGCGCAGCATTTCTAGTCTGCTTATGTGGATGCGGCCACGTTCTCAAGAGCTCTCGCACTGAGGTTTGGCACTAAGATGTAGGATTTGGGGAAAGGGAACATCTATAATACGACGTGTGTCACATATCTTTTTCGCGGTAATTAGATCCATCAACTTGCTACTTTACGTTGTTCTTTAGGCCCTGCGTTGACTTGGCGCCACCGATTCCCACGCAGCACTCCATGTGGGATGTGGTTCCTACGTATAAATCACAACTATCGTGATAGATATCCAAAATATAGCTATGGAAACCGTATGCTCACCGGTCCGTATTGCCGGGCAATGTCAAGACAGGGCCATCATCTTGGACGAGGCGCGCCCGACGCCGACGCCGACGCCGACGCCGTCAGGGGTACCGTGCAATTATGGGGCCGGTTTACGGGATCGGGTTGAAAATCGTGACAAGAGCCCCGAACGAGTTCTGGTACTCTGTCACCGAGAGGAGGGGACCAGTTTACTTAGCGGCTTCGAACTCAAGTTATTCCTCACGGACTCTTCGGGGTTCGGCTGTTCCGTCTTGCCTCGTTCTCGCAACGTTCCAGAAGCTCTATCCCTGAAGCTCAGACTCGAATCGAGACGCAACTCCCAATGAGACCGCCGTAAACGCGAGGCATGTCCAAACTCTGTTCTACTTACCTTGCCATCTCGCAAGGCAGGGTGCCGGGTCTCTTCACCTCTTCTGCAGAGTACTCCCTCTCACTTGAGAAGATTGCCCATGGCTGGGCGCCTCGGATAAATTAACTCTGCTAGAAACAAACCCCGCGGAGCCACTTCCCCGCGTCCCTCTTCTCCAACATTGGGTTTCCGCTAGGGAATGTCTGGTGCTAGTTCAATGACGCCGAGTTCTGGGGTAACGCACTCGGTGGGACTGCGTGACACCCCTAAATCCATTTTCGCTTCGCCTCGCATGAGAGAGCATCTGCCGGCTGTTCGTTTCGGGATCTGGTGGGACGAGGGAGAGAGTCAAGACTGGGGGGAGCTTGGAGCTCGGGTGCTCGGTCAAGCAGCAGCAGTGAAGCACGGCAGATCGGTAAAAACCCCAAACGCAACAACCCCAAAACTGGTTCTCCAAGGGCGTCTTTTGTGTTTTCCTATGGAGCCCGACTCCGTGACCTCGGTAAGCTGGCCACCACCTTGGTATTTGGGTTCTCCGACGCTCCCCAAGGATCCAACACCATATCTCGGGCTTGAAGACAGCAAGGAATCATTATCACAACCCCAATCTATTGAAGACTGAGAATACACAACTTTTTTTAACGAACACATCGTCCTTTGGTCGCAAATACCTAGCCACGTCTCAGTAATCGGGTATTGGTTTCGCTGTGTCCAGCTGCAGCCACTGGAGCCTGAGCGAGTACAGGACAGGCGATTCGGATAGTTTCCAAACCCAAGGCGAAAGAAATAGCAAGAATGGCACTCGGTAAGAAGACCTTATTCGCGATCCTTGCCCAAGCCCTCAGATCCAGATCAATTGGCGGGCATTGGCTACCACAAATGCCATGAATGCGCACTCACCCGATAGCAGTTACGGCCGCCGCGCTGGCTGGCAGCATGGTCTCCAGCATGTACGTAGATGCCAAGTACCACATCTCCAAGGATTTCAAGGCCCTCCGAGGTCGACGGACAGTGACCAAATTTGTCGAAAACTCGAGTAAGAACTGCCGCAGCCTACTTGACGCTCGTGAGATTAACCCAGGATACAGTCAAGAGCAGCCGTGTTTCTCCCTATTATTTCTTCGAAGAAGCGGTCCAAAAGGATCCCTACGGTGAAGCCATCTGGACACGAAGCGGGAGCGTGTCGTGGAAGACGACCTATGACAGGGCGAACCAGTATGCACAGATGTTCTTGTCTCAAGGTGTTCGGCCGGGGGACTTCGTTGCGATTCTCATGCAAAACTCGCCCGACTTTGCATTCGCCTGGGTTGGACTGCTTGCAATTGGTGCGGCGCCCGCCATGATTAACTACAATCTCGTCGGCAAAGCTCTCCTCGGCTGCATCGAGATCAGCACCGCCAAACTCGTAGTCGTCGACGGCAGCCCTGATATCGCGGCCAAGTACAACGACGTTCAGACCGAGTTGGATCTCAAGGGCATCAGAGTCGTCAACATCGGAGAAGAGAGGGAAAAGATATATCAGATGGATCCCATCCGTCCGCGAGACGAGCTTCGGAAGAATCTGACGCCTGCCGATGCAATGGCCATGTTCTATACGAGGTAAGCTCATTGGTGTCGGGGTCTGACTTCGATATCTGACAATCGCAGTGGAACTACCGGGCTACCCAAGGCTGTAATCATGCCTGCCGCTGCCGCTGGAAGCCTCGCATTATCGGTAAGCATTTGATGCGCACTCTGTCTTCCTCCGGCTTGCTGACCTGCTTAGAACGACATTGGCTTGCATCCGACAAAGAGCGGGAAGGAAAGATGCTACATTTGCATGGTAAGTGAATACGCCTATATTGTGATGAGTGAAGTTTCTAAAAGGATTGATACAGCCGTATTATCACGGGACTGGCGGTATTACTATGATATCCCAGATCTTGGTAAGAACCTCCCGCCCTCTTCAAGTGAATTCTAGCTTACACGTTGCAGTCTGGTTCTACAGTCTGCATGGCACCCAAATTCAGTGTCTCAAACTTCTGGGAAGATGTTCGTGACTCCCACGCCACTTGGTTCGTCTACGTTGGCGAGACTCTCCGATACCTCTTAGCCTCGCCTCCTTCGCCGCGCGACAAAGACCACAACATCCACGCTGTTTTCGGCAACGGCTGCCGACCCGACGTATGGAAACGCTTCCAAGAGAGGTTCGGCGTCGACACGGTGTGCGAGTTCTATAACAGCACCGAGGGCGCTTTGGGCCTTCGCAACCTCTCTCGAGGAGACTTCTTCGCGAATGCTCTTGGTCACCACGGACTTCTGCTCCGACTCAAGTACAGAAACATGGTGGTACCTGTTGAGATGATGCGGAAACGGGAAATATCCAGCGAGATCCAAAAACTGGCCTGGCCCTGCGCGCTTCGTATGAAGTCGGTGGCGAGATCTTGGTCGAGCACCCTGGAGAACGAGCGTTTCCGGGCTACTTCAACAACGAGGACGCCACCAACAAGAAGTTCGTCCGCGATATTCTGAAGAAGGGTGATTGCTTCTACCGGACCGGCGACTCTTTGCGGCGCGATAGTGAAGGCAGATGGTTTTTCCTTGATCGGTAAGTGTCGGAAATATCTCACTCGGGCCGCATCTGCTCACCCACATACCCAGTCTAGGTGATACGTACCGTTGGAAAGGCGAGAACGTCTCGACTGCGGAAGTCTCAGAAGTCCTTGGTAGCTACCCAGGTGTCAACGAGGCAGTCGTCTACGGTGTCCAGCTTCCCGGACATGATGGTAAGGCTGGTGCGGCAGCCCTAGACATTGCTGCGGACCAGAAGGGGTCTTTCAACTATGCCGACTTCCTGAGGTGAGTAGACCTGACCTCAAGAGCTTGTATGCGTCAAAACTGATGGTCAACAGTTTCGCCCGATCAAAGCTCCCAAGATATGCCGTGCCGGTTTTCATCCGGCTCCTGAACGAGGGCACAGCAACGCACAACAATAAGCAGAACAAAGTGCCGCTGAAGAATGAGGGCGTGGATCCGAGTAAGATCCAAGGCGGCGATCAATTGTTGTGGATTGAGAAGCACGGGAAAGGAAGCACGTATGTCCCATTCACTCAAGATGACTGGAACAACCTCGGTATGGGAAAGGCTAAGCTGTAATTGTTCTAGAGAGACACGTAGATGGAAGGTATGACGAGGAGTCACATGAGCTGCAGATTTCCATTGAAAGGCCGGCCATGTTACCTTGCTAGAGATGCCTGTAGGTCTCGGGAGCCTTACTGAAAGCGACTACTTCATGCGACGGGCCCTGCTACCGCAAGGTCTTGATACGAATACTATACATCAAGAGCTGGACTCCAGACGCTCCGGACCGCTCGACCTGCATTCCCGCTCCGGTGCCGGAGATGGCCTGTCGCTCATCAATTACTTATCCAATGAGAAGTATGTGATGTGAAATAGTTGGATTCAAGCTTTGCGACGGCGTCTTCCAGGATGTGACGAACCCCGCACGACGCAATTACGCAGCAAGGCCTTATTGCGCGGGGGAATACCCCTGCTCGGTTCACATGGAGATCAGCAACGAAATGGGGTGGCAGGGACCGAGGCCGGCAAAAGATAAACAAGATGAGGTGAACCATGGGAACTGCTTGATTTGGGTGTCGCGTCCAGGGTCTCCAGTTGATATGAAGGGCGAATTCCTTGCGGAAGCTGTTCATTCGGTCCACTATTCTTTCGACTTTGAGGTCCATGGTCCATCGTCAACATGGCCGGCATCAAGAGAACACGCATCATATTTGCGCTGGTCATCACCGTCGTCCTGATCTTGCTGTTCAAAAAGGGCGACTCGAATCCTCAAACACCCCAATGGACACCCAACTCACCACCCGGCGGCTCGCTCATCAATGTCGACATCCCTCCAGATCGCGTCGAGGTGCCCATCATCGACAATAACCTGCAGTTCCAGCCGCCACCAGTTCAGGCGCATGTGCTTCTCGACGCGCATAAACTCCCGACAGCTGACGACTTCATCCCTCACTTCGCTGCCGTCACCAACATCAAGGGCATCTCCCAGCAAGAGGCCCGCGCATCATGTACCTGGCCAGCGGACATGTACGTCGATTTTCAATTCTCCGACTCTCTGCCATGGGTTATTGAGGACCGACCGGTGCTTGAGATCGAGCTGCGCAGACGCGAATGGCAGGACTTTGTTAAGAGCGGCATGATCCCATACGCACGCGCCAAGGATCGCTTCTCCGGAAGAGGATTGGTCATAGTCGCGGGCAACGCCGACACGGTAATGCGCGTCAAGGTGATCTTGCGTCAGCTGAAGAGGCTCCGGTCGACAATTGCCGTTGAGATTCACTACTGGGACACCGAGATGGACATGGGCGTCATGGCGGATCTCAATGCTCTCTATGAGCCGATATACTACAATGATCTCTCCAAAGAGCACAACATTGTGCATATCAAGAAGGATGGGATCTTTGGGATCAACTACCAGCTGAAGACTGCCGCACTGCTCAATTCGCGTTGGGCTGAGCCTCTGCTGCTCGACTCCGACAACATCCCCATGATCGACCCATCGATTCTCTACGACTCGATGCAGTACACAGAATACCACTCCGTATTCTGGCCCGATATTGCTCGCACGCGGCCTCAGAATCCCGCTTGGGCCATCTTCAACACGCCATGCAAAATGGCCGAGCACGAGCAGGAGAGCGGGCAGCTTCTGGTTGACAAACAGCGTTTCTGGTACCACCTCCAGCTTGCATCGTGGCTCAACAATGAGCAGGGGAAATACTACAATGAGATGTTGCTGGGCGACAAAGACATGTTCCGTTTCGCGTGGCACGCTCTACGGACAACGTTTGGAAAGCCCAAAAAATGGGTCACGAGCGTCGGAACGGAGAATGATGGCTTCTACTGTGGACACTCGTTCGCGCAGCACCACCCCGACGATGGCCGTATCGCCTTTCTTCATGGAGGACTCGTCAAGACTGCTCCTCTCGAAGTCATGAGGTGGAATCGGGACGTCAAGGGCGGATATCTTCGGCATTACAAGAGAGCGCCGAGCGAAGAGAGTCCCGAAGTGAACGTCAACGTCGCCATCAAGTGGGACGGCGCTACTTACATGCCTCAGCATTCTGAGAAGTTCGTTGCGGCCCAGTGCACCGACATGTTTGATGTCCAGGCAAGAGACTTAAATGAGATACTGCCTGGGGTCGAGCAAACGTTTCGCGAAATCGGTGGATACTGGCAGCTGGATCAGGAAGATGCGACGAAGCTGGGCCAGTCTGGGTCTTTAAGTCAAAGCACCCAGTTATGGGCCCCCCCCCCTTTTGGGCCCCCTAGTTTTGGTAGGGCTATACCAAAACCTACTACTTTATACTATACATATAACTAGCTTTACTTAGTATATAAAAATATAACTAAAATTAATTTATATATACATTTAACTATACTTCTATATTATTATACTTTTAGTAGTATATACCAACTTAGTATTACGTAATCATATTAAATATATACATTTTAAAAAACACATAGTTAAGAGGTAATAATTAGAATATAAATTACTTAAGAGTTATTTTCTTTTAGAAGCTAAGATTATAATATATTAGAATTATATATAGAAACTATATACAAATAGCTTTTTTATATTTTTATAATCTTTTATAGCTTAGTAATACTAAGTTAAAGATTCCTCATAGTAAATTTTATATAGGACAATTTAAAACTGAATATATTACGTAATCATATAATAAAATTAGGGTATAATATATATATTCGATTAGAGATAAATATAAATAGTATAGATATAGTTTTATATTTCTCTTTTAACTATAATTATAAATGTTATTTAAGCTTTTGAATTGTTAGTGTCGCCTGGTAATTTATATATAAACACTATCATTTTCAAAACTTTAACTTTAGCTTAATAAAACTGCTTAATTAAGTAGTATTACGTAATATGGTATTTTTTTTCTTAAAATATAAATAAGTTTCTATTTAACTATGAAATATTGAAATTTATTACTGAGCAGCCGATTTATTAGACCTATAGTGAAAAGTAGTACTATTGGTGTAAATGGGGGGCCCAAAAGGGGGGGGGGCCCATAACTGGGTGCTTTGACTTACCTGCCAGCTGAAGTCCGAGGCGTTCCGGCTTGCCAAACAGAACAAATAGAATCACGAGGAGCCACGCTTGTTTGGTCCCCCTGACGATCCTCGACGGGCCGATGGCTTCCTACCTAGCGCCAGGCGCCAGTGAGAGAAGGGGGGGCCAAAGACACCGAACAGAGGACAAAGAAGGTTTAGTGCCGTTCCTGCTGTCTTCTCGCGTTCAGAAACGTTCTTCTAACAGGAACAAACAAAAACCAACACGAGGAAGCAGGATGCCACTCGGTCAGCTCGCTCAGACCGAAGTTCGAAGTAGGGCTTGAAGGCTTCGAGCTTATTTTATCAGCTTGTGTCTGACCAGTCAAAGCCGGACCGATGTCAGCAGCCCTCCTCGGACGAGGCGTGTCGGTGTCACACGGGAACGAGGGCATCTTGATTGTCAGAAAAGCTTGGCATGACAAGTCAAAAGAAGAGGCATTCACAAGGCTGAAATGAAGAAAGAAGAGGGTGTTGAGCGATTCGATCATCTTCATAGGATACCATGTTGTTGCCATCAGAACCTGAGGTCATTAGGGGTGTTTGCGCGTCTAATCTAGTATCGAGCAGTAACTTGCACTCCCACTTCACGTCGACGAGTGTTCGAATCGTACGCACACGACACGCGAGCAGTCTAGCAGGGAGGAAATGTAACGGAGATCCCTGTACTAAAATATCCTCTCCTATTACGAGTTAGAAATAACATCTCAATTATTGGACGGTCCAGTTGGTTGGCACGCCATCCGAGCGTTGAAAGCTTCTGAGACAGCATCGGACGACAAGAAACGTCCATCCACACGCAGGAAAACAAGCTCAACGGCGGTCGTATCCAGAATGTTAGGGTCTTCTGGGTCATCTCACCTGATGTTTCAGGGGAACTTAGCCGCCAAGCCGTGCTGTCGTGCGCTAGAAGCAACATTGGATTAGCGTCGGGGTTGTGCAGCATACGGGATGCAACGCTAAAGCAACTCTCTCCTTTGTGGGATTGCGACTCGCGTTATTACCCCTGAATAAGAGTACCTCTGCTGAGTCTGTTCCAACTTGGTCAGAGTCAGTTGCTGGAAGGGGAACAGTGGTCTCGCCCGTAGATCGGATCTGGAATAGCACAGATACCAAGATGGGAGCTAAGTAATGTTGTGCGTCTGAACTTACATCCTGGTTCTGGCACACATGCATCTTTCAGGGTCGGATGATGGGTGCGTCGATACGAGGCACGGCGAGACTGACATTCACAGACGTGGTGTCAGTGAGGAGTTGATGTCAGTAAGTACGCGAACAAGTTGAACAGCACTTATCGACTGAACGTTTACGATGCCTGCAGTAAACCTCGTCAGTATTGCTCATGCCCCCCAAGTGTAGAGCAGGGGACACAGTATCTAATGTGCCTTACTCAGTGGTATCTCGACGTGGTATCAATCGGCACACAGACCTCTTTGTTTCCTCCTGGTCAACGCCTCGCTCACCGCTGTAGCAACCACCGTCTTCCCCCGGTCTGGTTGTCCAATAACAGACGACATGATTCCTCGTTCGACTCTTCAAGGCTTCGTGGAGGCGGAGCAAAAGTACACATGGTGGCGCTCGGACTGGATCAACTCCCCTTCGGTTGACTCGGCCCAATACGAGACTATGCGCGACTGACAGCAGATGAGAAGGAGGAAAAGCAAGCCTTTGCTACAACGTCGACGGCGTCGAGACGCCCTAGAACTAGTCAACACGGTTGGAGACTACTCATCTCCACAGTCAGCATTCAAGCTGTACGATGGCTTCCTTTGCCAAGAATAGATTCGCTGAAGTGCGAGCACGGCCTCCCGGGCTTAGGAGCTATCGATGAGGATATAATGAACCCATGATGCCCAGTCTCTAGCACTTGGCTCATCAGGATACGCCTCATCATCTCCTTCGTCTCTAACATATCTTCTTGATTCGGTAGAATCATCCTTTCGTTCTGCGACTCTAGCATACATACAATCTATACCACTCTCTATCAGCTTCTATTCTTCTTCCAGGTACACAACTATTTCAAGCTCACCATGCGTGTGTCAACTTTCCTTACTACCGCCCTCGCGGCTACTCCCGTCATCGCCTACCCCGGCATGAAGAACACATTCGCCGAGATCCGCTCTCGCGCCGATAAAGACGGTAACGGCGCTGACGACGGAGACTCTAACGAGCTCATTGGCGATCTCATCACCCTCGACGACTCCAAGCTCACCGCCGTCGGAAGCAGCGTCAAGAAGCTCCTTACCGGTTTCGATAACCCCGAGAGTGACGACGCCTACCCAACTGTTGGGAGATCAGGCACTCTCGCACCAAAGGGTTCAGCGGCTTGCGCTGCCGACACCTGCTGCATCTGGAAATACATCGCCAACGATCTTCAGGGTACCTTCAGAGGCAGATCCGGCCGTTGCACCGACTTCGCCCGCGCTGCCGTCCGCCTTGGCTTCCACGATGCCGGCGGTTGGTCAAAGGGAACTGGCAACCTCGGCGGAGCTGACGGCTCTATCATTCTCGCTTCAGAGGAAATAGCACGCGGAGAGAATCATGGTCTCGAGGAGATTATTGCCCAGACCCAGGTCTGGTTCGACCGCTATAAGCAGTTTGGAATCGGAATGGCCGATCTCATTCAGTTCTCCGCAACTGTAGCCACTGTTGTGTAAGTCATCCGGACCTTTGGTCATACAGTCTGAGCGTGGACTGATTTCGTGACAGCTGCCCCTTGGGTCCCCGCATTCGCACATACGTCGGCCGCAAGGACTCCTCCGTCCCTGCTCCCCTCAACCTTCTGCCTCCCGTCACCGGCTCTGCCGACTTCTTGATCGAGCTCTTTGAGAACAAGACCATCAAGCCCCATGGTCTCACCGCACTCATCGGCGCTCACACGACCAGCCAGCAGCGCTTCGTGGACCCTAGCCGCGCCGGCGACCCGCAGGACAGCACTCCCGGTGTCTGGGACGTCAAGTTCTACAAGGAGACTCTCGGCTCCGCTCCCGCTCGTGTCTTCAAGTTTGCCAGCGACGTCGTTCTCGCCAAGGACTCCCGCATCAGCTCCGAGTTCCAGGCTTTCGCTGGCCAGGGCGGACAGTCCCACTGGAACCAGGACTACGCTCGCGAGTACATCCGTCTCTCTCTTCTTGGTGTCTTCAACATCAACGACTTGACTGAGTGCACCAAGGCCCTGCCTCCTCGTACCGGAAGCACCTTCAACGCTCCCGACCAGGCTGTTTTGGACAAGTGGCTCGCTACCAAGGACCGCCTTAACAACATAGCCGATCAACTCAGGAACGGTGGTGATATCAATGGCATGATTGCCTCGGTCATGAGCTGGTTGAAGGGAGTCTTCCACTTTAGGTGGTAAACCCCTTTTGGCTTCCGTCCTAATGTTCGAGTTATAGAGGCGTTCGGGTCTTTGTTTTGGTATATAAAAACCGCCGTATCCGGCAAGAGTAGATACAAACCATATAATGTCTATACCTAATTTCAACCACACTTGACCCACTTGGCTGTGACAGTCCCAATGTGTGTCTTTATGCTCCTCATCATTTGATGCTCTGACTAGAACTAAGCCAGTCGGAAAAAGAAAGAGGGACATCGGACACTTAAACCAATAGTCACATCCTTATCTATGACCAACAGAAGAGTGGGTTTCCAGCACCGTTCAACCTGAAGCGCGCTTTTGCCAAGCTAGCATTACAACCACGCATTACCCGTGTGTTGTGACTACTCTCAACGTGAGTGCCCTCATCACGGCCCGCCCTGACTCCACAACCGCACAACTCGTCTCCCACCACCCTTCTTGACTAATCTTACGGTACAAACCCAGCATCCAGAACATCGTACGATGCTTCAGGATCACTAGCCCTGGTGGTCTAGCGGTATGATTCTTCCTTAGGGCTTTAACAAGACTTCCGAGTCTTCTCAGCCGGATTGGAAGAGGTCCCAGGTTCGAATCCTGGCCAGGGCCTGATATTTTGCTCCTACAAGCTTCTTACATGTGCAAACGAGCTTTTTGGCTCTGGGTGATGTGTCACTGGAGGTGTCAAGTCCCCAAGGGCGTTTTGAAGCTGTATCTTGCAGAATCGCATCCATTTCGTCTCAGCAACTACTACTCGTGCCTCTAAATTCATAGTCTTGGCAATATGCTGACAAAAGTAAGTCGCAAAACTCCGGGCTCCATATTCTCGTAAAAAGCAGAACTCATGTCTTTGGTAATGTCGCAATCACTTGGGTACGCAAACGCAATTGGCCGAATTGTTTCCAGTGCATGATGATCCGCCGCGTTTCTGTAGAACTTGTGATCAGACCAGAGACTTACTCACGACTCACTGAAAGTTGAGACGCCAATAATGCTTGGTGGTTGTTACTCACCATTCCTTGCTTGCCACACACGTCATTACAAATCGCAACAGAGTCGCAACCTTCTCCAGGCGTCTGAGGCAACGCATTTGCGAAGTAGGCCAAAGCCATCAATAGGGTAGCATACGGAATCGTCTTCATGTTGGTTGCAGAAGTCTTGTGCGGAATTACAATGATGACTGCTATGTGAACGACGAGTTTGAGAGGTCTGTTTTGAAGTAGATAGTCTGATTGATGATTCTGAAGTTGCGTAATGCTGAACATTGTTTGCGTTGAGGGTAGCTATGTAATTAGGTATTTATTCAAGTGCCAGACTCGTGTACATGCAGACAAGTCGAAAGCGAACCCGGTATTCAGCTCACTCAGGCTGACCATGTCATGTCTCGAAGGCGGTTGACTCATGTTGTGCTGACGACAGGCCATCGATCGATTCGTGCTCCGGACTTTCTTGTGTCGCCTCAAAAAGTGAAACATGCTCGAAGTTCAACTCGTGTTGTAAAAAGCTTAAGAAGTTCGGTGATCCCAACTGTCGGAAATTCACCAACCCAGGAACCAGAAACCTGGTTTTTCAATCTTCGCCCTAGGCTACCTAGATATACTGGGTTCGGGAATTACTTGATCACCGAGGCCCTTTATAGGGCTATCTTTGTTTGAAAATGTCGCCGGTCACCCGCATTAGTTGGATTTCCGTGGATTGAGACTTTACCGCGTTCGCATCCAGGAAATGCCGATGGTGCACTTCTTGAATCGTGCATGGCATTGATTACGACTTGGATGTTGCGGATGAATTGATGAGTCTGCGAGCATCCGTGGGATTGGATGTCAACAAGCCCGAGCCTACAGGGACATCTTGCCCTCTTGAGACCTCCAAGTTCAGGTTCGAGGTTCCGATCGTTACCATAGCTAGGTATCATATGTGAACAACTTGAAGAGTTGGGAAAAAGAAAGATGTTCGATGGATGGCATGCAAATTAAGGTGACAGCTTGTGTAGCAATAGGGTGTCAAAGACACTGGCTCACACATTGGAAAGAGGCAATGTCTGAAGCCGTTAGCTACTCTAACAGATTTCACTTGTATGGGGCTTCAATTAATAAGATTTTCCGAAGCCTCAAGACTCTGACAGTGCTGTGGACACCGGCCAGATTCTGAGCTCAGTGAAATAGTCCAAATGGAACAGAAGGCGCTTAGTGCTTATAGAAGAGTGAGCTTATGAGGACTTGGACAACTCCCGGCTGCCTGCATGTTTGGGATCCCGGCCACGATATAAGCTGCATTTGTTTCCTTTACCTAAGTGAGATGCTGTGCTACGAAAGTCCCATCTTAAACGCTCTGAAGACCGGCCACCAGGCTGACTTGAGCGGTTTCATTTAGGCATCGTCGCCCCACTCACACATGGGCCTGAGATCAAATTTCTCTTAGCCGTCTGCGGCATTGAGGTTTCGATTCAAATTCATCGTTGGAAGAACTTTGGTGTTTGCGGGTGATCTGAAGTCTTGGCACCTTCTCCATTTGTAATCGCCCTCAACAACTAGAAGCGGCGTGGTCATGCCTAGACCCGAAGAAAAATCTCTCAACCCGCGGCCGCCTCGGAACGAACCTAGATGCAGCCTTGCAACGTCCCTGGCTCCGGCGAACCGAGAAAGCGGCTCAGCAGCGAACCCCGGATTGTAGCCAGGGGTCACGACGAAAGTCCCAATATTTTCCGTTGGCAGCGTGACCACGTCTCATGTTGCAGAAATTTTGAAAGGTCTTCAATGCTGTCAAAAATCTTTGCTATGAGCTGAACAAAACGGAACTTGAGATGATGCTACAGCGGTCGAGAAACCGAGATAATTTGCTTGGTGCCCAGCTTTGTCTCATTGAATCGCTCGCGGAGCATCTTGTCGCTCGAAAACAAGCTCATATGCTTAAAAGGATTTTAAGTTCTTTCGGATGGTTTTGGGAGGGTCGCCAGTTGCCACAAAGTGACAACCGAAGTCCGATAGTTCCAGGGGTAGTTAACTTTCCACCACTTACAAACGTTCAATCCCACAACCAAAAGAGAAGTCCGAGGAACTGGTTGCTTTGCTGAAGGGGGTAAAAGTTGACTGTTCGAACGATCAAAGCTGAACATCAAGAGCGTAGTCACCCGTGTGGACCCTCTCGATGTTGACTTGATCCGGTCGACAGAAGTTCCGGGTCATGGATTGGTCCTCGTCGAAGGGCGTGGCATTGCCTATACGCCCAAGCGTAAGGATGGGAACAGAATAAGCCTCACTCTTTGATGCCATTACTAGTAGCCAAACCTAAGTTCCCACTCACCATAAGTGGGGGGTGTATTGAGATGAACACGACTCCCCCAGCCGTCAGCTTGGCATACATACTCTCAATCAAGTGGGCCGTGAGGCAGGAAAGCTCCCGTTCAACACCAAAGTTCCATTCTTCGACGACTAATTATCGATTTCTCTGAGCTTCCACGTTGCAGATATCTATCACAGCGCCGATAACTGCGGGCTTTGTTCATAACCAGAGCGATATAAATAGTCGAGGCCATCTCGATCAAAGTAAGATCAATTCTCAAATCATCAAGCCTACCACAGCTCTCTTCCTCAATTTAGCTTTACTTACCGTTATTCGCTCTCAAAATTCATTATGAAGACCTCCGCTGTCATTCTTGCCCTCGTCGCAACGGCGGCCTCTTCAGCCATCCCTAGCGAGGTGAGTGCCAGCAAGAAGCCGAATGTTTGAGAAATAATTGACATTATGTGTCTAGCCTCGCGATGTTGAAGTCAAATACGCACCTCTACCTTTCCCCATTGGCGAGGCCGGATGGGTTGGAGTCTTGGAAGAGGGCGGCCCTGTGGTTGAGGTCTGGGGATCCGACCTACTCGTAAGATGATTTCTTTTTCTTCGTGCTGCCGAACTTTCCTCTTACTTACAACATCCTTAGGATATCGAAGCAAAGGTCCAGGAGGAGCATGGAACGTCCATCTTCAACGGTACCGTCGATGTGGATGGCACTCCCGCCACCCCTGAGGTTGCCGCGGCCTTCTACAACGAAGCCCAGGACGCCAAGCGATCCCTCGAGAAGAGAGTATGTACCACGTTCTACGTCCTAAATCTTCACTTTGACTAGCAAGTACCTGACGAGATGATGCTCTAGGCCCCCAATTGTTTCGAGAAGTGGGGCAAGGTAGATGGCTTTCAGGTCAACACTGGCGTGAACAATCTCCGCGCCGTCAACGGAGGTTGCAAGGTCAGAGCCCGCCAGTGCATTCGTACTCAGTGTGTCGGTGAAGCGGCCATCGCTCTTTGTAATGACAACTACTACGACCTCGAGGTCTCATGCGGTCACGTCGCCGACCTTGCGCAGGCTATCGCTCACGACTGCATCTGGGTGGACATCTGCAGCGACCCGAAGCAGCCAGCCCATATCTGCAAGACTTGGTCTGCTGGCCAAAACTTTGACGGCAGCCACAATGTCATTGTCGGCAACTGTGGTGCTGTCAGCTCTAGCGGTCAGCCTGTGAAGGCTTAGAGTCCTGTGAGGGCCATGATGGATTAATCCATGGGCACACTGGCAAGCTTCTTACGCCTACAGACATCTTCTCCAGCTGCTTTGTATCAATACTTGAGAAAAGTAGATCTTGCGGGGGGTTTGATATGAGAAATCGAGCCAAGATTATGAGTCTCTATTTGCCTCAGCATACACGTTGCCTTGAAACATAACAATGAGTCAATTAAATTTCAACATGTTTAGGCGTCTTTGGCATCTTCGGTCAACGAAAGCGCGATGTACAATTCCAAGTCAAATGCAGAGACTCTTATCTGCTCGCAAGGATTCTGATAGACAATCGGATCAGCTTGGGGACGTCCAAATGTTGGCGGTGACAGACTGATTTCTTACGGTCGGCAGACAAGAGTATCATTCTGATTCGCGACCCTGGTGCCAGAAGTTCCCTTCACCCTAGATGTTGTGATAGTCTTCGGCCAACTTCGGCTGTTGTTGAAACGCTACATGAGATTTACATGTCGTACGGATAACATGTAATCGCATCGCGTCTGACCTTGCATCTGACTTGGCTGCCAGGATCTTCCTTTCGGAAATGCTGAACGCTCCCCGGGGGCTACGGGCTCCACGGGATGCCGGATTCCCGGTAGGAGAACATGGGTCAAATGCGAATGCGAAGTTGAGCATTTGAAGAGCATGTAGAGTACATCCCAGGGCTCACTTCTGCAGGAACTTTTGTCAAGTCATGGCATCGGCAACGAGGCAGTGTAATGTTGACTCCTACTTATTGACGAGGGCCTCGGTTTTCAAACGGAGTTGATATGAGACCCCCCGACATGATCCAAAGATCATCAATCCTGGAAATGCATGTGGTTTCAATTAAGCATACAACCGTAACCCGGGTGTGACAATGGAATCGCGAACTGCGGACTATTCCATCAACTGCGGAATGGTGTCAGCCTATAGATACGTATTCTGTATGAGGGATAGTAACGTATCACGTATTCTTCCTCATCATTTCCTCGTATTACCGTCTTAATTACCTCTAACGCACCCGATCGAAAAGTTCACAGAGGGATCAGCGTTGGATAAAACCGGAGACCTATGTACTGACGCCATTCCGCAGTTGATGGAATATATGTCGAGCGATGGTGAGGTTATCTTAAGATCACAGATCCAGGTGCCGTAGATAGCTCGTCTTCACTTGGTGAATAGCTTACCCAAGTTTGTACTAATGACTTACACGAAAACACGCAATGTTTATTCTACTTAATCTACTCTGTGACTGGAGTTACATAGCATCTCAAGTGACCCTTAAACAATGCAAGACCAACATCGATCCAATCGAAATCATCGTCCTTGGTTCCGTCTAGGCTCAGCTCGAAACGACGGAAAAGGTTTGCATAAGCTAGGTACAATTCGCACCACGCCAAGTTGATACCAAGACAACTGCGTGGTCCCTTGGAGAACGGAACAAAATAGCGGTCCAGCCTCTGTTTAGCAGCCTCATCTGCTACAAGCCATCGCTCAGGGACGTACTGTTCGGGGGTCTCGAATGCCCACGGATGTTGCATGGGGAACAAGACTCCCATGCTAACAATCGTCTAGAATTCGTGTCAATTTTCAGTTAATCACTTACTCTGTATCAGGTCAAAACTCACATTTCCGGGGACTTCTGCTCCGCCAATCCTTGCTCCGTGAGGAGGCACGAGCCTAGAGTTTTCAGAGGTAGTTGTCGGCGCCATCCGCAGTGCTTCCTTGATGACCGATGTCTGCCTTCGTGTTAGGCTTGTTCAGGAATGACGGTATAACACTTACCAAGTAGGGTAATTTCTCCAGCTGCTGCGCCGTTGGGGTAGGGCCTTTCAGATCAGGCCATACTTCCTTCAGCTCTGCCTTCAATCTCGCATACTTCTCCGGGTGCTTGCACAGATGATACGTGCCAAGCGTCATGGTTGCTCCAGTTGTGTCGGTTCCGGCGATGACAAGTGCAATCGCCTCTTCCATCAATGAGGCACGAGATGGTGGAGGTCTGGTCGGGCTATAGTTTTCTGGATCTGTGAGGGCACCGTAGATGATCGGTTTCTCATCCGGGCTGGGCTTGCCTATATTAGCCCTGATGTTGTCGATTTGTTCTGCAAACATCTAAAACCGAGAAAATTGTTACTCGGAGTCTTCACTAATGGGATTGCTAGAATCTAAAAGGAACAGACACAACACGTACGTTTTTCATCTGCGCGAATGCCACACCGCTTTTGAAGAAGGTAAGGCCAACCCATTCCGGTACCCACAGGATGAGCTGCCGTACCAGCCAGAAGTGCTTGAACACCATGAACCAGGCTACAATACTTTCCATTGACTCCAGAATTGGGCTATGAAAATCTTCATGCTCGAAGCAAGCTGCCGATTTGCCGAAGCAGATGGACGTGATTGTCTCTAGGCCGATACACCGAAAAGCGAGACTCATGTTGACAGAGACGCCCTTCTCGTGATGCTTGACCAAGTTTGAGCAGAACTTATCGATCTAAACACCAGTTCAATGAGAGATAGGACGGAGGAGTTTGATTAGGTGTGATAGAAGGTCCTTACATTTTCTTGTATCAGTTGCTCTCGGTTATATACAGAGCTCTTGGCGAAAAATGGATGGAGAATGTCCTTGCGATTTTTGTTGTCTTGATGTTTGACAAAAGTGACAGTGGCGCCGTCGCCACCTAGAAGAGCGTACATGAACGGATCTTTGTCAAACTTGGTGCGGTAGATCCCAGAGTATGCGTCAGGATGATTGAAGTGAAGCTATATCGTTATTAGTAACCATGCGCTCAAGAGCTCGTCAAGCTTCAAGCATCTTACCCGGTTGGGTCCAATTCTGACGATGTCTCCTGCACTCAGAGGTCAGAATGATCAATTAACGCGAAGTCAGGGACAGCTCAGTACCATATTTAGCGTGGAGATCTATGCAAATATGATGCATCGATCTGTTGACAATAGTCTGCTGATATGTCGACCACCAACTGGTGGCGGCGGCTAATCTTGGTCCTGGAAACTTGGAGAGTGGGTGAAAATAGATGTTTCTAATGCATTGTGCAAGCCAAAATAAGACCCAAAGGCTGGTAGCAAAGATGATGCCAGACTTCAGGGCGTCAAGAGCGAGGTTGGTATGGTTCCAAGCCATTGTGAGATGGTGTAAGATGGGATTTGAACAGACGGTTCTAACAACAAGCTCAAGAATCAAGATATGGCACTGCGGTAGCGATTAGGCGGACCAAAATCTGAGAATCCGATTATATATGAAAACCCTTTAGCGCTAGGAAGACAAGCAGGGTCTGAACTGCTTCCTATCAAGGATGTTTCGTTGTAAATGGGCTGCGGGTCCCTCTATGATACTACTTTGAAAGCCATGTAAACAAAAGTACCTGGCAGCAGTAACCCAAGCCTTCTTATCAGCCACCCCTACGTTTCGGGTCACGTCCAAGAAACTCAAATATTGCTATTCTGCAAGATCCATTCCATTTTAATATGGCCGCTGCATGGATCTTCGGCCCCTGCAAAACTCCCCGGGACGCTCTTCCGTGGTTTAGCCATGCCTTTGACAACCTCACTTCTAAGTCATGGCCCGGTTTCTCGTGATTATGGGCGGTCTGGTAGCTCATGAGCTTCAGGGTATAAGAGGGTCAAAATTCAAGGACTGACGGGGAAGGTTTCTCATGTAACACTACACACCAGGTCAAGAAAACGAAATAACCAAGTCCCCAAATGCCTTCATCAAAGTTGAGCGTGTCCTCCGTCAACGGTAAGCTCGCCTCTTAGTGCCGCATTATCCCATATCATCCCATTCTCATGCTTTCACAGGGAACATTTGCGCCCTGGAGAATCTGCAAGATGTCTCGCAAATTGCGTACGCCTACAACTGGCTCCACGATGCTCCTTATTTGGATCTGAAGACCTCTCTACTCCCGTTGGCTGGATACGAGCGGCTCCAGCAGTGCCGTACCCCTCCGACTGACGGAGAAGACGAGCCTACCGATGTTAATGGATTTGACATCTTCCCCGTTCGAGCTGGTCTGCCTTGGCCGACGGGATTCCCCAAGGCACGTCAAAGCCGCCACTGGGAGGCCGGCCTGAGAATCTCTTCAGAGCTGCTGGAGTTGTTCAGCACTGACTCCAGCATGTTCACTGCTGTCAAGCTTAACGGCAGATCCCTTGCCAAGATTGCTTCTCACGAACTTTTGCTACCGGAAGAGGACCGTTTTACCAAGTTTGCCACGTACCTGTTCCCTGAAGCAGACAAGGAGAGAACCCGCCTTCTCGCAGCCACCATTGTATTCATTGTCATCTTTGACGGTAAGTAAGAATGCACACCTGTTTGCCTTCCGAGGTTACTGAAATCTTACGCAGACTCATGGGAGATGCATAGCGAGGACAAGGTACGATGTCCATCCCTGCAAGCTGATCCCTACCACCGAGTTATCACTAATCCAGGATTCTAGCTCGGCGTTGTTCGTGATGACTTTCTCCGTCGCCTTGAATCCAACGGAGAGAAAGAAAAGTCTAAGTCCGAGCTGCAGTCGCTCATCGGTTACGTTGTAGATGGACTTAAGAGTCACGACAAGATCGCCGGCAACGGAGGTCAGGAGGTGATTGACCGACTGGCGGACTTTTGTCGACACGTCCCGCCCCAGTCGAACTTCGCCAGCCTAGCAGACTACTTGTCCTACCGCAACATTGATGCGGGTGTCCCGTAAGTTCGACCTTCATCAAACTCCCACGCGCGCGCTTCTCCCCGTTACAAAAGGTCCGACCCGCATCTAATAATCGAATGTTTGCAAGGTATATCTTGGCATGTGTGAAGTTCTCGCTAGAGTCCGACGTTGTGATTGAGGATCCCAAAATGACCAGGATCCTACGTCTGGTTAGCGACCACGTGTCGCTGGTCAATGACCTGGCCTCTTTCGACAAGGAGCTCAAGGCCCTTGAAGATGGCAAGGTCTGCTACATGATCAACGCGGTCGACGTCGTGCGTCGTCTTCTGGGATTGCATTCCTATTCTGCCGCCAAGGCCGTCACTTACAGCGTCCAGCTGGAAGTGGAGGCTCAGATGGAGGAGGAGCTGGAGAGGCTTGCCAAAGGAAGAGTCTTGTCCCCCAAGGAGGAACAGTTCGTTTCCGCCGCCCTGACCATGACGGCGGGGAACCTGTTTTACTCGGTTGTGACTTCTAGATATGGTGGAGAGGCTGCCAAGATCGATGTTTAACGATTGACATGCTCCCTAAGGCGCTTGTGGAGCGCGTCCGAGTCGGGGAGTTACATCGGTCCAAATATAGGCTTTTGAGATATATATACAATGCAACAGCTCTACGTGGGATATGCAGGGTCATCAGTACTACAGCATCAAAAGTGCCTTCCCATGGATCTATCCTATCTCCCCCTAGCACGCGTGACTGTGAAACTACACAGCTTTAAAGGACTACGGAATAGACCGATACCGAAACTCTGAGTACCGAGCGAATCATGGAGTCTCTATATCATGATGTCTCAATTCATCCATAGTCGACAGCCAACAACAATTTGGCAGCGCTTCACGAATACGAAAACAGCGTAATGTCATTTCCAAGCCTGCTCCAGGTGCTTTCGAGCCACTGGTTCGCAGCCTGCCTGGCTATCTTTGTCCTTCGCGCTCTCTATCGCCGTTATGTTCCTAGCCTCGGAGATATCCCTGCAGTCAACTTCTTAGCAACGGTGAGCCGCTGGAACAAGGTTCTCCAAGTGCTGTCAACTCGTGCTGAGAGGAACTTGCTAGAAGCGCATAGGAAGCTCGGTCAGTCTATAGATCAACTTGAAAGTGCCATCATCGTTGAAGCTGAAAGATCTAGGCCCCATCGTCCGCATCGCCTATAACGAAGTCTCCATCGCAGACCCGGAAGCTATCCCCACCATCTTTGATAATGAACAAAGATTCGTCAAGGTGAGCCCGCATCCTTCAAAGACATTGTGTAGTTGAAATACCACTGACACGAAAAAGACAGACTGGTATTACATGTTTGGTTTCCCAACACCAGATGATGCCAACCTCTTCTCCGTCATCGATCCAGTCGAACACAAGCGCATGAAGCGCAATGTCGCACCCGCATTTTCAATGTCTGCCCTCATGGCCTTGGAAGAGTTTGTCGACTCAACCGTGACGCTCTTCATCCAGTGCATGGATGAGCTTGCCATAGCCCCTTCAGTTCCGCCGTCGCAGCGCAAGGACCCGATCAACATGGTGGAGTGGTTCCAGTGGTACGCCTTTGACGTGGTGGGGGAGCTGAGCTTCTCGCGACGCCTCGGGTTTCTCGACACCAAGTCTGACGTAGGTAACATGACGAAAGTGCTTGATAGCTTCATCCAGTACGCATCCACGGTAGCCATGATGCCAGAGCTACACAAGTTTCTCTTCGGAAACCCGCTGGTAGCCGCCTTCCTCAGTCCTCCGGCGCTGGTCATCTCGGATGTCACCAAGCAGGAGATGGACAGGCGTGAAGCGGACCCGGATGCAGTGCACTCCGACATCATGGACAAGATCATCCAGTCTCAGAAGAAGATCGGGCCTCATGAATTCCCGCATAGCGAAATCTTCCAGCATGCCGTGGTCAACTTATCCGGGGGCTCAGACACCACCGGAATTGCCATGGACTCCTTCATCTACCACCTCCTCAAGAACCCGAAGACCTACAAGAAGCTACAGGCCGAAATCGACGAGGCTGCGTTGAAAGGGAAACTTTCGGACCCGCCGAGGTACAGCGAGACAAACCACCAGGCCATGCCGTACCTCGCGGCCTGCATCAAAGAGGCCCTTCGCATTCACCCGCCCGTCACCACCACCCTCCCTCGCCATGTACCGCGAGGCGGAGCTTACATCTGCGGCCGCTTCTTCCCGGGCGGTACCAGAGTGAGCGTCTCGCCTTTCGTCGTTGCAAGGGATAAGAAGCTCTTTGGGGAAGACTCGGATGCGTTTCGGCCGGAGCGTTGGCTCGAGTGTTCGCCCGAAAAAGCCTTTGACATGGAGAATGGCTGTTTGCATGTAAGTCGCCCCGCGCCAAGTCATTGCTTCTTGAGATCGATGCTAACTACGACGAAGTTCTCTCATGGCGCGCGCATATGTCTAGGACGCCATATCGCCGTCATGGAAATTTGCAAAGTCATGGCTGCGCTGCTAAGACGGTTCCGCCTGGAGCTCGCTGCCCCGGACGAGGAATGGGATGTGCGCACTTACAATTTGCCAAAGCCAAAGTCACTCAATGTGTATATAATTCGTAGAGAGTGACTGCAAATTGAACATGAATTGAATCCGAAGATCATATCACTTTGAAACTGCCTAGAAATCTCACCAACGGTCATAGTCTCCAATGTCTTCCTCGTGATACCTCTCCTCGACTCGCGTGAACCCAACTTTCGGCCCGTCAAAAGGCCACGGCTCACCTTCACCAGTCGCAAACAACGCAAAAGATGCTCCAGTGAACACGAAGAATCCCGTTGGCGCGAAAGCCTGCCACCTCGAATCAATCTCTGCGACGTACGTCGGCTCGCCATCGCCAATGCTATAGCCCAGGTGGTATGTCAACGGTTCAGCCCGGATATCAAGTCTCAGCCCGCTCTTGAGCAGAGACGATGAGTTGAGGGGTCGTTGCCAGTACTATCATTCACGTCCAGTCAGCAAACCGTCGTCGATGAACTTCGCAGAGTTGAGAGCCAGAAAGGGGAAGCCCAAGGGGTTGGAAAGAACTCACATCCACAGTGCCATTCCTCCTAACCTCGGTATACAAACACATACCCCCAATCCCACCATCGCACCCCTTGACACCGATATCCTGGTGCTGGAACTCACTCAAGTAACTCGACACCCCAACTCTCATCCTCTGCCCCAACACGCCCTCAAACCCAAGCAGCTCCGCAGAAAACGTCATGTTCAACGACGTCTGTTTCCGCAGCACCGCCGCGGGATGATCCCGATCACTCAAGCCAAAGACGTTAGGCTTGAAGGCTAAATGCCCGTTATCAACATCATACGACTTGACGTACGGCGTTCGGAGCTGGTACCACGAGGGATCAAGCTCCTTTCCGGAGAAGTCGTCTACCCAGGGGGCTGGCGTCTTTTTGATTCCTATCTTGGGCCCGATCTCTTCGCTGAGAATAATGGGCTTCCCGTTGTTGATGCTGGGCCATTCGTTTTTCCATGTCACTTGCGCCAGAAAGGTCTCACGGCCTATACCCGTCAAGTTAGCGCTCCCGTCTGCTAGTCCATCAGAAGACAACTGTCAATAACACATACCGAGTGGCGAGCTGCCATTCACATTCCGCCTCGCAATGAAGGAAGCATACCACTCCCCATCAGCAGTCTCTACAAACGTTGCATGCCCCGTCGACTGCACGGTCAAGTTCCTGGCCCCCCATTGTCCGTTATACATGAGGGGATTATGCGGACAAGCCTCAAACGGTCCAGAGGGCGACTTACTCCGAGCAATCGAGGTTCGATGCAACTCATCAGTGCCGCCTACCCTTTACGTCAGTTCCACTCTCACACACAATCACACGCAAAGCAGCATCACAAAACCATCACAGACTCACCCTCAGCAATAACCAAATAATACCACCCACCCCTTGAGAACATCTTTGGCCCCTCAGGCCTAGCCGTCGCATTCCTCTCCAACGTCCCATTCCAAAGACTCTTGTACTCTCCAACGCACGCTCCGCTCGAAAGCTCGACCTCGCATTGCGCAATCCCCCAAAGCCTCTCTTGATTATTGTTCGGCGCCATCAGGTTCAAATACGTCCTCCCCGTCGACGAATCATGGAAGAGCTCTGGGTCGATGCCCCATGGCTCCGCCCAGACGGGGTCAGACCAGGTTACGAGGTCCGGGGAGGAGATGAACCACACCCGCGGCCAGACGCGGGCTGCGGGGTCGTAGGTCCAGCGCGTCATGCCCGAGAGCCAGAATTTGTTGTGGAAGTGGGCTAGGCTTGGTGCCCAGGCGCCTGCGATGGGATGTTAGTGAGATGATTCCCGATGGCGATTCACCTACTACGCGGGTTCGCGGGGAGGATTTGAGGGCATGGTACCAGCTCCGGTTGGGACGCCGTAGAGCTGCAGCTGCTCCGGCCTCGTCAAGGCGTGCGAAATAAGCGTCCAATTCGACAGATCCTTGCCTATGCATACCGTTGTCAACATGGCACATACAGCACTTTACAGGCACGATGGGTATCGTTGATCTTACTGTGATATATCGGCATCCCAGGCCAGTACTCGAACGACGACGTGGCAATATAATAATCATCCCTTACCCGAAGAATTGCAGGATCAGGGTTAAAGCCCGAGATGATGGGGTTCCAAATCGCCCATACTGGTGTGAGCAAGAGGCACAGCGCGAATAGCACACGCATAGCAATGAGCATCTTCATGGTTTGCTTTCTACCCCTAGTCGAGATTCTGATCAAACTTTGAGCCGTTCATGTGCCGCTCGATTGTATTCATTGCAGTGCAGATGAGGCTATATCAAGGCGTTCATCTGAAGTTGATCGGCATGTGTTGGCGGAGCCGGCGTATTGCCCGGAGCAAGCCCCCGAGCACCGGCCACCTGGCGGAGGATGAACCCGGCATTTCCGCCGAACATCACGCTGTACTTCTCGCAGAAGAATCAATAATCGCAAGTCCGAATTGCACTTGGCTTTAAGGCTCAGCCAATTCTCACGTTGCGTATCACTTGGACTTCTTGTCAGATGTTGATGTTGATGAATTTGATTGCTCCCAATTCTCTTACTATGGTATATCAGACTCCGACCTTTGCACTACCACCCAACCCACCCTAGCCACAGCCTTGAAACGTTCCGGTATTCTTCAGACTCGAAATGACTGTGAACTAGCCCTTCTACCTGATCTTGCAGTCCTCCAGATGGTAGACGCCAGGCCCGCCACCAAAACGCAGACAAACTCATCCCAAAAACGAGGACCCCGCCCTATTAATGCTCCCTCCGAGAGCCTAACGTGGAAAAGGCTGAGCACCTAAGTGCCTCCGCCAGAGAGGAAAGAATGAAGAGAAATAAGAAATATAGAATAGGAACCCAGTAGTCGTAGAGTTCGACATTTGGGGGTAATTGAAATAAAGCGAAATCAATGGCAAGAATACAAAAACGTTCTCATAGATTCGTGACGTCCATTTTCTCTCTTTTTTTAAACCCCGCCATCCATTTTAATGATACTGAGAGATGATTAGAGATGATGAAGAGATTCGTGGCGATTGTGTTGCGAGTGTTTAAATCATGCCGCCGGGCATGTTTCCGTTGTTCAAGCCCCCTGTCATAGCCATAGGCGCAGGCATATTGGGAGGGCTGTTGCCCCGGGTCAGTCGGGCACGCATGTTCATGCCATTGGCTTCGCTGATGGTCTTTCGGAGGCGGCGCCGCTGGGAACCAGGGCCGTCCTCTTCGTCGCTCACAGAGAACGCGCTGTGGCTGTCGCCACCGTGCTCACTGGGAATCGGTGGAGGAGAGAAGGGCAGGTGAGGGGAACTTGCGCCCATGTCTTCATCTCCTCGGCGGCCCATCATCGAACCGATCATGTTGCGACGCTTCGGGTTGATCGGAGGCAGAGGCGGAGCGTTGATATTGGCGTGCACGCTGCCGTGAAGATTTGGCGTCGAAGCGGCAGCACCGAGGATGCTGCCAGATCGCGAACGAGAACCGCTTCTGGACCGGGACTCTGAGGTCTCAGGAAGAGCCACAGTTGGGACGCGAGAGGTTGAAGAGACAAAGGTTGGCTCAGAAATATCCTTCTTCCTGACCACTCTCTTCATCGACTCGTCGAGGCGGTTGGCAGGTGCAGCCTCCATGTTGGGCGACGGCACAGGAGGTGCGGAAGGTCGGCGGGAGGGGACAAAAGCCGGTGAAGACTGGCTGACGGGAATGGACGGCGACGGGATGGGAGCCATTGGGGAAATGGGCGAAGGCTGGCCGGATTCAGGCCCCCGTCGGCGGTACTGAACTGCCAGGTTGCCCTGGGATGCAGACCGATCGAGAGACTTTCCTTGACCCGCTCCGGCTGGGTACGGCTGAGGAGGCATAATCGGAGACCGACGAATGTTGGTGCCCGGGAGGCCTGGCGAGTTCAGCATTTGAGGTCTAACCGGAGGAGGCACCATGCCGCGCTGCTCTTCGTGGGGCGATGAGATGGTGCCGGTACGCAAGCGTGCTGGGCGATGAGGCCGGTCTCCGCTGCTAGCTTCAGAGCCGCTGCGGTCACGCTCAGTCCGTTCAGTCCGAGAAGGAGGGCGGGAGGGCGCGCGGACAGAGCCGTTGTTAGGTTGCGGCTCCTCACTGGGTGCCCGCTGCTGGTAGGTGACAGGAGGCGGCCGGCGCTCGCGAGATGGCGATCGCGGACCGGGGGTGCGCTCGCGACTAGGTGCGGTCCTAGACGCAGGTGGGCCAACTATCGGAACCGATGCGGAGCCAGGCATTTGACCAGGATTGATAGGGATACTTGACGGGCTCTTCTGAGCCTCCATCAGCCGTCGCCTAGCTTGTCTGAATGCTTGGAGTCCAGCGTGCATGGAGTCGTCCTCCTTGTCCTTCTCCGGCTCGTGCGTGGGAAGGACTGGCGCTGTCTCAGCTCTGGGGAACGCTGGCTTCTCGCGCTCTTCCTGGACAGGCGACTGGGGTTCCTTCTCCTCGAAGCTTGACTTGTTTGGGCTAGGAGCACTGCTGATGGTTGACGTCGCAAGGCCAAGCATCTTGATGGCCTTTGAGTGCTGGCTATCGACGCGGTTCTCGCGGTTGCGATCAATCAAAGAACCACGGCTCGTCTTTTGTCTCAAGATACCCAATGGGTTCGGACGGGGCAACGATGGCTCTCTTGTGCGATCGACGGGGTGAGGTGAGAGGGACCTGCTGTCGCGATCTGACTCCACGTAGGAAGTCAGTCTCTCACGAACTCGGCGCGCGCGGTCAGCGAGTTGGTTGGCAAACTCGTCGTGTTCCTTCTCCATCTCGGTGCTTGACCCTGTGTTGCGCTCTGAGGTTGGCTGGTTCTCTGATGGGAGCGTTTGATGAGGCTGCGAGGTGGGCTCAGGAACTGCCGGTTCCTTCTGATCGTTGAACGTCGGGTTTGCCCAGTCTGGCGACTGCACTTCCCAGGGGTTGGCCATCACTCCCATATCCGCCATAGACTTGGGATCATATGGATCAAGAGGAAACCTAGAAGCAAAGTTGGACGTCTGCGGCGCTGAGCCATAGATTGATGAAGTAGCGCTGTCGGTTCGCAGGTGCTGGCGGACCATTCCGCTGAGGCCGGCGGACGAGGGGAGCGTCGGAGAGTCTTGAGGCGAGCTGGTCGTCTCGGCGGATACGGCAGTGAAAGGTTGATCGGACACGGGCGACGGCTCAATCGACGCGCCGGTGCTCAATGAGAGCGGTGTTGGTACGGCAAAGTCCCTGAGTGCGGGATGGTCGCGATCAGCAGGGCGTCTTGTGGCGCCATGGAACGCAGCGGCTGGGTTTGTGGCGTCATCTTGGGGAGAAAGTGAATCGTCGTAAAAGCTCAGCCCAGCTTCCTCTTCCTTTACTGTCGGCTCTGTACGAATTATCTGTTCGGGTTTCTCGACCGGCAGCCTCTGAGCCGACGAGGATGAACGGGATCGGCCGGTAGTTTGTGATGCGTTAGACTCTGTGCGGAACCTGTTGGTCGGCGTCTCTCGGCCTTGTTGGAGTTGGAGCTGCCTTTGAGCATATCTAGACTCGTCGTAGGAGTGAAGAGGCTTTTGGAACAGCCCCATAGCAGTGGCCTTGCCCCGGTCACTGGGGAGAACAGAATTCTCCTCTCCTTCGCTGATGGGCGGGCTCAAAGGAGGTGCACCTCCAAAGGAAGACTTGGGTTCGGAGTTTGTGGGCACGTTGATGCCCAAATCCATGGGGACAATTGGCGATCCCATGGTCGGGGGACTGGCGGATCGCAGGTTCGGAGCGCTTCCCTTGGCCAAGATCCTCCTCTCATTGCCAAAACGATCGCTGAAGAGGCTGCTTGTGGGTGAAGGTCCGTTTTGGAGGTCGGGGGTCCTGCTGCCTAGAGTTCGCTGCCGAGAAAGGGTGTCCATTCGCGATAGAGCCGAAGATTGTTGCTCCTGGAGATCATGGTTGAGTCCTGTCTCGTAAAGACGTCGTGCTCGGGTAACGCTCCGGTCAAGGTTGGGCGTGCCTGATGCCGAACTTGGTGCCGTCGGGTTCGACTGCCAATCCTTTGCTGCTGACGTTGGTTGGGACATGACAGAGGTGGCAGCCGTGGAATTGCGGCCTAGTGACGGTGTTGATGATGTGGTTGAGTTGGTTTCTCTCTTGCGGTCGTAGCCCAGCGGTGGAGGTGATTCCGCGCGAGGGAGATCGATACTCGAGGGCTTCTGGTCTTGTTCGTCGTCAAATGGCTGCTTAGACTTCTCCGTCTGCCTCCATTTCTGGAAGGCCGACTTTGCAACATCGTCATCATAGAGAACGCGTCCACTCATGCCACCGCCGTCGAGGTTCTTGGTGGAAACAGCACCAGAACCAAGCTTGTACACTTTTTGGCGTCCACCAAATAGGTTGTTGCCTTCTCCCGGCTTGGCTCGGTCCATGACACTTCCCGAGATGGAGTTACCATCAGCAGAGTGGTAAGAATCCATCCGGTTAAATGGGACTTCTTTTCTGATTGACTCGACCTCGGCGATGTCCGACAGTCCGTTGGGACCAGGCCCAAAGCCAAAGTCTAACATCCTCGACTGGCGCTTCGGAAACAGAACGCTGTCGTCGCTGGCCTTGCCGATCTTCGTGTTCGGGTCGTCTTGTTCTCTCAGCATAGAGAACCGTGCAGAAAGCCCAGTCATGAGAAGACTCGTGCGGAAGTCATCGCTGTGGGGCAAGGCATTCTCGAGATCCAATTCCTTCTTGGGCTCTTCTTCTTGTGATTTCTTTCCCTTGCCAAATAAACGGAATGGTGCGGGAGACTCTGATTCGTGGGAGGCCCGAGGCGTAGAAGAGGCGGCATCATCCTTCGCCCTCTTCTTGGTGCGAAATCTGTTCATTGTGTATTATCGTGTTCTGCCTCGTCGGCAGAGGAGCTGTGTGCGTAGGGTCGACAAGCAGTTCCTTTTTTTTTTCCTTCTCAAAGCGATTTTATCAAGCTTAAGCGTCGGTGCTCTTCATTAAGCGGCGTCCATTAATGGTGGTTGGGATGGTAGATCGAGAAGTTGGGACGAAGAGCGAAAGTTTGTTTGAAACGGGCAATGTTCGCTCGGGACGATTGGCCAAGAGTGCGTCTGAAGTCGAGATGCGGGATGGCTAGACACAAATAGCAGAATCGTCAGCATAGATTTGACAGGAACCCTTGGACACACGACCACGTTCCGGTCTCAGCTCTAGACGACTTCTTCAGCCTTTGGGGGCGGCCAAGCAGCAATTGAGTTCAGTAAGGCGTCGGAGACGCTTAAAGCTGTGCTTGAGCCTCGTCGCAGCTGGGACCTTGGGATGAAAGCGTCTGCTGGGGTTTCTGGGAGAAAATGCAACAAACATCAAAGACGGGGCGGGTACGTGGGCGGCGGGCCAGAGCAGATATGTCGAGGAAGAAACGTACCTGGATCAGAGATGTCGCTGTGTCGGGAGTGTTTCAGCAAGATGGAGTTTGTGTCCAGGCTGTCAACGTCGCATGTAGACCTTTTTTTTTGGCTCCTGGAGACCCAAAGCAGCGTCGATCCTCCTTCCTTCAAGCGTCTCAGCGAGAAAGAAAGTTGCTGGCGAAGATGAGATGTGCTTGGACGACAAAATCCAAAGCGTCAAGTCGAGAAGGAGGAATGGTGTGTTGTGTACACCAGATCAGACTCCTCTGTTTCCTCCAAGTCCAGGGTCATACACAGATTCCAATGGTGTCCTGCGCAATAGGCTGGCGGCAGCGAGAGATGCGTCGAAATTAGTCTGGTGACTGTACGAGGTGTAGGAACCAGGCCTAACGTGTTGGCAGTAGCGAACGAGGTGGATAAATTTCGTGGGGAGACGAGGTGGAATATGGCTGAATCGCGGTTTGCTGATAAGAAAGGGAGAAATCCCGTCGGGGGTAATTCGACAATCCCGGTCGAGTGATCTTGTTCGGGTGGTCCAAAGGTTGCAGAGATACTGGATCTCGCAATGCCGTTCGAATTTGGTTTTTTAGGCGAGGTCAACCAGACAGGGCGGCGAGCAGCGTCGATATTGTCGTATTGGAAGACTCGAAATCGAGAAGACGGCGGAAAGGAAGAGGCGCACGAGAGAGAGAGAGAGAGAGCGAGTGTGTGTGTGAGAGAGTAAGGTATGTTGTGTGTGTCGAGAAAAGAAGGACTCGGGTGGGAACGTGGGAACCTCTCTTGGGAAACCTTTTTTTTTCCTTCCGTCACCTGGGTTTTCTTCCTGGCAGGCAAACAAAAGGGAAACCAGAAGAAGAAGGGAAAGGAAAGCAACGAGTGACTTGGGTTCAGTTTAGTGTACTAATTAGTAGAGACGCTGATCGGATTCAGAGCTAGGCTCGTGGCTTGGTGGAGAGGGAAAAGTAGAGGGCAGCAAGAGAAGGGGGGGGGGGGGGGATGAAGGTAGGCGAGGAGCAAGGAAGGCCGATGGAAGCCAAAGTAAACGACTGGAGACGATTTGTCTTGGGGTGAGGACGAGGATTGGATTGGATTGCGAGTGACGGGAGAGAAAGGAGTGGCCCAGGAGCCCAAAGGAGGGAAAAGAAGAATTGCGGACGCAGTGCAGGGACAGGGTGACAGGCACAAGAAATTGGAGAATCCGAGCCACGAACGGGGGGTGGTTTGTGGGTGTCACGGTGTGAGGGCGACAGGGGAGAGGAGGAGGAGATTCGTCGATGTGAACATACTGTGTAAAGGAAGAGAGGTGTGAGGGTTGTGAACAGGACAAAGGTGTGCGAGGTTAGGGAGAACAGCGTGAACAAGGAGAGGCGGACTGGGATTGTGGCTGCACGACGGGACGGATGGTGATGGTCGAGGCAGGGGGTGGGGGAGCATGGGGGGGGGGTGAGAGGGGTGTGGGATGAATCATGAGATTGGGTTTATGAGTGTGGACTGTGAGTGTGGGAACCTGGGAATGGGAATGAGTGAGTGTGAGTGGTCACTCACTGATGAGAGTGAAGTGAATCGACAGTGTGAGTATTACCTACACTAGGTGCCTTACTGAATGTGAGTGTGTGTGTGAGCATTACACTACCTCACTATATAGTGGATGTAAGTACGTGTGAGTATTGGAGTGAGGTGAGGCTAACATTAGGGCTCAAAATATCCTCACTCCAGGTCGGTCCACCGACAACCTCAGGTAGGATGAAAAGAGAATAAATTCTCAGTGCCCCCGCTCACTACTCTCATGGCCGTCCTAACAGGTAATGCGCTGGAACAGTCGTCATCTCATCGGCTCACCAGACAGGAGAGTCGACTAGGGACGGGGCTACGGGATGAGAGGGATGAGACTCATTCGAGAGGCACGATGGCGGCACTAAGAGAAAAGAGGAAGAGGAGGAGCGGGATTGGCCCCGGCTGGACACTCAAAAGAGGCCCCCTGAGGTTGTCAGTGGACCGACCTGGCTCAGTACCTCACCTACTTGTACGGAGTATGGTTGAACGTGTTCCTGGCAGCCAGCTGCAAGATGCACGCCCGACTCCCCCGTGCCCCTGGCATTTTGTTCCTGGCACTTGTCTGGCTTGGGTCTGGCCCCGGATGCGAAATGCAAGGGACCTGGCTAGCCATAGAACACTGCACGCTACGTCGCTACCTCACTGTGTGCAGACACTGCAGAGCGTAGCGCGGACAGAAGCTGCGTCACTTATTGGTGGGCAGCAGACACAAGGAAAGCCGTTGGCAAGTGAAGGGGTGTTGGCGTCTGTTAGGCTGCGTTGCGCAATTGTGGTGATGTGCCGCGGCCGAGCACTAACAGCTTCACGGCCAGATCCTGTGGCCTTATGTCAGCTGAACCAGGGGTACGTACTATGCTTAACAGCCCGGGCAGTGATGGAGGGGTGGAAGACTCAAATGTCAAAATTGCAAGTGGGGTCGATTCTCGCTGCTTTCTCTTCTTTTCATCCCGCGCCTACTACTCCGTAAGTAAGGTACCCTAGGTACCACACGGTACGTACGGACAATACATCACGCAGTAATACATAGGTACTCCGGACGCCAGGCACACTGCACGCCGGCATGTTCCCCTCGGCTTATCTGCTACTCCTGGCCTTTTCAGCAGCCGCGGGTGATGAATTGCCGTCATTGCATCAATGGGTTGACAGACACGAGGCAGGGGAAGTGTCTTGTTCAATGCATCAAGTGTTAATGAATGATTGGCGTCAATGGTACTGTGTAGATGTTCCTGCACGATCTGAAGCCAAAAAAGCAAGCGCCCTCAAACGCTTCACTCGTCCTCCTGATTACCTCCTTCCTAGTTCCCTTACATAGTACCTAAGGTAAATACTGCTTGAGTTCCTCCGCTCTTTCCTTAGTCAGCTCGAGTAGCGAGGGATACGTACCTGCTCCTGCTCTTCCACCAGACGGCAGAACATGGGCGTGCCTGTGCCTGCCTGTGCCACCAACGGCAGGTGAAGCTGCAGATGTGCAGATGCGTTGATGCAGGTACTCGTGCGTACCATCCTGCCTTGCCTGCACCTGCCTCGGTTGCTTGGATGGAACGGAAAGTGCCCTGACTGGACTTGGAAGGAAGCAATTGTGAGAGTTCCTTCCATCTCAATCTACCTTGGAACCACCACTCCCACTCACGGGCAGATTCCTGAGTCTTCCATCTTCCTCCACACAACTTGACGAGATACCTACGCCCCCCCCTCCCTCGTCTTCGGTCTTCGACCCTCAATGTCTCGGTCTGCCAGTAAGGATTCATCATCAAAACAAACCATCAGTCTCATCGCCACGACGCCTTTGGACCAGAGGAGCGAAGAAGGAACATGGCCGCACGCCAGAGAACGCACATGACACCGCCCCAAATTCCATCCTCTTGATCGACGCCTCCTTCAATATCAACGACCACAATAACCGCCATAGCCGCCTTGATTCCGCCCTCCTAGCAAGCAGGAGGAAGAGGAAGCATTTGCCCATTCTCAAAAGTCTTGTCAACCTCGAAAGGCACGGCTATGGCTGTCTTTGCACAAAGCCGTTACAGCTCGACAGTCTCGCGTACCTACCCCATCAAATCGCATCATCTCAATCACCAAAAGTCTACCGCCCTGGCTTACTACGGCATGAGCTTGCGCTTCCATCGAACCATACGCTGCCAGTCAGCGAAACATCTCTCGCATCGCCCGCAAGCTTTGATCAGCAACGCAGCCAAGACCCCTTCCGAGCCGTTGCCGTTTTCACCTGCGCGCTTGTCACCAAAGTCTGTTCTTGCCGATGCCCATCCGTTCCTCTTATAGCCCAAGACAACAAACGGACGAAACGCATGACCACGAGAGTCAGTCATCGTAAAAATCGACAATTGAGCCGCCTAGATTCCTCCCAAAGTCATCCGCCCACCGCTCAAAGAGTCCCGGCCCGCTCTCGTGCCCTCCATCGCCTGGCCCCCGCATGCTTCCCGTCGTTTCGCCTCACCAAGTTCGCATACCTATCACATTCGCAAGTCGTTGCCACTTGCCACAACCTCTGTTTATCCACCGCGTACTTCTTGGCCCTCTGGCTCTCTCACTGTCTCTCTTGCTCTCGATTTGGTTCCGTTCGAAGTTGTTCAAGGAGTTGCCTACTCGTTTTTAATCGCCATCATCTCTTCCAAACGCTGAGCTGGACGCAGGCAAGGGGTGGCTCTAGCAGAAACGGGAGTCGGCTGCGTCCCGCACTTAAATACATGGCTAGGTACGCCCTGCCGCTCCATCACTCTACTTGTTGGCGCCGGGCTGTACTCAAGCTTCCAGGTCACGTCGGCATCTCCAGCAGTCACCGTTGAACATAGACCAGCAAGCACACGGTTCAGCAGTTCCAAGACAGATGCTTTACTGTATGCTCCGTAGCCACCTACGGATGCGCCGTGGTGGTCGAGGGTCTTTAACCTTAAAAAGAAGCAATTGGTCCGACCTGCCCCAAGGCTTCTTGTCAGTCAACGCGCGCGCATGCTTAGAGCTGCCTGCATTGATGCTTCCGCGCTGATCACTAGAAACCACTGGCCAGCCGGGCAAGCGTCAGATCCGTATCAGCCAGGCCTTTGGGGAAATGAACTGACAAATGACAGACTTCTCAACCATCTACGAGGGGCGTGTCGACCAAATTATCAAGAGACCAGGGGCGCACTAACAGGCCACAACTCTTCCAAATGTCTCACCACCCAACCAAATTATAGCGCCAACCGTTGCAAAGCTCTTGTCCACTGCTCATAATGTCCGGCTCTAGAGCCAGTCAATGCAGTCTTGGATCCAAGAGCATGTGGAAAGCCACTGCCCAGGCTCGCCAAACCCAGGCAGTTCTTAGCTTTGCAGCTTCAAGAGCGGCAATCATGGTGTACGCAGGGCAAGGCGATGCCCAACCGCAGTTCACAACTTGACTTTCGGATCAAACGTATCGACTCCAAACTCACAACTACAATGTGGTTGCACAGCGCCTGAGAAACATAGCCAAAGACTTAATCTTATGCGCGACTCTTGTCTTCTGTTGGACCCCTTTTCTGGTGTCTCAACTCTCAACTGAATAACGGGGCGGATGCGGCCCTCACAATTTCGTCAACCGTCTATCGTGGTCTTTTGGTTCAGCCTCAAATCGTCCCAAGGCCGCTATGGTGTCATTGCACCAAACACAATGAGACCAGTACCAGGAACCACAGCAGAAGGTCAGGTAGATACTCTGCTGCCCTCATCCTGCAGTTTGTTTCAAGAGCCTTGCACTCATACCTGGTGTCTGGCCAAGCCAAATTGGTGTTTGCTGATCGGCGCAAGATTCAATGAGATACAGGAACTGCGGTGGTATCTGCGCCATTGTCGTCAGTCTGCATCTCGCGTGCTGTGCCCTCAGCGCCGCCACTCAAGATCCGCTCAAGATCCGGTCAGCTGGTGTTCCCTCGACCAGCCCCTATTTTTGACTCTTAACTTTTCAATCTACCAGCCGCACGACCTCGATGTCTGCTCACCTAGGCACTACCGAGCGATGTCAGCAGATGAAAAGATACGAGCAGTTACACAAACATCAGCTTCTGTTTTGCTTAGGCTCACGCGCAGCAACTATATGTCGTCGTCTACGAGACTGGCGAAGGCCATGACAATCACTAATGTCCATTGTGGCACCCTGGTCTCCTCGAACGACAGCCTGGGCCAAGTGGCCGAGACGCTTTACCAGGGCAGCTTTGGCCCGCGCCCACTTTGCACATCACCCGTGCCGCCATGCAACCCCCCGCGTTTCCGTCAGATTCGCGTTTCGGCTGTAATCCAATGCAGCGCTTCTTGCATTCCAGCCCTCTCTCTCTTCAGCTCTCGAGACGTCCTGGGCAAACCTTCAGCTCGGCTGCAATTTGAGCGGGTTGCCTATCACCAGGCTTCCCCGTCCTTGCTGGCTTTGGGCCGTTTGGTTTCGAATCGAGCTCTGTTTCAACCTATTCATGTCTCGGGGCTGAAAGGAGGTTGATTCGACACATCAACGAGACTACCAACTGCATCCCCGTGGACCTGGTCTTTTGTGCGGTAGAAAGGAGGTGGCAATGCGTGCCTGGTCCGGTTTTGTTCTGGCTCGAACTACGGCCGACATCCCGGCTTATTGAGCCCGCCACGGCACGGCAACTGAGTGGTCTTGCGGAACAAACGGCTGTCGATTGCAATAGAGGTTCCGGCCCTACTAGCTACAGCCCATAACTGCCCTACGAATGCTTCGTGCGGTCATCATTGGAGAGAAAGACATTCCGAGCTGCGCATGCTTCTTTTCCCCAAGGCGAGACGACCTTTACGCATGATCAGGAAACAAACAAGAATTCTCCCACTGGACACCACTAGTCATCTCGATTCATTGGCACTCAGTGCGCATTCAATGCTAGCCAACGAAGACACCTCGAAGCCTCTTGGTCCCACTGGATGAACATCTTCGCCCCACGAAAACGCTAGAATTGGCTCGAATTCACCTCATAGCATCTACTCAGTGCAGTACTCCGCAGTGTCTGACTTGGAAACACAACGACTTCACGATTCATGCAAAGCACACAATTTCGTTCACGGGGGTGTGTCTCGCTTCTTGCTGTTAGACGGACAGCGATCCCTTGGCCTTCAGCCGTCAACTTTTCAAACTCCCCGCTAGCCAAGCAAACGGACGCCGTCAGAGGCAGACAGCGACAATCTTTTTTCCCCCACCCCCTTTCGAAATTTTGAAGAGGGGCTCCCGACACTTTCTCTCTTTGACCATCCCTGCGGACCTGGCCGCCAGCTTCCGCGGCCAATCAGCAAGCCGTGCCTGGCACTTTTACCTTTGCAGCGGCGATCGTAGCTCCTTGCCTTTGCTGGTTGGGTTAAATCTCGCCATCTGGACAGTGAGCTCAGCTGGCTTCGTCGGTTGCCAGTTCGTTCTTGCGAAGCTTGAAGAAAAGTGCCGGTCATTCTTCGTGCTGCTGTGGACGAAGCGCGGCACGAATATTAAGCCTGCGAGCAGCTTGTGAAGACGTCGGAAGCCTCACCCATTCTCGAATCGGATCGGCGTCAGCTTCATACAGCATGATTATTCTGATGCTGGAAAAGAAACTATCTTGCACTGCAAGACGTACAGTGTCGGAAACTTCTGCACTGCTATGCCCTAGCGCGTCCTTGTGCCCGTACGGAGAACCAGATGTTGTCATCAGATCTCATTCATGGCAGATCCCGGCCAAGGCGATGCTTCACACTTGTATGGAAGTTGGAACGCCGGAGCTGCCGTTGCTGTCGGCGAGTCGATAACTGCTTATTCGTACAGAAACGGTTCAGCCCAACGGCTAGGAATACTTTGCGATATGAAGATGGGCAGACTCAGACTCTGTAAAGGTGCAATTTCTTAAGCGAGTCCACCCTGAATCCCAGCCGAGTGGTTGTCGGCTGTTCGGTCGGGAAAGCTACTGGCCCAACGAGTGGGATCGCAGCCCTAGATTCCCAACGGGTCCAACTCTTTGAGATTGAAGAAACAGATATACACTTTCTTGGCAGCACTCAGCGAGATTGATCCTTCAGAAACGATTCATCAGATCCAGAGGCGCTGCTTCAGAGGCGCTGCTTCTGCGGCAGCGCCTTGCGCAGGTCGCTTTGTCGGCGGCGGTGCAGCATGCTTGGTCGAGCCCTGCTAGACCAACACATGTCAGCCAAGTTGAGATGACCTGGACCATCGAAATTGAGCACGAATCGAATGTAATCAATGTTTGATGGGCATGTGGGTGCGAGATTTCTGCTGACGGAGCACTGAAAGCCTTGACGGCCAAGGGGAAATTCCCGCTACAAGAAACACAGATTCAGTTCCCCCGCCTGCTCCAAGGACTTTCCCGGTCCTGCAGCACGGCATGAACGCTGGCGGCCTGGGTTCGATATGGCCCGGTGCAGCCGCAGATTGAGGTTGTCGCATCTTGATTGACTGAAGAAAGAATGGAGTCATCAAAGATGTGCCGTGCGACAGTTCGTCTGATAATGACGCTCCTACCAGCCGGGCCGTTCCCAGTCTTTAAGATTTACAATTGGTTTTTGACGGTCCAAAGCTTTTTTCTTACGGAGTACTTGTGTTTTTTCCTCTCCATTGTTAGCGCTAGAACGTGTCTCCAGGTCCACTCAACGGCATGTTGTTGGCAAGGCTGACCCGGAGCTGATCGCTGGGGAAGACGAGGGATATTCAAGAGATTGACGACCAAACGGAGCACCTACGGACGAGCAACGGGGGCCAACGTGGCATCGACTGATGACGGCACAGAAAATCCCGAGGGATGCGGTTGTAAAATGATGACCCACGATCTTGTTGAAAGGACACGGCTCACGCGGCGGCGTGATCGGACCGGAAGTTCAAGAATTTGACGGCCTCCATCCTGGCACAATCCAGGGCGAACGGACATTTATCACCCATCCATGATCCAGCACATGGCCTCCCGCTCATCACCGTGTGGATATAGAGGAGGCCAGCCAGACTGGCGAATACACCGACAGATCGAAACTGTCGGGGTCGAAGGTCCCTTGAATGCTAGCTACTTCATCGCCACGATCCAAACTCCAGGATGCGTTCGTCGATACTGAGAGTTGACCATGGTCGTTGCGAAGGAGGAAAGCTACGTCAGTCAATATGTGTAAAACGGTCTAAGATGAAAGACTCCCCACAGCCTGGACCAGTCGTGTGGCCGAAGACTTGTGCAGTCCCCGGGGCGAGAGTCACGATTCGTGTTACCACGAGAGGCAAGTGGTTTGGGATGGCTCAGTGATGGATCACCTCTGCAGCCGCACAGCGTTTCTAACATTACGCATCCGTACGGAATACGCCCACGTCCATTTCCCCCTTGCCGGCGCTAAGAAGCCGACGTTATCTCGCTTCCGCACCACGCTGGGCCGCCCCAATCTCCGCGATTTGCACCTCTCCCTCCAGTTTGGCCGTCACCCTGAGCTCCCCATCGGACGGTCATCGAAAGCCAGATGTCAGGGCTGAACCAAAGGGCTGCCCGCACACAAAAGCATGGCAACAATGGAGTCAAGGTTGCAAGAGAATTTTTTCCTTACGAGAGTCTGGACCCTCCATCACTGGGAAGCAGCTGGGAAGATTGGTTTCTACCATGGCAGAAGCCATGCGATGATTCCCGCTCCGTTACTCCGATGGCCGCAAGACTCCCAAACTCCACGTGCCGCCCATCGAGTCGCCCAGTCCAGTCTCCCCATGCTTGTTATGCACCCCTGCTTGAGGAATGCAACCCGAGACGGCGGGTTTGGTCTGGAATTTGATCTACCTGGTCGCGGGGGACGTGCTACAGGTTACTACCGGCCGAAAGTGGTTGCATTACTGCGGCCCTGTCTTGGATCGCCATTCTTGTTCTCTGCGCTGCTTGTAACACCGCTTCTGAGTCCGGCTTGAGAGAGTCTTGCCAAAGGAGAGTGCGCCTGGGATAGCATGGCTTACAATTTCGAAGATTGTGCTGCACGAGCGAGTGCACTGCGGTCAAGTTCATTTGACTCCCATCTGCAAGGTTTCCGACTTTTCTCGCGCAAAATATCGCTCAACAGCGGGCCCGGACATGACGGTCACAAAGTTTGATGCCACTTGTTAGGCTCATGTTATTTTTTGTTTACAAATTTCCCCGAATATGTCAAGTCGACGCGGTTCAAGGCGCGGTCCGCGTCTGTCGGCGGTGGAATTGGCGTTTGGCGGGGTAAGCCTCCGTCCGCTGGAGCCGCTAGTACGAATGCCATTACCAGTACACAGAGTATCCGTATGTAGGTATTACAACTCACACAGGCCGACCCTGTCGAACGGCGGAACATGAGAGATTGGGAATTTGGGAGGGGGCGTGCATTGCATGCCATGCCCCTTGAGGTGACGTTGAGAAGTCGAGACCAAGTCAAGAGATGGTATGAGCGGCCATAGTTACGGCTGATAAGCCCATCTTGGGGATAGTTCGTCCGTGAGTCGATCGAGTCCAAGGGAACGTAGTTAGCCGCAGGCGATGGCAAACACTCACCGGCTGGCCGGCGTGCTACGTCTAAACCTATCTAGAGTTTGGTATGTAGTCCACTGAACATCCGATGGGTGTGGTATGATCTGTTGGGACTCTTGTAGAGGGGAAATGCCAATGATTGGAAGCGACGATGGGGTCGCGCGTCGGCGACGCGGTGGTGTGAGGTGACATTGGATGGGCGGGCGAGGGCTCGCGCCAGGTGGGACATCCAGGGTTCGATCGATGGCAAAGTGGTATTGTGCTATCTTGTCTCGACGTCCGGTGTAACGCTCTTGGTGCCAGTTGCGGGAGCGAGACATACTTCTGCCCGGCCCGGCGATTGAGATGAGGCCAGCGCCGGCCGGACCCCCGGCTCCGGAGCCGGGGAATTGAGACGCCGGGCCGCCAGACCTTGGACCCGAAATGTATTCCGATCTCTGATGAACGGTTTGAATTACCAGCAAAGATCTGACCGTCTGTTTACACGGTCTGAGCGTTGAGTTCATTGTAGCAGTTGCTTTCGTCATGTTCAATTCCATGTAAGTTTAAACACGTTATTCAATGAAAAAATAAAATCGACATTTAGTACAACTCAAGAGTGAGTAGAGAATGCCATACAACCCCGACACATACTCACTCAACCCGATCCAAAACATCCTCCGTCCACCGCCAAAGCCGTCCAGCCAACTCCCCATCCGTCGCCACCTTATCCAGCTTATCATCCGCCAAGTGTCCGACGGGCATATAAAACCCGCCATTCACGAGATCCGTCTTCTTGGCCGCCGCCGCCGCCCAGACCTGGTTCCAGCAGCCCTGCTCCGGCGTCAGGACGGAGGACCCCATGATCGTTTGCGGGAGGTAGACGAAGAGGCGGTTGAGGCGGCTTTGGTTTGTTACCAGGCCTGTGTCGACGACGCCTGGGTGGATTGCGAGGGTTGTGATGGAGGGGTGGCGGCGGGCGAGTTCGCGGGTGAAGAGGATGTTTGCGAGTTTGCTTTGGCTGGTGAGAGGGGATGTTAGTTTGGGAGATTTCTTGGGTTACTTTTCGAGACCCTGTGATGACTTTGAGGGCTAGGGGAAGTAAGGGGCAAGAGTGGGTGGATGGTGAAGAGGATGAGCAACGTACCCGTACCGAATCCATTGGCCCAGAACCGGCGGTCCAGTTTGTGTTGTTCCAAGCGTCTCGAAGGAGATGCCGTCGCGCGGGTGGGCTTGGTACCCGACGGACGTGAGGTTGATGATGCGTACGTCAGCCGGGGCATCGTCGTCGTCGCCGCCGCCGCCGCCGTCACTAGATGAAGATCCAGATCCCCCAGCGGTACGTAGTAGGACCGTTAGTAGCTCTCGAACAACCATGGCGTGGCCTAGGTGATTCGTAGCAAACTGGATCTCGTAGCCGTCGGCTGAGAGGCCGGGGGCGCCGGCCATGATGCCTGCGTTGTTGATTAGGATGTCGAGGCGGGTGTGAGTGAAGTGTTTCTTGATGGCGGCGCGGATTGAGGGGAGGGAGGTTTGGTCTAGGGGAACGAAGGTTAGGGGTGGAGGGGCTGGTGAAGAGGAGGAGGAAGCGGCGGCATCGATGAGGGCTTTGGCGGAGGCGTGGGAGCGGCCTGAGAAGTAGATGTGCGATGGGTTGTGAGCTAGGAGGGCGAGGATTGTGGATTTTCCTAGGCCTGCTGTTCCTATGTGGTTGTTAGTCCCATCGGTGCTGGTGATTGTTGTTGTTGGGCGAGGGTTCGTGTGCTGTGGATGTGGGCTTGTCTTGTGACGGTGGGTGGATGGTGAGCAGGTGTTGGATGATGTATGTAATTTTGGAGGAGATGGGCTCTCTTTCTTGATGACATCGACAGCATCCTGAGTGATCCTCATCTAGCACTTGAGAGAAAGGGGCGAATCTCAGGATGAATCGTGACTGGAGTACTCCTGGCAGGTTGACTTTACGGAAGGGATATATCGCCAAGACCAGCGTGGCGGGAAGGCAAGCGAATGGAGGAATATGTCGCAGCTAACATGAGATAAGGTAGAATGATGGAGATGAGGCGGCATAGAGCTCATGCGCGAGTCCGGAAAGCTCTTTGCGATATCAAGCTGGACATCAATATCGCAGGACGTGAGATCATAGTCTTGGGCCTTAGCTATCTATCCCTCGATCTTGAGTCTCACACAGAGCGTATAGACCCAGGGAAGAAAGAGGAGACAGACGGAAGAATAGGAAAATAGGCCTTGCTCTCTTTGAAAGCTACATATTGAGCATTGAAGGGACAGTTGGAAGAATGGGAACTCAACAGACTCACCGCCCGTGATAAAGATAACTTTCCCCTCGAGAGATGGGATATCCGGAGTTGGATCATGCATGTCCTTTTCGTAGACAAAAAGGGCCACCATTGTTTCGAGGAAACCGAGTACCTCAGATGATATGTTAGTCGTGTCGGCTAGATACTCGGTCACTAGATGTCGCGAGGACGTCGGGAGGGACCAATTCGTCGAGCGCTGCCGGTTGGGATCTCGCTCTTAATCCAGGTCAGGCGTGATTGCAACAGGATATGTAATCGTTCCAAGGGTAGGATGACCTCTTGGCCTAGAGGTAGCAGCTGTTGCGGTCTATCCGGCTGCCCAGATGTATCTTGGCAATTCGCGATATTGAGGATGTTAGTCCGAACTTAGACCAGAGACTTGGCCACGATCGACTGTGTGACTTGGGGAGCATGGAAAGACAGGAGGGTATTCACTCGTTTTATATCTACTCAATGAATTCTATGCGCTTCCAAGCCTCGCTCCATATGCGCAGCGAACTGCACTGACGCTTTCTTGATCCTACGCATGCCTAGGCTACATCTGGTTGACGACCGTTCCATTCACCATGTTACGCCGTCGGCGATGTATGTTCCCCCATTGAAACCTGACCTGAAGATCATAAATTTCCTGTTCTAAGTGCTGTGACTGGTCAGGGCAACGAAAAAGTAGTCGATAACAAGGCTAGGTTCCTGGGTAACGCTGGACGGATGAGGCTATCATGAGTGTAAGCCGTCTGCATAGTGGCTGGTCCAAAGCTAGGCTCATTCGGGCATGCGGGTTTGTAAGCAATTCGTGAGAAGACTATTCGTCGGGCGGGCTGGTCCGTTCTAGTGGTAAGACAGGACTGAACGACGAAGCTTGAGGAATGTAATGACGGAATGAAGCAAAGTGAATGATGCTGCCGCCATGCCGGTTTGAGCGGTGGGGATGTAAGCCAGTGGCATTTGAAGAATTTCCGCTTTGGGGATGGCGGGCGGAGGTAATTAGCCTTTCGGCATCATGCTTCTTTCACACATCAAGGCTTCGAGCTCATGGTCATCGGCTAGCAAGCCGGCTCTTGCTTGGCGGCGCGCGCTCCCGAGGCAATGAGTCAAAGACTGCGATAGCTCAGGCACAACAGAATCTACTTGAAGTGGTCTGGCGTCGAGAGTGACTCACTCCGATCGCGTCGCACGACACAAGGTTCTTGGAGGGATAGATTGAGCAAAGGTAGCAAGCCAATTGGTACTCCAGCGCCACTAGTGACCAAATCTAGCAGGCAAGAAAAGTCCAGCTTAAGCATCGGCGACAACGTTAGACGTGAAGCTTGCTGTGTTGCTCCCGTGCCGTCTGATGGTCGGAGTACGGATGCCACGCGGAGGAAAACGGGTCTGATCCGAGGGATTCGCTTTCGGGGTCCGAAAAGAGATGGAAGGATTGGGAAGGGTCTTGGGAGACACATGAACGGCGTCAAAGATTACGCCGAGGCCGGGGGACCCTCCACATCACATGGCTCCGGGACTCTCTGATGGATCACGAAACAGAGAGAGACGGGGTGGAACGGGCTGGGATGACACGGGAATAAGAATTACCGCGGTGAGTTTACCGTTTGTATTCTCTTCTACACTACCTGATGACTGATGCCCCACGGCTGCCTGCTCCCCGCAAGTCTCCAGTCCATGCGAATCATGCGAGTTTACCGGGAGATGACCATCAGAGAGGAAGTCAAAATCAGCTTGGGCCCGTGCCGTGGCCCGTCCAGTTCCGTTTTATGGACGTTTTATGGGGTAGGTATCAACGGGTTGATTGTATGTATGGAGTAGTAGTTTGTTGCCGTTTGGAGCAAGAGGAACGAGGAAAATGAAGGGACTTGAAGCTGGCACACTGAACATGCTCTCGGCGGGGAGATGGGATTATAACGCAGGGAAACCCAGTCCCTCGGGTCCGCGCAATGTGAATTTCCCCTGTTTCACTTTGAGCAAACGGTTCTTTGGACGGAATGCACATGTCAGCCCATCCATCCAATGCAACAGCCAGCGGGGAGATGACAGATGTTTACGCGGAAAGCTATCTATGGGGCCTGGAGTTTGGTGACGGGCGATGACTCTGAGAGTGAAGCAGGCTGCACATTCTCTTCCAGGAGGTTCCAATGATAATCACAAATAGCGTAGGTGGAATTGCTCCGGTGTGAGCTTCCGCCCATATGCATGTTTCTGATCCAATCTATACAATTGGCTGGAAGCAGCAATGTCTTTGCCCGGGGCCATCTGAGCCGTGGAACCGCGAGACGAACTGCGCAATATTGGTCCGGGGTGACTGTGCATATTTTTGACATTTGACATTTGATATTTGTTTGCTCATTGCTAAGCATTGTATGGATGGATACATGATCTAATGACACAAGGCCAAGCTCCAAGTGACAAACAGGTATCTTGTGACTGGTCACTTTTCGGCTGCAACCAGCACTTGGGTGCGGCCGGTGACCGGTCTTTCTCCTCCACCTCCAGCTTCCAGCTTCCAAATACGACCAATACGGACGAGTAGTCTACAGGTAACTTTACTGATTCCGGATCCAGTTCCGAAGGTGAGAAAAATGAAGGCAGCACTGCATTGCGAGTACGGATCTCTGTTTCCTCTATTGTCTTTCCACGGAGCCCGCGGTGTGAAGAGGGATGAATGAGGCCAGAACCGAATGGTGCAATATGGTTGGCATTCCATTGCACGAGAACACACTGAAGAGGTGCCGTCACCCGAAGCAAAGCCTCGCTGAGTGTGAATGCCAACCACGTCGGAAACTCTGGGGTTTGGGTTGCGTCGAGTGGTTGGTGTTGTCTTTGGTGATGGTGATGGATGGCAGTGTACGCTGCACCAGACAATAGCTCAAACCACAAACCAAGACCAAGCCACCTCTTGGGTTTCCTCCTTTGGTTTCCTCTGCCTCTTGGCCTGGCTCGGGGGTTATTCCTTGACCTCTTCTAGGCGCTAACGCAACGGTGGTGCAGTGCAGTCAGGCCCGTTCCCTTTGCTCCGTTCAGGGTCTCGTGGTGTAGGCCCTCCCCGGTCCCCTCATCATGCTCCCCCACGTCGGGCCGGTAATCAAAATCGAACTTGGTCTGGAACTCCTGTCAGCCGATGTTTCCATGCAAGGCCAGAGTCTCTTTTTTGGCTGTGTTGCCTGCCTGCGCGGTCGGATATTCTCCGCTTGGGGAGTATTCCTTGCGAGACCGAAGAAGAGTTGCAGCAATTCCGTAATATGATGAGTAAAGGAAAAGCAAAAAGAAAGAGAAGGAAATAAAAGGTTGTGTAGTGTTGTATTTGTGACTGTTGCAATTGGACTAACCTTTGCATGCCAATGTGGATTTTTTCGATCGAACTTCCACACACCGTTTGATACCCCGGCCCAAACGTTCTCCAATCGGTAGCCCCTTGAAAATGAAATCGCGGATAATCCGTCCTTGATTGCGTTGGCGCCGTCTCATCTTAGGTGGTTTGTACTCTTTTTCTCCGTGGGATCCCACTGGGGCCGATTGCCGAATTCGAATGCAACCCTTCATCAGGAACCCAGAGATTGACAACGGGCCTGGTAACGGGGCTCCGTTCGATCATCGATCAAGATGCCAAGTGTGGGAAGATGAAAAAAAAAATAGTAATGGGATGATGGGCCCGGCGAGCCTGGCGTTCGAAGGGGGGAGGAGGGTTGCAGCTGGAGTGGTGACGAAGCGGATGGCCGCGTAACGCGTCCCTTTATCCGCGTCACCTCATCTCGATTGTATTGCTGTCTTTCTCAGGGACTCTTCTCTCTCGTTCCCATGTTTCCCGAATTCCCGTCCCGCTGCCCTTGCGGCGTACCCTTCTCGGGGGTTGCTCATTCCCACCTGCGACGACCTGACCGTCAGCGTTGCCGGCCGGCCCACCCGGGCGGGGGATAGAGAAGTAGGGCGGTGCGGTGCGGGCGGGCGGAGCGAACGACTTGGACGGGCTTGGTTCATCTGCAGCTCATCTGCGGCCATTGACGAGCCGAACGCATCCTCCCCCTTGCTTGCTTGCGAGGTGGGTAGTGGATGCGCGGATATACGGGATAAGGGGGGTTGAGAGCCAGTAAGCCAAGCAGAAACGTGAGAAGCACGATGCTTTTTTGGCGTGATTGAGTGATTGATCGCTCGATGGAGATAAGGTGAGATGGATGGAGGAGCCAGTGTGTGGGTGAGATGGATGATTGCCCTGGAAAGTTGGATGGGATGGGGTGGTCTAGGATGGCCTAGACTTGCAGATCTCTGAGAAGAGTGGCAAGGGGGGAGGGGTGGTGACTGGTCGAGGTAGGGTGGAGGATGGATCGCTGAAGGATTCGTCCCGGGGCGGTCGGGCGGGAATTGGAGGATGGAAGGGAGGGTAGAGGTAGGGTAGGGGGGTTGTTGGAGCAGACAAGGAGTCTAGTTTCTGAGAAGACAGTCCTGCTCTTTGAGATGTCTGGAGCCTGGAGGGAGGGGGGATATGTGAATATTGAAAAGACATAGAGTAAAATGGAGAGAACCAGAAGTAGAGAGAACACACGGGATGATCCCTCTCGAATCGGTTCAGAAAGCTGTCAAATCCCGGCAGGCGGCAGGACGCAGGACCTCAAATGTGTGTGAAGTCGAGAAACGGATCGGGGGGTCATAGTGACAGGACAGAGCTTGAGTCGAGAATGAGCCCATAAGTTCCGTCCCATAAACCCGCGGTCCACACAAAAAGAAGAGTCCAGTCAAGTCCAGTCCAGTCCAGCCGGGAGCCCGGGCCTCAAAAATCAAGGCACAACGAGGCACTGGGAAAGCTCATTACTCAAATGAGGTAGAAGGGGAGAAAGAAAGTAAACGAGTGCCCGGTTTCCAAGTTTCTCTCAGTGCCAGGAAAATTGGATCTCGTGGCCCCTGACTCGGATGTCTGCGGCCTGGAGCAGGGCGAGAGCGTCGGCGGCGGTGGTCTTGTGGAAGTAGACGACAAACACGTAGCCCTCGCCCGTCTCGCTGGCGGCCATTGTGCTCGAGAGGCGTGTCGTGGCCGTGTTGACGTGGGTTGAGAAGAGGTGCTTTTCTTGCGGCGTCATGGACGGCGGGAACCCAGATGCGCGGATGCCCATGAAATTTGACGACGCTCGGGGTCGGAGGGGTCCACTCGGGGAACCCATGGTGGCGATCGCTGGAGAAGCCGTGGTGAAGGTTTTGGGGGGTTATTTGGGGGAGACCGGTTTTGCTGTTGATCGACGATGTTATTGTCGTCGAATCGGGTGTTGTCCAGTTGCTGTTGCTGTAGTTGTTGTTCTTCTTCTTCGATCTGTTGGCGAGAGAAGATGTTTGTCGTGACTGTTGCTGATGTTGTCGTCGTTTACTTTCGGGGAGGTTCGTCGACACCGGGTTAGTAATAGTAAAAGTAGGTTGTTTCCCGTTTCTGCTGGCCGAGATGTGTAATCAATCTTCCAAAGAATCCTTTCCGGTCTGCTCTGGCTGGCAGGCAAAGTCCCTTTAAAAATCTATGGCGTCGACACTGGAGACGGAATGACGGAAGTTTCTTTGTCTAGAAGTGTAAATACCGAGGGAACCGTCTAGAGGATGTGGAGGGGTTTCTGGATTTGGTTGTAGCGGTGGTGATTGTGGTGGTAGCGGTGATGACGAAACTGCAAAGAGGAGAGTCAAGATTGGATGGGATAAGGAGAGGAAGCAACGCAGTCAACAGGAATGTTCCAGACAAGCAGATGCACAGCAAAGGGTTATCGAGGGCAGAAAAAGAGAGCAAAAAAAGCAGTGGTTGTGGAGGGGGACTTGAAAGGGTCTTTATCATCTCACGCCTCACGGCACTCCACGGGAGGGGGAAGGGGTCTGGAAGGGGGCAGCGAACAAATAACATGGCCTTGCCATGGTCGCCTGGTACTGTAGTTACACAGCAGCAGCATCCCATCCCATCGCCCATTGCCCATCGAGACCCTCGTCGCCCTTCCTCATCACACATGTGTACTGGGTAAAAGGTACTGCGGATATCTACAAGGACACAGGTACCTTGAGCTGCAAGGTTCTGTGGTAATGTACATATTACTCCATGGCTTTCTACAACTCTGCCTTGTCCGTCTCCCACGGCTCCCCATGGCCTGGGAAGAGAGATTTAGGGAGGGGCGCATGGCTGGACCGAGGGCTGTGGATATCTCACGTCCCTTGACTGTGGGCTCGCCCAAACTGTGGTGCCGCTTTTCTTCGCCTTTACTCTGCTGCCAGCTGCCTCTCTCGCTCTCTCTCTCTGCTACAGCAGCAGCTCTACCTTTGGCCAGTGTGTGTCCAGTCCTTTCGCTTGCCAGGGCTGTGGAGTAAGAATGGGCAAGGAACAAAGAGACCCAGCGCCATAAAAGGTACGGATACACCGAGAGGGGCGCGCACCAGTGTACCAGACACTGACCAATGCGCCAGAACGGCTCCAGGGCGGTTCCAGGTTCCAGAATTTGTATGTCGTTCCCCTTCTCTCTGCCCCCCAGTCTCTGCGCAGTGCCCAGACCTGGGTAGTACTCCAGCCAGCACCCAGGCACAGGTAGATGCCACGGAATTCAAGAACTTGCGCCCAGAGGTTGCGCATAATGACTAAGGTTACCTTAGTTGAGGAGGACCCGCGGGGGACCTGTTCGCTGAAGTCCGTTGCGTCCACTGTCTGGAAGGACGAGTGCCGTCGCGGCATCATCCAGGGGCACTGGGGTTTGGGCCAGGCTCTCCTTTCTTTGCTCTCCAAAGTGTTTGATAGCTTTCTTTCTCTGGTTTTGGCTCTGACCTTCTGATCCATTGAGACCCCTTCTGCTCTACTATGGTGTATCCGTAAACTATGCTTCTCTTCCTCCCAGCGTGGAGAGCGCATTTTTGCTTTGCCCATCCATTTCCCGTCAGCCAGGGCTGTCCAGGGTCTCAAGGATGCCGCCACTATTAATAGGATTCTAGAACAAATTGACAGTGTTTCAGAAACACGAGCTACTCTATTCTCGTACGAATTCACTTCACCACCAGCAATCAAATCTTTTGATGACCTCTCTTTTTGCGCGAGTGTACGGATACATGGCGGTGATTATATGGTTCAATGTTGAACAATATGTTTGAAAGATGCACACAATGTGGTATACAAGTATGGATATTGGGTATTTTGACTCAAGTTGGAGGGGCTCGTTTAACCAGTTAGCCGAACTTTTGCGGCCCCTCCAAGGCTGCATTTCCCGTCATTTTGAGTTGGCCCTTGAGCATGCCGTCTGGAACCTTGGGCAGAAACGGCCCCCAAGTTGCCTCTATTCTGGCTCCCTTCGTCTTCCATTCAGCCCTTTTGGCACTGTCGGCCGCGGGATGCGTTTTGAAGGTATTCGCCTTGGCCATGAATGTGTTCCAATTGTTTTGCAGCTTCGGGAAGTCGGAACGGTTGTTGACCAAGAAACACATTGTCTCGGTACTGCTGATGTGGTCTTTCGAAGCCAGCATCCTTCACATGTCCACAGTAAGGCATCTATCTACACATGAGATTATGAGGGAGAAATGGCACCGGAAGAAAAAAATCCTGCAGACTGTCATTTCAACTCAGCGCCTCCGATTGGACACACTCGATCGAAATGCCTCGTCGCTAATACAAGATGTCCCGGCGATCATTGCCCTTCACTTTACTAACCGGTGACTTATTACTGCAGCAGCGTAGACTGGCAGCAAGCCATAATCAAAGAGGCCACTCGCGCGCCGTTCCAACCCCTCGTATAAGCTCATTCTCGAGTGGATCTGCGCGACTCCATTCGCAGAAAAACCGCCTATTCCTGAAAGAAGGCCATTCCCGTTCTCAAATGCTCATGTACATTACATGCGTTGATGCCCATATGCGAAGCTGCACTCTAATTTCGATGCTTCCTTCATGGCTGCTCTCTGCTTCCCCCAAGGCCGACCTGTAATATCAGCACCCTACTATCAGCCAGGCTTATAATGTATTTCCGTTCTGTTTCGGCATCCCTCCCTTCTGTCTGGGACCGACATCTGACGAGACCAAGAGAGGCTGAACTCGCCGACGCCGTTGAAGCTGCGGTCATAAGATCAAGGGTACTGTACATATAGCCACGCGGGCCACGGGTTGGGCACAGCGCAGATCAGTGCAGTCCGCCCTTCTCCATTCTCCATTTCTCCAGTGAGCGATTTTTACCAAGCAGCCATGGAAGCGTTTTGGCGAGGCGGCAAACCAATCTACGGACAGGAGCAAACTGTGGGCATGCTCCGGCCCGAAGTGGGAAATCGTTGCCCGAATGGAAAGGTCTCCCGAACTTCAGATCAACGGCTTCTGGCCTGATCACACGTGTCGTCTTGCTCATCACTTGTCTCGAAACTGGAGAGCCGTTATTTGCAAGGCGGCACCGGGGAAGCTATCTCACGGCTATCAACGTTAGTGCGGCTGCCTTCTTGTCACTCTATTCCTGGATGCCCCCTTTGTGCAGTCACTCACGCAGCGTTGTACAACTTGACTTTTGACAGTTCCACCGCAGGAAGGGGGGGGGGGGGAGGAATTGAGAACGGTCTAGGCCTTCGCCGAAAAATGCTATGCCGACAATGCAAACGTGGGACAAACCGACTCGTGCAAGTCGCATCACCATCTACAGCACAGCCTGGAGCTGGCCTGCTGCTGCTGCGCGCGCAGGAAAGCAAATAGAGCGCGCATAATCCGCGGCGGCTGAACGGGGGGTCTGGGTTCAATCACGATCAATGTAACCTTGTAAGCGAGCTAGACGCCGCCGCCGAGGGGACTGGGCTCTTGGTGTCGCAATGTCGACATCGTGCATCGTGCATCACGCGCATCCCGTTGGTGTACCGTGTGGCCCTTGAGCCTGGTCGCTTGAATCGCAGTTTCGAACAGGTGGCACGAAGGAGGAAGAGGAGATAGAGGCACAGATCAGGAGGTGAGCTTGACAGAGAGAAGAGAGAGTAGCGAGGGGTCCCACGATCCACGATAGCTCAGAATAGGAGATTTTCAGTTTCAAGTTGAGTGTAGGTGGTGGCACGACGGCGGCGGCCGGGGGTAGCTGGCCCTGGGATCCTTTCACGATTTGCTCGCCTCTTTTCTCGCCTCGCCGACCCGGACCCAGCTCCGGACCCTTTCCCCGTGCGTCCCTAGGTAGGTAGCTGGTATAACTGCTCATGTATCCAGGTCAAAGGTACTCTGAACTTTGGGAACTCCGTACTTGATGATATGGAGGAGGCCTGTTCGAGTTCCATATGGGTGACAGACGGATTCTCGCGATGGAACCTGGCCACTGCAAGCTAAGCAAGCGAGCCGAAGCTTATTGCACTCCAACCTCGCCCGTCAAATTGAGTGTATTTCCCACAAACGTTGCGTGATGTGATGTGCACAACTGCCGGAGCTCTGTTCCGTCACCATAGTTATGGATCAGGATAACTTCGATGGAGCCCCAGCTGGCCCGGCCCTCAGGTTCAGGTGTCTGTGCCGGATCGAGACAGACTGGACGCGTAACGGTAACGCACATGGCAGTGTGAGAAAGGAAAAAGTTCCTACAAAATCCTTGAGATGGGATTCTTGTGAATGCTACCCTACTGGCAAGAGTAAGGTACCTTGGCAGAGTGCCTGAGCTTAAGTCACTATGTACGCGACAGCTATTTTGGCATGTGTTTGCCAGACGGGAAGATAAACTTGTCCGCGTCAATGTGACACCTCCTTTCAGGGTCCTCTTTGTCTCGAAACCCGCGGTTTTGATTTCCCATTGACGAGTCCACACGGGCTTACGTGCCCTCGCTCATGCTAAACCAACTGTCCGAGCAGCGCAACGCGAACAAGAACCGTCCCACCCCCACGCGAACCCGACGAGACGTTCCTTTGCACGTTCCTGCGCATCTTCAAAGGATGTTTTCTCGTTTTCTCTTCGCTGTTGCGCAGCCGTCCACATTGTGACATTGCAGCTTGCGCAGTCCTAGGCCGCCGACAACACCACCACACCCCTTCCCGCTTGGCACGCTGTCACACTGACTCCGCCTCCGAGGATCTCGCGGTTTCGCCGTTGGCCCGTTGCCGTTGCTGTCTCCAGCCCCCGTGCAACCCGGTCGATCCTCTGCCTTACCAGAATACGTGATCAACCGAGGAGGATCCCGGGTCCCGCAGAAGGCTTCCAGGAGTTGAGGCATTACTAAACACCAAGACCTGCGAATATTTTACGCTCGTCCGTTCCGCGTCACGCTACTGGTGATCCTCTGCCCTGGCAGAAACACTCTGACGCGCAACACAGATCGTACGCAAAACCCAAGAGGTATGAACAGTCACAAGTCATCCGCGACGCGTGTCTTGTCTTGTTACCCGTTGACACATCTTTTTTTCCACTTTCCACATGTTCCTTCATATCCTTAGTTGCAACAAATGTCCTTAGCTGCCGTTGCGACGTTGGATGCCTAGCGTGACTAACATTTATGGTGCTGCGCCTTGGCTGGACTTGCCGTGCAGGCTCATGTATGAAGACATGGTGACCCTTGCTTGAGGGTCCCTGGGCGTCGGGCGCAAAAAACAACTACGGATACGGAAAACAGTTCATCGCACAATGAAGCCCAAAGGTCCAATCTCTTTCTGGAAGGCCACTAATACGGCACCTCCGAGGCTGATTGAAATTGCTCCCCGCGGCAAGCAGATTTGGCGCCGCTGGGCGTGTTGTGCGAACAGACCACGAAACAAAAAAGCCAAGAAGGAAGTCTGGGATATCTCCTTTCGCTCGCAAGAAAAGTTTCCGAGAGACGTGGCTTTTTGGTTACTATCGAGTCGGCCCGAAAGAAGAAGCTCTTCGTCGAATACCTCGCCCAAAGGATGGATTGATCTGGGAATGAGATGTGACGGATACGGACATCAACGAAGAAATGCGTATTTTAGAGTGCGATTAGCTATTCAAGGGTAATTATTCCGGTGCTGGGATGTTGACTCAATGACGCGGATCCAGCCAACGCTTCTGAGATACACATGCGCCTGCTGCGTCTCGACGCTGCTGACTGGTCTGCAATTCACGAGACTTTCTGCAGCAGCCACTGGTTTCCGCATATCGTATGCCCCGATTCGTAGAGGCCTCCAGACTTGTGATGCTTCTGGTTGGGCCACTCGAAGGTCGGCGGGATCTAACCCTGGATACGAACCTCCACAGTCATTGCTGAACTTCTTACATGGTCTTTTCACTCCGGTACAAATGCTGTTGGCAAGAGGCTGTTTGGGCCGTTCTAGAACACCATTGGTAGTGAGTGACCAGGTTGCCGTGATGGTGGGTGATATCGCTGAAAAGCCTTTGTCCTTTCATCTCTTGAGTGTAGCGGATATCGAACGACATTGTACCGGCTAATTCCACTCGATACACACCTTGTTGACAAAGTTCCACCAAATAAACGCGGGTACCGAGGACATATGGCCCGATACTTGAATCCCGAGGTGTCACACGGTGACGTGTAAGTACCCCAGACAAGCAGGAGTAGTCATTCCGGATTCGATGATGAAGCAGGAGGCGTTGTTGGCGTATGCAGTCGATAAGATCCTGTCTACCCATTCGATGTTCTGGAACAAGCAGGCAGAAGAGCGGTCTGGAATTCCGAGAGGAATAATGTGACTGGACGAACGAAGCAGGCTTTCTTATATTACGCCCGAACTCTGTCTAGGCAATAGCACAAGGTCAAAAAATCTCGGTACTAATATCCCGAGTTGTTTGATGTTCTAAATTTGGCCTTAGACTTTGAATCATTATAGCGGATTGTAAGGGTTAGGATGTTGAAGGTGTTTATTGCCTACCAACAGTGAATTTGGAGCCGTGATCTTAACTTTCAGCTACCCCAAATCTATTTAGCTAATTTCGTCACAGTATTTGGTCGAGGAGGCCACGGTATATATAATACATCGACTACGTAAAAATATAATAGTTCATCTAAGTGTCTTAACAGTAATAATATATAATAACTATTAGTATCCTTATTATAGGGTAGTTAGTTCGAACCGTAGTTAACGAAGAGATTAATTAAACTATATAAATATCTACGTAAGTATAAAAAGGAGGTTCTAATTATAAGTTAGGCTAGTTATAATAATCGTAAATAGGGCCCCTAATTAGCCTTTACGTAGTCGGCTATATGCCGTAGTTAAATTAGATTTTTAATTTAATACTAACTTTTTTTTTATTAATTTAACTACTATAGTTAGAGGTATAATTCGACCTCGGGCCCGTTTATTAAGTCGTCTCTTTTTCCTCCTTTTTTTTACTTTTTTTATATAACTTATCCCTCTATTCGTATAGTAACTTTTTTATTACTTATAAATTATTCTAATCCCTTATTTAGTACTATTTTTATAAAAGCGTTTATAAAGTTATTTTTATTATTAATTTAATAGATCTTAAGTATCTTGCGCCTTTTATATAATTACCTAAGGGCTATAATATTAATTATAAGCCTTTTTTCTTTTATTATTTTTAACTTAATAAGGTATTTATATAGCAAGTAGGAATCGGTATAAATAACTATTAGAATAGGTAGAAGGCTAATTTAATTAGTAATTTTTTTTAGCGTTATTAAAATTACGTAGAAGAAGTTAACGCCGTTAATTATACTATAGACCTCTAACGCTATTATACTTCTCGTTATTTACTTATTTTTAATTAATAAGTGGTAAATTATATTATTATATATAGTAAATTCGCTCTCGCTTATACTCTTATTAGCTAGGATAATAATATATTTTAATTACGAAATAAGGTCGTTATTATTTATAAATAACTTATTAACGAAGACGTAAAGCTTATTAATTATAAGGTTAATTAGGTAATAAACGAGACCTTGATTAAGATTTATTTATTATTACTTAAGCTACTTATTAAGTACTTTAACGTCTCGTTTAATTAAATTTATAACTTATACTACTTTAATATAATTAAAAGTTACCTCAGGTTAATAAATATTTATAATATATATTCCTTATACGAGCTTAGCTTTATACCGCTTCTTAACGTTAGTTATATTTAGATTAACGAGGTTAATTTTCTCGCCCTACCCCTTTTATTAAAAAACGACGGTTTCCTTTTTAATTATAAAAATCCTATTATTAAATACTAAGGGGGTGTTTATTATAAAGACCTCTTTTAGTTTTATTATAAAGCCCGTTTTTTAAAGCTCCTTATCCTCTTTTTTTATAAAATTAATATTAAATAGGCTTAATATATTATTAGTTTATATTCTAACGATCTTAAATTAGTTACCTTTATACTTTATAATTAGTAAGCACGGGTCGTACATAGAGGTAATTATTAATAATTAATTAATATAAAAATCGTAGTAAGTAGCTTATTAATAAGTACCCGATTTTATAAGCTTATATAGTAGCTTAAGTATTTTAATAATCGTGCTTTCTAGGTACTTACTAACTATTTTTTTTAATAAATAGGCTAGGATTTTTTTATAAGCCCTATAGCCGATTAGGTATAGGCTTAGGTAATATTATAGCTTTAAATTTCGTATCCCTTTTTCCGTAGCGATGCTATTAGTATTATTATTAATCGTTAGCTATAGCGTTATATAATAAGCGATTATATAAGTAGCGTCGCCTTTTTAACGTCGCCGTACCCCTAAATTACGTATTTAAATTTTTTATATAGCTAGGGTATTCTTTTTTTTTTAATTTTATAAACTATTCGTAATTTAAATATATAAAGGTTTATATATTTTTCTGGGTTATATAGGATAAATTAATAGACCCCTCGATTATAAAGAGTATTTACTTTAATAAGATCTAATCCTTTATACGGCTTTTTAATAGTTATAATTATGCCTTTTTTACGTAGTTTAACCGCTAGCTCGAAATTAGCTTTTTTTTTTGCTATATAAAAGGTATTAATTATTTCGTTATTAGTAATAAATTGCTACGTTAGGGCTTACTATTATAGTTTTTTACGACGTTTTACTAGTAGTATTAGTGCCCTTTTAATAATTTCCTTTTTTTCGTTATCTATTAATACTATTATAACGATTTTATTAAAGATAATTTTCTATGCCTTTACTACGGGTTATATAGTTTCCCCTAGCTCTTTTTTTTTTTATAAGTTAGAAATTACCTCGTTAGGATCTATATAGTATAGTTTAATTACTATAATTAATACTTTAAGTAGCTAGTTATAATCTTTTATAATTATATAAGAGCGCTCGTTAACGGAAATTAACTTATATAGCTTAGCTTATTATTAAATAATTTCGCGCTATACTTATATATCCGAATTTAGCGGTATATTTAAATTATCCCCTATATTAGGCCTATTATACGTAGTAATTATTTTATTAATTTATTTTTTTATACTTACCTTGCGCAGTGCCCGTATTACTTTTTTAATTACTTAGGCTCGTTAGCTTATACCTAGCGATAGTAGCGAGGCTAAGGTCGTTCTTAAATATACTCTAAATACTAATAGCGTTAGTATAAGTCTATTAGGCCCTATAATATTATTATAATATTTAAGTACTATTTAGAGGTATTCGTTATTAATAAAATCCGGATTTTCTTTTTTAATAATTCTAAACGCCCTTTTTAATTATTAATATACCCTTTTTACTTTTTTAATACTATAGTACGCTTTAATAAGTACGACTTTTAGCTATATACTATAGGCCGTCGTATTATTTTTAAATTTTACTAACTTAAAGCTAGTATTAGCGTCGGTTTTAATACTATTTAGCGGTCCTTAGTATATATCAATCTAGCTTTCTTATAGGGCTACCTATACTATTTTTATTTATAAATCCTAGAGGAATTACCCTACCTAAAAGGATATAGCTACGTCGATTATATATAGTACTAGCTAACTATTTATATAAAAGATATTAACAACGATTTCTTAGTTAAAGTTAAGCTTATTACGTAATTTAAATTTAAATTTATATAGGCTCTGTATATTTATTTAATATTAATAATATACTTTCGTTAACTACTCTAGCGCCCCTATTTCGATATTATTATTATTTAATTACTTTAAAAAGTTATATAGCCTCGTAACTAACAAGTACCCAAATCTTTAGTATAGTTTTCTAAGCTTACTTTTTATTAAGTAATTAATTAACTTCGTATTATTAATAAGCTTTATAAACATATACCCCTATTATCGTTCGACTATTTCGAAGTACTTATTATTAGAAATTCTATTCCTTATATTATTAAATATAATACCTAGTCGATCTATGTCTTTTAGATATAAGAGAAATAGGGTATTAATAAGTAAAATATAAAAAGTTATTATTCCGAAGTACGTCTTTATTTTTATTATACTTAGGGCGACGATTTTTTTATTTAGGCTAAAACTAATCCTTATAATACTTACCGTTAATATATTAAGTATTATTAGCGCGATTTTTTATAGTACTTAGAATTACCCTTTTTTTTTAATTAACTATTATAATACCTTAGTATTTAGGATAATCTTATAGAAATTATCTAAGCCGTACTTTTTACTTACGTAAAATGCTTATATAAGCTTAGTATTTAAGGGATCTAAGTAATATAAAAAGGACCCCTCTAGCTATCCCTAAATTTACTTAGTATTATATTCTTTTTTTTTAAATATTAAAAAAGATAGCGTTTTTTTTTTAATTATTAAGAGAATAGGCTTTAGCCCTATTAGATTTGCCCTTTTAGCCGCCTCTATATTCGTTATTTAAAGGACTTTTTTTTACTATTTATAAATAAAAGCCTACTTATTAAGAGCTTTTACTACCCTCTATTCGTTTAGCTTTATATATCCTCTAGAGGCTAATAGGGCGAAAAAAGAGTAATTAATATTATTAATTTCGTTATAATCTAATTCGTTAGTATAGGGGGTAAGATCTTTTTTATTTTCTAAATCTTTTATAGGGGGTATATACTTTAGGCTATTACTTTAGTTATTATTACTAAGTTTTATACCTATAAGAGATTAGGCTATAAGTACTTAACTAGCGAGGCTATAATATAGGTATAGGTATATTATAAGACTAAAGCTTATAGAGTCCTTCGTAAGGGCTCTGCTTTTTAAAAAGTTCTTTTATAATAAGATCCGTATACCGGTTGCTAAGTTATCGGCGTCCTATTACTAGCCGCATCCCGAATCTATTATAATTACTCCCCCCTTACATAACTTTAGTCCCCAAAGTTATTACGTAATATCTTCCTTTAATACTAATAATAAAGCTATTAACGTCGTTATTCGTAATAGATTCCGTAAGGCGTTAATAATATCCTTTCTTACTTAAAAACAAGGCATTGCTCCTATCTCCTTATCTAACGGATACTTTATTATTATTATTTAGTAATAGCGCGCTAACTAGTTACTAAGTTAGTAGTATATATTCGTAGTAAAGTATTCTAACCGTCGTAATATATAAGAGCCTACCTAACCTCGCGGTTATTATTATTACTAAGCTATCGATTATAATAAAAGATTTTTCGTCTATTATTAGTCGCGTGTTTACTTTTTCTTCTTTCTTTTTATTTAGTAACCGTTCTACGAATTCTTTCTTATATAACTATACTTTTCTTTTTATAATATTCTAATTCCGTATCGTTTCCTAATTATAACTCTCTTACTATACTATCGCTAAGTATTTGCTAAAATATCTACTATTTCGCGTATTTAGGATATACTTAATATAGAGTATAATCTTAAGAAGGGCTTCCGCGGTTTCCGTAGCGGTGCTCTTTATATACGCTACTTAGCTAGTTTATATTATAATATTAACGAGCTTATTTATGTTACCGGCGCTTATGTCGCTAAGTATGTTATTTATTAAATTAATAAGAAGAAGTGTTAACTATTATTATATATAAACTCGGCCTCTTCTAGCTACGCTACTTATCTATTTAGTAAGCCCTCGGCGTAGATCCTTAAATACTTTTTTAATATTTAATAAGTTCGCTCCGTTTAGCTATCTATTTATAAATAGTACGTAATAAATAGTCGGCGACGTATTACCCGTTCCTTAGCGAACTCTTTTTAAAATACGCTTATAAAGAGCTTATCTCTATCCGTAATAATACCTTTAGGCATACTAAACTTATATTCGACCTCTTAGTATAGGATGCTTACTATTTATGCTACGTTAAGTGTTTTAATAGTAAGTAGGAACTTCGCGAACTTTATTATATAATAGATAATAACTACGATACTATTATACTTTGCGCCGTTATTACGAGCGCTCGGCGATAGCCCCGTGATAAAGTCTATGGATATTTCTTAGAATAGGTATAAGGGTAGTAGTAGTAATTATAGCTACCCGTACGGCTTATATCTTAGGGTTATAATTCTTAAATAATGCTTATAGTTCTTAACGTATTCCTAGATATCTCGTTAGATATCTTTTTAATAGAACTTCCTCTAAATTAGCTCGAGAGTTTTCGTAGCTCTTATATAACTTACTTTATAATTATCGTAGTATTAGTAAAGGATCTCTATCTAAAGAGACTCTACTTAAGGAATAACGAGTCTTTTTTTAAAAAATAGTATACCCTATTTATTAAGCGAATATACTCTTAACTCGCTAGCCGTAGCGCGAACTCTTATTAATTATAATATATAGAACTCGTCTTTAGCCTATAGTCCTTTAACGAGCTCCTTAGTCTTTAGTAAGAGATAGGAAGCGAATGCCGTTTCGCCCTTTATAAGCTCTTTTATAACGGGGCATAGGATATACTATTCCGGTATAATAACCCTAGCTCTATCCGACTCCTCTTTATCCTTACCGGACCGTTAACGAGCGTTCGCTAATAACTTTTTTACTTTCTTATCTCGAGTCGTTACGGTAGTAACTATTACTATTTTATTAGTATGCCCTATAACACGCTACTAATATAGGGAAGAGGATTCCCCGTCCCTAGAGCTAGCCGATATCTAGCTAAGATTATAAAAGGAGGCCTTAACTACTTAAACATATACTTTAGTAGTATTATTTTATCTTTTTAAGCTAATTATCCTTTGTTAGACGTCGGGTAATAGTTCGCTAATAAGACGTAGCTTTTAAGCTAGCGTAAAGAGGACGTCCTTATAAAGTACTTCCCCCTCTATATAGTCTAGCTTTTTAAATAGACCGTCCGCTAAGTTCGTTTTCCTTAGCCGGTGTTCTAAGTTAAAATTAAATACTAATAGTTTATATACTTACTTTGCGAGCTTTTCTTAAAGGTCCCGCGCTAGTGCGCCGATTATTCCCTTAAGTACCTAGTAGTCCGTTAGGATTATAAATTTTTATAAAAGGCCCTAGAGGTAGTAAGCTTAGTACTCTAGCCCTTTTACTATAGCGAGTAGTTCTTATTAGCCCGTGGCCTATTACTACTCTATATCTATAAGCTTTTGCGACTAATAAGCGACGGGTCGCTATTCTCTATTAGCCTACTACGATAAGATTACCGCAATAGCTTTAACTAAAGCGTCGGTTTTTACCCGTATAATACGTTATGGGTTTTAGTACGTAAGTACGGTTACCAAAATAAAAACGACCTTTAACTAATTAAACGCCTCGTCTACTTCTTTAGTCTACTAAAAGTCCCTTATTTACCCCTTTTCTATTTTTAATAATACTATTATCAGTATAACGATGCCCGAGTATTTAATAATAAACTTTTAATAGAAGTTATAGAACCCTAGGAATACTTAGATATCCCTAATAGACTCTAATACCTTCTAATCGGCGATCGTTCGCACTCGCGACGAGTTAATCTCGATTCCTTTTAGTATAATAACATAACCTAAGAACTCGACCCTTTTTTAATAGAACGAGCACTTTAATAGTTTAGTAAAAAGCCTATATAAACGTAGACGTCAGAGGACTTTTTTAATATCCTCTATATACTACTCCTTTATTATTAAATAGATTATTAAATCGTTTATATATATTATATAGTAAGTATTTAGTAAGTCGGCGAGCGCTTAGTAAATATACGCCTAGAACGTCGCGGGTACGTTCGTTAGCCCGAAAAGTATAATAATATACTTAAAATAACCGTATTGGCTCCGGAACGCTATTTTCTATCGGTCTTCTTTTTTAATTCGGATACGGTAGTAGGCATCCCTAATATTTATTTTTAAGATCTATTTCGCTCCGCAAAGCCTATTTAAGAGCTCGCCGATAAGTAGTAGTAGGTATCGATTCTTTATAATTACCCTATTTAGCCCGCGGTAATTTACGCAGAGGCGTAGCGTACTATCTTTTTTTAGTACGAAAAGGATCGGTACCCCAGCCTTACTAACTAAAAATATAATATAACCGTTTACTAAGTTTTTAATAATATACGCGCGAAGCTTATCGAGTTATTTTTTACTTAATAGATAAATAGGACTATACGGTAGTTTAGTACCCGGAACTAGGTCGATAGAGTGTTCTGCCCCGCTATATAACTACGGTCCCTTCGCTAATTACTCGTTAAACGTCTCTACCTCTAATTAAAGTTCTAATAGTAGACCCCCTCGTAGTTTAGTCTCTATTACTCCCGCAATACTTCTTATAATAACGATATATAATATATACGCCCTTTCGTAATTCTTAACGATATCGCGAGCTATCGCCTCTAGTTCGGTAACTAAAATAGGCTCGTACAACTATATATTCGTTACTATATTAATACGAATACCCTCTTAGCTTATTAATAGTCGCGATAATAAGAGGTCTACTATTCCTTTATCCCTATCGACTATAGCGAATAGTTACCGAATCTTCCTTAGCTACTTATAATAGTTAATAAAGAAGAGCGTTAATTAGTAAGCTTTCCCCTAGCCTACGGCTTTACCCTAGAAGTCCCTTAACGAGGGAGCTATAGTAATAGCCGGGGTTAACTTTAAATAGGTTACGAGCCTAGTACTAATAATATCTATCTCGGAGTATATATTTATATTAATTTCTATTAGTCTTTTAGTAATACCTCGTAAAACTATCGCCCTACTCTTTATAATTATTCCTATCGGTACCCTCTTAATACTTAGTATAAGCGTATTAGGTATATTACTTACGCTTACTCGTTTTTTAATAAGTCGACCTCTATAACTCTCGGCTCGGTAGTAACCCGTTAGATAGTTACTAACGTTAGCTTCGATCGGGGGTACGTCGGCTTATCGTTACCCCTACTTCCCGACTTATTCTTTTAATACTTACTAAATATATAGCCTATTTTATTATACGTAAAGTACTTAATATTATTATTACGACGCTTTTACGATAGCTCGGCGCGAGTACTCTTATTATACGGCTTTTATAATATTACTTCTAGCGAGTCCCTAGAGCCTAGCCCTTTAGAGCTCTCCCTACTCTTTTTTTTATAAAAGGGGGATATTTAACGCGGTTATTTTAATAATAAATATAGCCTCTTCTTACCGTCCTTTTATAACTAGTCGCCGCCCTTCTACCGATTTAATAACTATAGTTTATTAGCCTCGTAAGCTATATTACGTACTCTCTTAATTAAGACCCTATAACGAATTAGATCGTCCTATAGCTAAGATAGTAGTCTAAAAAAGAACTAATATACCTCTATTTTTAAATTCTCTATATCTTCTATACCTAGGTTATAATAAATCGCTAACTACTCGGCGAGGAACTAGGTAGGGGTCTAGCCCTTTTTTAGCCTCTTCGTCCTTAGCTCTTTATAATATTCCCGTTCTTAAGTCTCGGGGTCTACGTATTATTAGCGAATAAACGCTAAGAAGTCGCCCTAGGAGAGGGGATCCTAGAGGCTCTTTTTATAATTACGCTATTATATTTATAATAATAGGGATATCTTAAATAGGGCCTATTTAATATACTATTTTATAGTACTTTTTACGCGAAGCTTATTACCTACTTCTATAATAATAATCTAGTTTACTACCTAGGTACTCGTAAACTCTTCTCTGATCGGTTTATAGTTATAAAAAGGAGGCTTTTTATATTCTCGTTAACTTAAACGCGTCGCTAGCCGCTTAGTAAGCTATTGGACGAGCTTTTTATATCGACGCCGTTCTTAGTTTCGATCTTTAACTATTATTTTTATTATTTTATAGAAGTAGGTTATTATTAGGCCTATGGGGTTTATTAAACTAGCTATTTTAGTATTACCCGCGCCTTTATGCGCGCCTTAACCTCGTATATTTAATAATTAGTCGTTAATAAACGCCCTATTTATAACGGATAGGGTCTTCGGGGTATTAATAAAGTAACTAGCCCGTAAGAGTAATTTACCCCGATTATCTTCTTTATCTAGCTCTTCCGTAAACGCTAATATTTAAGTAGGACTCGCCCTATAGTAGGCTCGTTCTCCCGGATAGAATAAGGTCGAGTAGTTAACTCCGGATAGCTATAGCTCGTCGGTACTAATAGCTCTTTATTAACGGCTAGGCGTCGTTTCGTTAATATTCCGTTCGTTTTTATAATCTATTATTACCTATACTAATTACTCCGTAAAAGTAAAAGCTTTAGAATTATAAGAGATTAGGCTATAAGTACTTAACTAGCGAGGCTATAATATAAGTATAGGTATATTATAAGACTAAAGCTTATAAAGTCTTTCGTAAGGGCTCTGCTTTTTAAAAAGTTCTTTTATAATAAGATCCGTGTACTGGTTGCTAAGTTATCGGCGTCTTATCGCCGGCCGCATCCCGAATCTATTATAATACCCCCGGATCTATTTTTATATATAATAAGGAATTAATTAAATTAATAAGGGCTAGTTTTACTATTTATTACCCTCGACTTTTTATACTATTCGTACGATTTAGTATGCTCTTTTTTAGAGTAGTTACTTAATTAATATTTATTCTTTTTATAAATATAGTATTACTTTTTTTATTACCCTGCCCGTAAGTTAAATCTCTATTTATTTAACGAATCTGGGCCTTTTTATTAGTAATTACTATATTTAGCCTCTTTTCTTTTTTTATTATACGTTCAATCGACTTAATATTATTAGTAAGGGCTATTATATACTTAGAAATAGGTTTAGTATAGTATTTTTACCTTAATATTAAAACTAAATCTTAGCTTTAAATAGAGCGTTTTATAGTTTTCAGGTGCTTAGTATAGGGTTATTTTTACTTTTAGTATACGTTAGACTATAATATAGAGATATCTAACTTTTTATTTATTTATCCCCTTATTTAGCTAGGTTTTTATTAATTTATCGATTTAATTAATAAGCTTTTTAAGGATTTTTATTTACGATTTACTTTTTATTATCCTAGCTATAAATATAAAAAAAATTACTCGTAGTTTAAATAGGAGCTCTAGGTTTTTATTATAGGTTTTAAAGCGGCTTTAGATTACGTTAATTATATTAAGAAAGTCGTTTCGATCGAGATGACGTACTACTTCGTAGTAATAATTAGAGGCTTTATTTATGAGTACGATATTAATTACCGAATAGTACTAATATTCCCTAATTCTGACTTTTTTATAATAATCGTGAAATATCGTTAGGGTTTTTTATAAGACCTTATACTTCCCCCTAAAATATAATTTCTTTTTTAAGAAGATCTTTTTAAGGTCTATGAATTGCTTTATATTTATTACTAAACTTTTAGTATTTATATGCGATTTTTGCGTCGTTACGTATTATTAATAACTTTAGGTTTTTTTTTTTATTAGCCGATCGGTGCCGAATTTTATATTAGTAACAGTAACGAGTTATAAATTAAAATAGGCAGAATTGTTAATTATTATACTTCTAGTATTATATTTTGCCCCGGTATATCTTTTTATAATAATAGATTTTTATTAGTAATTATAAGGAGGAAATCTAGGTCGTTTACTTTTTTTTTAAATTTATTAAAGCGATTATACGCTTTATTAACTTATACTTAGTTTTATAATACGAATTCCTGTTTTATAATTATTATTATTAGTATTTTATATAGCTTTTATAATTAGAATTGCGCTAGTAATACCCCTTACTTATAAAGGAATTTATTAATTACTTTTATAATTCTTAAGCTTACGATTACGAACTATTCGTTTAGCTAGTAACTAAGGTTATTTATAATTTTATAAAATAGGGGTTACCCCTATAGCCCCTTTTTTTTATAAACTTTAGTTAAATAAATTAATATTACGTTAATTTACTTACCGTTAGGCTAATTAAAATTCTATATATTTACGTCCCCTAATAGTCCGGGTTAATATTTACTTATTTATAAGGGATTAGGATTTTATTTAGGATCGGGTTTCGTTCTTTTTTATTTTATTTTAACTTACTAAGGGTTATACTCTAGTTTATACTTATATTAGTAGTTACTAGCGTATTTAATTTTAATAAGGATATATTTAATTTATACGCTAGTTATAATAAATCCGTGCTTTTACTACTTAACGAATTTATTAAGGTTTAGGAAATTTTCGCTTTTTTTTATTATTTTATTACTACTCTCGTTTTTATTATTTTTAGTAATTATTACTATTCTTTTAGATCGCTAGTTATTATATTTATTAAGATCCTCCTTTTTATTTAGTATAAAAAGGTAGGTTTTAGTAGTTCTTTTTAATAATAATAGTAATAAACGTTTATATTATTATAAAAAAATATAGTAATTAGTTTTAGGATTTTTATTAGTTACCGATTTCCGCTATCCTATATATTTCTAACTTCTTAAGCCTCGTACTTTTTATAATTTTTAAATAGCTTCTTTCCCTAACTTACCTCCTCTAGGGTAATATTCTGTAGGAATAGTTAAAAATAGACGCCGGGCGGCTCGTAAAAGAGCTATATAAGCTATTAAGAACTATATAAGCTATTAAATATAGTTAACGGAGTTAAGTCCTCCTTTTTATAAAATCGTAGATTTTAAAAACCTACTAAAAATACTTATTTATTACTTATATATAATAAGGTTAGATATTTTAAAAATCTTATTTTTTATAGCCTCTTAGTACCCTATTTTATATTTTTTAAGTAGTCTTTTTCGTAATTTAATTATAATTAAGTAATTATTACTTACTAATAATACCTTTTATTACTTAGTTAATTTCTTAAAACTAATAATCTCGTGCTAAGAGCTAGTATAAAAAAAAGTTTTTTAGTAGCCCTCTAAAGGATTCTTTTCTTTTCCCCTTAGATCCTCGTTTTTTTAGCTTTTTTTTAAACTAATAATAACTTTAATAAGAGGTTATAAGATTATTTTAAAATAATTACTTTTTTTTTAAGTTAATTTCTAAGATCCGTAATACTCTTAACTTAATATTATTAAAACCTTTAAATCCCCTCCTCCCTTATTAAACCGTCCTTTATATTTTATTTTTAAATAATACCTAGGGAGTAATTAAGGGAGCTACGAGGAGGTTATTTAAATTATAAGCTTAAAAGTATACCTATAAGATCCTCGTAATAATAAACTTTTTTATATATTATAAATTTCTTAACTTAATAATTCTTATAGGGTTACTTTTATTACTAAGTAAGAATATTTATATTTAAAGATCCCCTTTTTTAATTATATAGTACTTTTTTATATTATATTATTAAGCTCGTTCGTTATACTAATTAATTAAGTAAGTAGTCGTTACGTAAGTATTTCTTTTTATTAATTTAACTAGTTAATTTTTAATTACGGACTAGTTATAAAAAAGTTATTTAATAAAAAAGCTACTTGGGGTAATAATAAAAGGCTAGTTATTTAAGTAGTTCTATTAATTAACGTATTTTAATATAATAAACGTCGACCTTTTATAAATAATAAAGGGCTACGATTACTTAATTCCGTATAGTATTCGAGAATTGCCTCTTTTTTTATTTACTTCCGTAAGGTTAATTAGTACAAATTTCTTATCCCGTATAATATTAAAAAGTCGTCTTTTTTATATAATAAGATACCTTACCGATTTATAATAATAAAATTTAATTACTAATTAATATTAGTATCCTTATTATAAAGTAGTTAGTTCGAACCGTAGTTAACGAAGAGATTAATTAAACTATATAAATATTTATATAGGTATAAAAAGGAGGTTCTAACCGTAGGTTGGGCTAGCTATAATAATTATAAATAGGGCCCCTAATTGGCCCCTGCGCAGTCGGCCGTATGCCGCGGTCGAATTGGACTTCTAATCCGATAATAACCTATAATTCCCAACTATACTTTAACTCACCTACAATTCTTATATCTTACGCTTTCAGCATCTACGTAAGTGAAATAACAGCAAGAAAGTAGCGCACAAGACGCTCTAAAGATTCATAACCACTTTTGTAAGGTGCGGACCATCTCCGAGCAAAAATAGAGAGACCGGCGAAAAGATGAGATTCCGAGATTGAATTAATTCGCATACGGCATCGTATAATATAAACAGAACTTTTTCTGGAGGAGGCTTTCTACGGTCCCCTTGACCTCTCATAATCTAATCTACGAATATAGTATAAAGATCTGAGAATCATATCTCACTAACTCAAAATCCGAAGATGATAAGTATTATGTTAGTATGAAGGTGTTTTGCCCTGACTTTGCTTGGGGTTTCAAAGTTTCGATGACCGCCTTATAAGTTGTAGGAATAATCTCATGAGCCCTCATTTCTCAAAACAATCTACCATTAGTATGAATGATGGATCTGATCCTCTGATTCTTGACCTCCACGGGAGTCTGACTGTCCGGCACTATGAGTCCTCCGCCACAAATTCATTTGTTAAAGAGAGACTCCGGATTCATGTTCTATAAGCTTTTTGAAACTTTCTTCAAGTTTGTCTGTAACCTGAGTGGACCAAAAGCCTATCAGTCGCTGAAGAGGCATCGCCCGACTCTTTCTGCCGCCGTTCTAGACTCCATCGTCAGTCGTGGCCCACCGAGCCAACCCAACCCTGAGGGTCCTTAGTAGCACTCTTCGTCGCAGCAGTCGAGCCTTGTTGGCTAAGTGGTATAGCGTCTCACTAGTATTAGTGACATGAGAAGATCGGCGGTTCGATTCCGCCACGAGGCGATGCGTAGCTCACACAAATGCGTGATACCTTTTGTTTTTGGATCTCATCGACCAGCTCCCGAATGAGGGCGATTCACGACTGTGCTCCACTTACCCAACGTTTTCTCGTTTGATGCGTCTACAGCTGAGCGCATTGCAGCTATTGGTATAAGGATGCTGAAGAGCACAAGTTGCACAATCAGCGAGTGAATACAGTTGTATTGGCGCCGGAATTGCGTCCACAAGACATATGTAGCTTGTTTGATACGCATTTTTGATAACAAGCGCACTTCGCAGAGAGTTGCCCGGCGTTGGAGGAGTGGAGACAGCACGAGTAAAGGACCGGCATCGGCCGTCATCTTACTGTCGGAGTCTCTTGCCTTAACCACCTCCAAAGGCAGGCTTTACGTAAGGAACTTTGTGTATCCAAAGTGCCAAAGTAGCGGGGTTCTCCCGGTTGATGGTATCGGGATGCCATAAGCACCATGATATAAGAACTTCAGTCGTCTTCCGTTCATAGTGTACAAGCTATTCGCGTCCCTCTTTACTCAAAGCGTTACTCTGCCAAGTTCCCCCCTCTCCTTCACTCGACCGAATCGCCAACAGAAGTGACAAAATGTCAGCCGCCGACATGGATCCCGCGCAGCGTCTCAAAGATCGGAAGCCGATCCCGAAGCCCGTTCCGGCTTATCTCCCGACCGCCGGCTCGGTGCTCACGGTCGACAAGGAGCTGTACGGATCCGCACAGCAGGCAAAGAGAGTGTTGATTGAGGAGTTCACGCTGCCAATTCGGTCAGGAAGAGCATGGAAAGCACCCGCCGGTTCAATTGTGAGGATCAGCACACCGGAGGGTCCTCAAGTCGGTACGTCGCGAAGATGAAAGATAAAGACTCCTCTTCTCAGAATGAGGGGCGCTCATTCCGACCACAGGTGACTTGAACATTTGGAACGCCCACAACCCCCGCGAACGCTTCTGGGCGAGTCGCACCAAGCAGCTCCACGCCAGCCATGTTTCGACGGGCGATCGCCTCTGGTCCAACTTGCCTTACATGCGCCCGCTAGCCACCATCATCAAGGACTCTCTGGACTGGTACGGCGAGGATGAGCACGGCGGGCGTGTGCACGATCTCCTCGGCACGCGCTGCGATCCGTACATCAACACCGTTCTCAGCGGTGGCAACTACAACTTCCAGTGTCATTCCAACTTGACGCGCGCGGTGCTGCCGTACGGGCTGAACGAGCAGGATGTCCATGACGTGATTAACATTTTCCAAGTAACTGGCTTGGATGAGCAGGGGCGGTACTTTATGAACCCCTGCCCTGCGCAACCTGGTGATCACCTTGAGTTTTTGGCTGAGCAGGATCTTTTGATGGCTTTGAGTAGGTGTTACCCCTTTTCCTTGTGAGCGTGTTTGCGCTGCGACTACATTGGATCCAACAGCCTGGATTGGTGAAAGCTGTTAAACAGCTGTGAGCACATGACTGACTGGTATCGTAGGCACCTGCCCTGGTGGCGATCTCTCGCTTTGGGGCTTTGGCGAGGACAGCGAGGAGGAGATGATCAAATGCTGTCGCCCACTCAAGGTCGAGGTATTCCGTCTTGAGGACGAGAGTCTCTTGCAGCGTGGTGGCTGGAAGCCGGCCGAGGTTTCCAAATACAGCGGGCGTCACGGGATGAGCATTCCTCTGGGGGAAGTTCGCAAGTGATTATGATGAAACGAGAGGGCTGTAGATGATGTTTTTAGAGGAGTACAAAGGCTGGAAGGGATAGGAGGTGATGACTGGAGTTAGGCGTGTAGATGAAGTGGGATGAGATCACTAGACATGAACCAGAACATGCATCAACATCGATGCCTCACATCAGGGTGAATCTTTAGATGTAATTTCCAAGTGGCCTATGATCTTTCCGGTCCCTTGCGCCTCCCAATGCCAAAGTACGGTCTATCCCGCTGAATTGGCAGCACCGCCGGCAGCAACCCCAAGTGATACGGATTATTCGCATCAACCCCAAACATGACCGACGCCGAACTCCTCTTCTGCATCGTCACCTCATCAGCAGCACAGCTTCCATGCAATTCCTGGTCCCACCACGGTCCTCTAACGGCATTCGCAATAGCCAAGAACGTCGCTGCTCTGAACGGCAGACCGCGCGACTTGCTCCTCCATATATCCAGACAACTGACAGAGAAGACGACGCTCAGCATCGCCAGCACGATCCACAGCACCACTGTCCGCATGATGTACACATCCTCCTTGACCCTCGCCACTGCAGGCACGCTGGCGGTGCCAAAGTACCCTGCCGTCGAGATGGCGGCGATGGACTGTGCAATGTTGCCGAAGAAGTGGCCCCAGTCTGCTGATGTGGGGATCGCGTAGAGAGTATCGATCGTTTTGTCAACGATTTGGAGCTGCTCGCGGAAGATCCACCAGGGAATGGCAGTCATGTAGTCCTTCAGTACGTTTAATGCCGCCTTATCGATGGCTGTGGTGTTCGATCCTGGGTTGCCCACGCAATCCGTCATCAAGGTGCCGTTGAACGTGCAGGCGCCGACTTCCCATGAGAATTCGGGAGTGCACTTGGTGCGGGAGATCCAGTGACCCTCGGCAGTCTGTGTAAGGCTGCTATCATTGGTGCGAGTCTCGGCTTTGAGGGATGAGGAGGGGCCTGCGGAGATGAAGTATGTGGTGCCACCGATAGGAACGTTGTTGATGGAGTTGTTGGCTGCGCTGTTCCAGAGGCGCAGACTCTGTGATTCCTGTTTTCTGGGGGCGAGATCGATCGTCTGGTTGGTGGAATCGGGAAGGGTAAAGGTGTATGAAGCGTTGCCGCCGTTGACGGAGGTGGTGAATGGTATCTCGGTCGCTGCTTCGCAGTTGGCATCCCAGTGATACAGAATAAGGCCGTGGTAGGTCGTGTTAACGTTGAAGGTTAGGTTGTGCGTCGGAATGGGGCCAATGACGCCCGAGAAGACGTCGACGAGGGCACTTTGGCTGACGATGTTCCCAACAAAGGTGTAGACGGTTCGCGAAAGGAAGTTATCGTTGTCATCAAGGGTCTGCTTGAAGGTTCCCTGCCCGTCCCAACCCATCGCGTTGGCCAATCTCGTAACGGAGGAGTCGTTTGAGGGAAGGATGGGCATTCCGACGACGTCAACTCCGGTGATGTTTTCGTAATAAGCTCCGGTCGTGAGCATAAGAGTGCCGACGGGAACGATCGAGGTGCGAATGACGATGAGCGCGGCCTGCATGACGGCGTACCACCACGAGTATTTCCCCAGTATCCGCAGCGTCCAAGCACTCGAGTCGTCTCCTATCTTGTCCAAGTCCGCCAAGAGAACCGGCCGCTGCGCCGTGAGAGCGAAGAGTCGAAGGTGTCGGAAGTCGTGCATGATCCATTGGACCAACATGCCCGCCGGGGCAAGTAGTGCTGAAAGGGCGATACCAGAGTAAAGCTGATCGACCTTCAAGGAGTCTGGCGTGCGAAAGACGCGTTGCATGTAGTAGTCTCTGTCGACCGCGGGTCCCTGATACGACCAGACAACCGCCGCCACCGCAGCAAGAAGGTATACCAAGATGCAAGAGATGTAAATCTTGAGAAACTTGAAATCCTGGAACCTAAACATGCGTTCGGCCGTGGTCCCGCCATAGTGTAGCTGTCCGTCCGACGGCAAAGACCCACTTTGCGGCATGTTCTTTTCGGCAGAGGCCCGGTCCTCATCGGACACATCCCGTTGGAGGGAGCTGTACTCAATTTTCGAAGCCATGGCAAAAGAAACGACCGTATTCCTACCCGAATTTCCTGAACCTTGAGAAACGTGAGCACGCGAGCAGGAGATGAACAGAGATTTTAAGAGATACCTTTTCCGCCACATGTTCCTACACGGACACGGACACGGAGCAGACAGACCCTTGCTTCCAAGGTCTGTGAATCTACTGCATGTCAGCCTCTAATTTTGTAGCCTGGCGATCCTTCGACGACCCGCCCGGGTGGGATCAACGTTGGGCTGAAGGTCTAGCCCATCTTACGCAGCCACCAGAATAGAGCCAGCTCTTAATTGGACAGTCCTTGCCCCGGAGTGAGAACAAGCATAACTAGGTACCCGCGCCTAGGGTGGCATCTGAATCAAGCTACCGAGCGCTGCGTGCGCCAAGACCGGCTTACTGTCAGCCACTGTTTGGAGACTTATTGAGGCCTACCAGAGGGATGAGGAATGATGCGTGCACTGCGGACAAATAGGTAAAGTCTGAATTGCATGTCAGAGGGCGGAAAGGCGACCTGGATTGAGGGTATCTTACCCACGTTATTTTGAGGCTCTGCTGATTCTGCCATCTGTAACACTACCATTGCTATCTCTGATTTAGAAGGAGCTCAACTCATTCCGGCCGTTCAGCCCATTCTTCATTATCTTAACCCTCTGCCTCAACCCCGAATCACCTTTGGATATTGCTTCCCAAATCATCTTCTCAACTGCATTGTCATCTTTCGATGTAGCTTCCTGAATCAGACCTTCCGTCTCCAATGACACAATCTGGCTGAGTGATATCCACACATTTCCCAAGCTGCTGCAGGTAGTCAACTTGAGAAACAGAATAGAGGCAGCTGCAACGAGCCCTAGGTGTAACACGATGATAGCAACGACGATACCAAACCCAACCCACCGGACGGGAATCAGCTTTTCCTCTGTCATGGCGTACGTCGCTGGCCAAGCATTCCGGAAGTAAGGCAAGGTATCGTAGTAGGACATTTGCTGAGTGACTGTGAGGATAGCCTGTAGTGCCTCTGGTACGCTCAAGCTCGTCCTGAGCACGTCTTGAAAGAGCGCAGAATGTGCGTAATGAACGGCACGGGAGGAATATCCACCCGTCCGTAGCATCCCACAGGGCGATGGGTCGATTAAGGGGTCGTGCAGGCTGCGTGTCATGAAAGGAAGTTGAGAGGTGACTACGTCGAGTGACAGTCTGTGATCCTCACTCTTCCAACTTTTATTCGGAATAAGTTCGAGTAGTTCCGGGCTAGGGTCTCCGCCGGGAGGTCCTTTGCAGATGCTGGAATACTGGTCCCGAATGACATTCGTGGTGTACTGAGTATTCGGGCTGTCCCAAGCTAGGATCGGTTCGTGGCCATCAACCTTACTGGACATGCTAACATTTTGCACATGGCCCTGCAAGTTTGCGAAGCATGCGGTGACCGAGACACCTACTCTCTTGGCATGTCCTTCCCATGGTATGTCAACACTATTCCACATTCCGTCCGAGGTCGATATCCATTTGTCGGCGGAGGCTTCCCAGCGGCTAGTGCTGCCGTTCAAGTTGCCATGAACCCGGAGACCCTGATGCCACTGAGGCATTGTCCCAGTGCCGTTGAATACAAGAAATATAGAGGTGTAGGTAGTGTTCAGTGCTGAAAAGGGTGAGGGAAGAAATGGCATGGTGTAATTCTTCCCATCCGGCCATGTCCTATTTTCTCCCCGACCCACTGAACAGATCGAAAAGTTGTCAATTTGTGAAGCGAGGGGTTCGCCTTTGGAGTAACCATGAATATCTTCAGCGGGAACCACACAGTTGAAAGGCCACTTTGGCTCATCTATCTGGTTTTGGCCTCGGTTGATCGGCAGCTGGTCGTAGCCTCCTTGTATGTCAAACTGCCCGAGGACATTGAACTCGCTGTAGGTCTCTAGCCGTGTATCGTTTGAGAAGTCAAAGGCAACCGCAGAAAATGTGACGTTCCGGATGACAGGTCTGACGCAGACCACTCTGGAGTCTACAACAGCGGCGGGCCCTTCATAATTTCGCAGGCGACTACGGCTTGGCTCATTCGCAAAGGGAATGAATGCCCGTAGGATAGTCCCTGTATCTTCGAAAAATTTCGACTGCTGGGCCTCGGTAGGCTGCCTTTGTAGTTCCGCAAACCTTGGATAGACCCAAGGCTTTGACTTCCAGATTCTGGAGCCCTGCATCACTGTTGGGTTTATGACGCTACTGTTTCCGTACAGCATGTTGACGGCTTTTTGCGGTGCAGTCACATTTACCACTGCGAAATCAGACAGCAAGGCGGTCGAGGCCAACTGAGATGCTGCTGTCAGGAGAACTGAAGTTGTGATAGCCATGGTGTAAACGGTCCCAATGCCCCAGGGCATGTCGAAAGGTGTCCAACTGATCAAACTGTACGGCGATGCAGGCATAGCTCTCAGCATAGAGACGAAGGGAGCCGCGCTGAAAGATATCCCTGTCCGTTCTATCATGAGCGAGGCGATCATTGCGGTGAACAAGCTCATCTGGAGCGCCAGACAAACACGCAGCGCAGCGGCCGTCAGAGTGATTGATCTAGACGCCCAGTCGGCGAAAACGATTTGACTCCATAATGTGTTTTGCACAACGACTTCTTTGGCCTGTATTGATGTTTTCCAGAAAAAGCTCATGAAGCCAACAGCTCCGATGATGAAGACAGTGCCAATGCCGAGGACGTAGAGTCCGAAAGTGCCGATCGCTCGCCATCGGCTGGGCTCTTGCGGTGGGCTCGCTTGACTGAGCAGGGAGCCAGCCTCGTTGATCAATGACGTCGCAGGGAGAACTTTCCAAGTCGGTATGTCGTAGTCCAAAGTTACCTTGGTAGCTTGGTGCTTGTCGAATAACGTTGGCGCCCGTGGCTCCTCATGCTCGCGAGATGACCGTTCTTGCACGCATGTAATGGATGTACGGATTGACAACGAATTGACACTGCTAACTTCGGACACATCGTCTGTGCAGGGTGAACTTGGTCTTCTGTTCATATTGCAAGATGAACGAGTAACCGAGCGGAGTGCAGTCCCGAGTAGAGACTCGAGGCAGAAAGTTGGGGCAGAAGTGCCATTTAATCATGCTTGGGAATATTATCGCACGACAGACACTCTCTCAGCCTGACCCTACCACACTTGCTTATGCTGGCATGGCTCAGCCACCGACACACATGCAGTGCAACCCGTATTGATATTTTGACATAGTGGCTGGTATAGCTGCAATGTAACCCATGTTGTTATATTGCAGTAATGAGCTCATGCACCTATCTACTTAAGAAAATTTACCTGTGTAGAGATGTGTCCACATTCTAGGGGTATGGATGCTGGCTTTCAACAAAATCTTCTGACACACGTCCTCTGAAGTTAATTACTTCACAGCTCTAGCTATGCAATTGAGAATTGATTTACTTTCGTTCTATAAAGCCGGGGGCCCCGAAAGTAACCAAAGTATTCTCTGCTAATGTGGTTCTTATCCCCTCCCCCCCTTCTGTCCCAGGTAAAGGGCAGGGCGAGGCAACTTCGATCATGTACCAAGCTGGCAGACTGAAACAGTGAGTTCCATCACCATTAACACCAAAATTCCCTCGAATCAGTCTTAGAAACCACTTTGACACAGAAGGAAGCTTCGTCCTCCCTAGACTCTGGCTTATCGATCCCACACCAGATTTCGCTCATAGCCTTGTGAAAGAAGTCTCTGTCTCTGTCCGGAACATGAATGGTGAAGCTTTCGAGGTTTTCAAAGTCCCCTTCGTGAACGGCGTCGGCAAGCCATTCGATGTCCGTGAAGTCCGAGTGGTGCTGGGCCAGGAAGGTTAGGCTTCGAAGTGATCGAGGTAATGTGGCGATGAACGCATTTGGGCCGTCCAAGGCGTTCTGATAATTCAAATCAAAGTCCGCTGGATCCACCGAAAGATACTCGAGTCTTTGAAACATTCCAAAGGTATCGAACCACTTGTGCTCCTCCATTTCGATGTGGCATTGGACGTGAATGTCAATCAGGGTATCTGAATGTTGCGCCAGCGCCCGTCGGATCCTCATCGGAGAAATGTTCTGCTCATCCGAGAACCAGGAGAAACGCGTACTGTAATAAAAAGAATGAAGACCAGGCGGAATTCGGAGAAATTCTCCCTGGTCTGGGAAGTCGCTGCCCACAAGAGGTGCTTCCGAAAGAGACAAACGCTTGAGCCTTTTGAAAGTGTTGAAAGCCTGGACCGGGACGCTTTCAAAGCCGCAGCCTTCAAACTCCTCAAGGTTGGGTGCAAGACGAGTGAGCAAGTGAAAGTCTGAGAGATCGATGGTTGTAATTACGTGAGCGTCCAAACGAAGAAAGGTCAAGTTCGGAAGCAAAGCCTCTGGTGTCTCTGAGGGGGGTATCAAGAGATATGGCAAGACCGACCAAACATCGTCAAAGTGGTTGAAAACTCCATTGTCGGCGTTCCACTTCGGGCCAAACAGCCCAGTGATCATGACTTGAGATACACCTCGAAGCTGATGGAAAAGCAGCGAAGATAATACATTGTTGTATGACCATAGACTATTTGTGTTGCCCTGTAGTGCGCGGCTGAGGCTTGTCTGACCAATTTCGCGAGCCAGATGATCGACTTTCTGGACATCGTCCCTAGTTCGCTCCAGGTGGCAAGAAAAAGCTTTTTCAAAGTGTATCTGAACTTTATTCACCTTGGAGCGGAGGTCCTTGCGATGATAGAGAACCTTGATCAACGACAAGATGTCGAGGCCGGCTGGGTCCCGGACGGCGAGATAGATCTTGCGATAGAGAAGAGGTTGCGTTGCATATTGGAATGACTTAGAAACCCTAGAAAGAATCGCGAGCGTATACTGGTCGGCTTTCCAGTCCTTCTTTACACCAAGTGGGGTGTCATCTTGGAAGCATGCGGCAATTTCACCCAGCATCTCGGGAGGAAGGCTCGATATCGATGCCATGATGGACAAGTGACACGGTGCGATGATTGCACGGCCGGGAGGATATGAAAGAACAAGGTCGACGGCTGGCTTGATACTATGAACTCGTTAGTTTTCAATATTCTTTAAGTAGAGTGGGAGTTTTCTACCTCTCCCTACCTTAGCTGAGGGGTAGGCAACAGGAGGGCGGTGGATGATGCTTGGATTTATCTTGCTGCTGCGGGACAATCCTCTGTCGGCGATGCGCGAGTGTCCTGCTCTGCGGTGTTTGACGAAGGGTCAGAACAAGATGGTGATGGAGAAAAGAAAAGATTTCTTTCGCAATGGGTCAGGAAGAAGTAGGGAAGGGAAGGGGAGGAAGAGAATAGAATCGACGGGAAGGAAGTCGAAAATAAATCTTGTGTGGAAGGAGCAAGAAGTGGAAGGTACCTCCCAAAGTTTACTTCCATATCTTCTTCCTCAAGCTCGTCTTTCCCCGAAGGCAGGAAGGAACGAACTGTGACCTCGTGCCGAAACAGACATCAAGAATTGGAGTCATTTGAATTCTGGAAGGAGTTCCTCCTATTCGACCAGATACAGTCGATATTTGATGATGGCAGTCTCTGGTTTCTTGGCATCAAGAGAGCTCACAACTCTTTACCTTCACTTCACTACTTTAAGGTGGACCGTGTTGGACGCAAAGGAATGCTAATGTTGTACGGAACGCTTCTTGGAACTTGTCATGTTGGTCCTGCCTAGTACTAGGTACAGCATTACAATATCAAAATGATATCAAGCACAAGACCAGCAAGGCGTAGGCAGCTTCGATTTATGTCAGGTTTCGTGATTAGCTCTCACCTGATGGGGCTACTGTACTTTAAGGGAGCATTCGATACTCAATTTTGTTCTGAACTACGAGGTTTAAAGGAGAAATCAAACCCAAACCAGATCATTTCAAATCACAATGTCTACATTACATAGCCCGATATCTGGTGTTGAGGTTCCAGCCACGCTGAAGCAGTGAAACAATATACCGACCACCTCGCTGAAGACGGTTCTTGACCCTCTGCGCAAACTCCCAGTGAAGCTTCTTGACACGGCATCTACCTCGTACTCTACCTTGACGCTTCTGGGAGCGTCGGTTCTTCTGCCTGTACAAGTAAGCATTCATCTTCTTCCTTCGCTGGTAAAGCGTTTGCCGGAGCAACTGGCATAGCTCAGTACCGGGGGTGAGTAACCTGCGGAGAAAGTCTCTATCCATGATAGCCTTCTGTCTAGATATACGCTTGTGGATTTTAGCTTGCTCAAGGTGCAGGTCGACAATGTAGTCATCGTCTTCGAAGCCTGAGCCGGTCTTGGATGCGGTGGGAGTTCTGGGCGGAGTTGTTAGTTCATCGGAGCGACGCTGGAAGGTGCGCACTTGGTCTTGGCTATTGAAACGAACGCGCTTCTTTTCGACTCGATAGAACGACCCTCTTGAGTTCTTGAAGCAGCTTTGGAGAGTTGGCGTTGATTGCGACATGTTGGATGGGATGCTTGGAGGACTATGAGGTTTAAGGCTTAGACAACTGGGCACTCGGCCTTATGTAGTCGTAGACAAGCTGGAGTAGTTGGTCTCAGACTAAAGAACTGTAGAAGGCAGCTCCAGGACAGACAAGGAGATACATGACATGTCGATAACATGGCTCAATTCGAACAAGGGCTAAGAGTACTGCACACAATTCAAACGATCTGTGAAAGAACAACCTTGGCCGTGACTTCGAAGCCTGGCTTTGTCTCCTACTTAGACCCTGAAGTAGACCTCATCACCAATCTGGAAACAATAATTCTATTGACGACTACCAGAACGCGTATACAATCAAATGCGTAAGAGGCCTGTTTGGGATCACGGAATATGACGCTTGATAAATCTGGTCAGCCCCATTGAACACCGGAAATGCGGGGTGATCGTTTCGGCGCCGAGATGCCTGTCCAGGCTCAATGAGCGGCATCTGGTGAACAGGATCCCCGACCGACGTCATTCTCATGCTCTCATATCATTTGTGGTGATGGTTTTCAGTCTCACTGCTGTGTATCACTCATTTACACAGACGGTGCTATATCTCTTGAGTTTTGCTGCTATCGCCGGGCTTGAGATGCCTCGTGAATGTCACTCCAGCAGCAGGTCAATCCTCCCCAGTCTGGTCCGGAGCGATTTACCCCGCTACCCCGCCATCCGGCCATTCAGGCCCCGGTACCACTACACTTCCAGCGGCAACCTCTCACTTTCAACTCAACGGCTCTCATTCCAGCTCACCTCATCAACCATGGCTTTCATACGCCCCTACAAGGCATCTGACTTTGATGCGACGGGTCATATAGTGCGTCTCAATTCTCCTTATCTTGGCCTATCTTTGTTCCACAGCGACTGACAATGAACCCAGTGCCGCGCCACGCTCCCACCGTCCCTCGAGCGTTCCGAAGCAGCGACCAGGACCGCGCCTTACCTATGGACACATCAGTATACTCATCTATCTCCTGAGACTTGTCACATACTTGACGATGGCGAGGGAAACTGCGTCGGCTACTGCATTGGCTGCCCCAACGTGAACGACTTTGCGAGCGCGTACCCGCGGTACATCAAGGAAGTCCTTGAGACGTCCAAGGAGCTGGACGGAAGAAAGCCTAAGAGCCTTGAGACGAAAGCGCCATGGAACTTCCCAGACACGGGGGAGGTGAATGAGGAGGCTCTCCTCCAGCAAGCATTCAACCCGACATGGCTGGTGCTTGACGATGAGCGAAAGGAGCTCTGGGGCAACTGGAAGGCTACGATGCACATCGACCTGCTGGAGCCATGGCAGGGCAAAGGCTTGGGAAGAAAGCTGATTGACAAGTTCGTTGAGAGTCTGAAAGAGGCCGATCAGCGCAACGGTGGCTCCAGTGGGAACAGGCTCTATGGTAAGGGCGTGCATATTGGCGTCGGTGGTGAGAACGACAAGGTCGTGCCGTTCTACGAGAAGCTGGGGTTCCGGGTGTATCCTACAGACGAGAAGGGATCAATCTGGATGGTGAAGGACGTCGAGTAGCTTTTTACTTTGTCCAAATCCTTTTCCTTACATCAAGTTCAATTCAGAAATACCAACACTAGCAACAACGATCTCTGGCCATCAAGATGTGACAGTCTAGACAAAGTCGAGTCTCCAGATGTCTCCCAACCTCGAGTTATCTTCAGCAAGACCTCCATGAACAACCACAGCCTGCTTGCTCCCATCCCCCACCACATCCGCATCAAACCAACCTCTTGGCGGCGGCGCATCCCCCTCGAAGAAGACCTTATCCCACGTCCCGGCCACAATGTCGAAAGCCCACACGTCCGAGAGCATCTTGCCAGCACCAGCGTGACCCAACGAACTAGGATCGCGCTCGCCAAACAGCGTCACAAGATGCGGCTTACCGTCCACCTCAACCGCGACGAGCGCTGATACACTTCGCGCCTCGGGGCCTTTGACACCATCTGGCTTGTACGTAATCGTAGACCAAGCCGCGGAAGCGGGGTCGTAGACATCAAGAGAACCGCCTTGCTCGGAAGTGCCATCGAAGCCATTGATGCGATATAACTTGCCTCCAGAGAAAGCGATGGACGCGCCGCCGCGCGCTGGAGGAGGTGCTGCAGCGAGCTCCTTCCACGTCTTCGACTCGATATTGAAGGACCACAGATCGGCGAGGCGGCCTTTCTCTGGGCAGCCTGCGTGGATGTAGATGGTCTTGTTGCCGTCTGAGGCAGTGCAGTGGTAGCTGCGTCCGGCTGGGTGTGGTGCCGTTGCGTCGGTCGGCGTGAGTTGATCCCAGCGAGATTGGGATGGGGTGTATCGCCAGACGCTGCCAGATTCCTCGACGGGTTCCATGGCGATACCGCCGCGGCCGGAGAAGAGATAGAAGGCATCTTTCAGCGCTGTGCTGGGGGCTCCGACTCTGGGAGATGGGGCTTCGGTGTCGGTGGAGATGGTCTTGACGGAGGCTGAGTCTGTGGTGAAGAAGGTCTGTTAGTGGTGCAAGTTTGGGGTATGAATGGGTGAGTATGAGACAATGCCTTTCCCGGACTGAAGTTCGGCAACATCGAGTTGGTTGTCTACGGGCTCTCGTGGGAGGAGTTCACCGCCGAAGACGAACACTTGAGTCCCGCTTACGGAAACTGCTTGCGATGAACGCCTGAGACGGTCGTTCGAAGCAAGTCGAACCCAAGCAGCAGAGAGTTTGGCCATTTCAGCGACTATTGAAGACTTGAGTGGATTTACTGGTCTGGTTTGGGGAGTGAATGAAGTATATTCGCAGACAGCAGCCGTACTTATAGCTGGATGCCCTTGTCTTCAGATCCGTCATGCCTCGATCTGATAAGGAGCTTCACCCAAGACCGGTTCCAAACCGAGCGCTCCACCACGCCATCTGACCAACGACGTAAAGTATCGCCATATTCCTGGATCACTTACAACGTGTCACTGAAGATGTCGGACGCATGATGGCTCGGCAGGCAGGGATGTAATGTGCTCAAACCGGAATCACTTTGCCCTCCGTGACTTATGTCATCGGAGCTGGTTTGACATATTTTGCTCCGCTTAGTCATGTCAACGGGCTCAGACACACACCTTGTCTGGGAGACTGTACTCTGCCATGTGCAACACGGAGGAGGAGAGGCTCCGTTCGATTTCTTAACGCCGAAATCGGATCAAAAGACAGCTTTCAGACTTATACACACCTCAAACCCAGTGTCTTCCAGCATAGAATTTCCGCCTTACACAAAACCAAGCCCTCTTCAGCTAGCAGGTTTGTCCATGAGTAGATCATTTCTCCAAGAAGGTCACGGACACGAGATTTCATTTGCAAATATGATAGAAGCCTTGGAAAAAATAAATGAGAAAAAAAGAGTTCACCCCCCCGGTGTTGAATTGGGGGCTACATCTCTCGGTGCTCATGCTGGGATTAATTGGTGCTCGTGCTGGGATTCGAACTCGTATGCGCTGAGCCTGTCGTCGAGTAGGCTGGTTGGCGAATTGATTGTTGACCATAAACCACTCCACCACCCAGCCAGTTTGACCTGACCCGTCGACCTAGACGGGCGCCTGCTGGCTGGTGACAGGAACGAAATTGAAGGGGGGTATATACCCTTCTCGTGTATTCAGATGGAAGGTGAAGCATCACGTGCGGAAAGCACAACTGAGACCGCCTTCCCTTCGAGGTTGAAGTCTGATAAGCCATACCTTAGCTGCATAATATCCTGTTCTGTTTAGCACTGCAAGTTTCCCTTCGCCAAAGCAGTTGCCCTGCAGCTTACATGACAAGATAAGGGATCTAAACTCGGGCATGAAGACATGAAACAACAGACTGGTCAGAAGAAGAATGGGATAGGGCCGGAACTGCCTTCAAAAGTTATCATATCACGATGCCCTCGGGGTATCAGCCGTGATCTGTACATGGCGATCTCCGAGCTTATATTCCGTTGTTATACCGCTTTGGTTTATGTGTTTACTTTAGAAAACTGGCGATCCAAGAGACTCAAATGTGGGAGAAGTTCATAGATGATTGCTTAAACTCCCAGCAGGAAGACCTCGACAGCAATTTGGGAAGTTCATGCGGGGGCTAACGGATGTGAGGCGTAGTTAAACGCCTGAACAGCATCCGACACCACATACAACTGACGATGCTGTTAAAGATGGAGCCTCTCAGTAGCATCCTACACCTTGCACCGCCGCGAACTTTGATGCGTTGGCGAATTGAATCTTCGGGTTAACAGCTAAATTCGAGCTCTTCTGAGTAGCTCACCTGATTGTCAAGGCCTACGTATTCACGGAAGGTAAGTTAAGTGGAGTTTAAAATCAGTCACTTGAGGAAGTGCTTTTCCAAGCGCCCAGAAGAGACCCAGTGACACCTTCCTCGAGCCCGTATTGACAGACCAGCTTGCTGTCCCGGCAACCATCCAATGTCACGGCTTCACCTTTACACCCTGAATATACAAACACCTGTATTCATTCAGTCTCTGGTATCACGTGCTTTTCCCTTTCCAAATTCTTTTTCAATAAATCATCTTGGAGTAGGAGTAACCGGACCTGTTCCTTCCTAAGGAAGGCACTGTTTTTGCCGTTGACTTCCTTCCCCCAGGAAAGGAGAGGCCTTCTTTTCTTCCCTATCACACACCGCATCGAGTCTCTCCTTTCTCTTTTCAACATCTCCAACTAGGGAGACTCATCGACGCATTTCGGTCTTCCATCGATATTCCTCCCACAAAAGAAAGCAGCTGCACGTTGGAAGAAGTCTACTTCAGGTACAAGACTCCTTCATGATGCTGCTGACAGGCCAAGCTAACATCTTTCCGCGTCAGAGACAGAACGGAATCCCTCATACTTTCCCGTCGTCAGGCTTTCTACCCTATAGCATTCACTATTCACCTCCCACTCAGCAGTTTCTGCTACGCGTCGTGATCCCACGGACACATTGTCGCCGGCTTCCAGAGACTTTGTTCATGGTTTCCCTGTCAGTGCCTACTACTACCTCCGATAGGCAAAGGATTGAAGCTCACGATTGAACAGCCTACAATAAGACAATGCCGGGAATCTCTGATATACCCGTAGAGGTCTTTGAACAGATCTGTTCTCAACTCCGATGCAATGATGACGAACTTGACGAAAAGGAGTGGATCGCATGCCAGAGCACCCTTCTAAGCATCTGCAGAGTGTTAAAGGCCTTCTACAAGCTCGCGAAACCTTACCTGTATCGCCAAATCTTCCTTGTTACAGACAACCACAGCGGCACAAAGTTCTTCTCCCTCGTCCGGGCGCTGGTCTCTCAGCCCACCCTCTCCCAGCAGGTCCAAAGTCTGCGCATATCTCATGCTCAAACATCCTATCGTGATTACAGGAACGATCGCGACTACGAAGAATACTGCACGCCTTGCAGTATTGAAAACTGGGACTTCCTCACCAACGCTGTCAAAGATCGAATGCCTTGGTACATTTTCAGCCGTCAAGATCCGATTTGGGAAAACACCAACGTAACCGTCAAGGAGATCAGGTGTCGCGACAAAGAGATGAATTGTTTGATGAAAATCCTTGTCTTCATGCATTTGCCCAATTTGAGCACGTTGCATGTCTCTATCCGGGTTTCAGAAGCCAGCCCCGAGTACGCAAATGGGTCTTACATCGGTTGGCACATTCCAGAGCATTTGCAGCAGGTGAAGGAACTGTACATCTACGGAGAAGACGCCCAGACGCCGTTTCTGCTCTCCGGATGTCTGTTTTGGCATATGTACTTGCCCTCGACGGTTACGGATATATGCCTCAGGAACTGCAAACTACTGCTGGCTGATGATGCTAGCGGCTCTTTCTACCCGAGGACGTGGAACATCAAGAAGGTTTCCTTGATCGACTGCACAATGACACCAGACGTCTTGTCTGAGTTGACAAACGACGTCTTTCCATTGGAAGAGTTCGAGTACGTCGTGAACTCAAAGTTCGAGGACAAGATCGCCCTCGTCACTGCTGCTGAGACTATCGATCGCCTGAAGTCGTATTCCGCATCTCTCGTCGACCTTCGACTTCGGTTCCGACTCTCTGACGGAAGGCCGATCCGCGAGGACGAAGAGCCCTACAAGCCCTCGGACTTCTGTGACTTCAAGAAGCTCAAAACCCTCGTTGTTCACCTTGCGGACTTTGGATTCCACGACAATCCCAATTCGACTGTTCCGGATGTCAGCACTCTGGGATTCCCCAAGAGCATTCAGGATCTCAGAGTCAACGAGGTTCTTTGAGATGGCCTATAATGCACTGATGATGCGGGGATTGAGTGGAACTTGGGAGCAAAAAGGAGTGGACAGGTTAATGGGTGATACGGATTTGCTTTGGGCCATTCTTTGATCATGCCTCTGGATCGGCTTTGTCCATAATAATATCCGGGCTTGGCAGATCTGGGGCTGGACGGGAAGCAAAAGAACGGTCCGAAGCGCGCTACGCACTTCGCAGCACATTGTGAACAAGGGATGGGGCAGATACGAAAGCAGTCGACTTGGTCTTCGGAACCTAGAGTCTAATACTTCTCAGCTAGCCGCACCATCACCTTGAGTCAAACTCGAAGATCCACAGCTCGATGTGAACATGAAGTGATACCATGTTTTCCTCATTTGAAGCCTGTTGATTATACTTGCTTGGCGTACCAGCAAGGTGTGACTCTGACAGTCCTTGATTGATTTGAGGCACAACCTTTTCAGAAGGACACAGTCTCCACGCGTCCCATGAGTGCTTTCACTGGCAGCATTGTATGATATATTATCGTCGACAATTCGAGTCTCAGTGACAGACGTGTCTTTGTGAGACAAAGGAGTGCATGGCATCCGGATACCTTTTGCTCTGGTACAGCCTAATGAAATCACAGAGAAGTTTGTTGCTGGGGCATCTTCATTGAGTGTATTCAAAACCAGTCGTAATCCTCCTTGTTATGAGAGTAAACCTCAAATATACATTAATTCCATGCAAGATCAGGCTTCAAATAGGCACAGCTATTCTGGGTAGCATTTCCGCCCACAGTTTCATTGCGTTTGAAAGGGCAGTGTGATGCGTCTTGCTTGGCGTAAAAAGGCTGTTGGAGATTTATCATTCCAAAATCCCATGCAGAATTAGTATATGGTCGTCTCGAGGGCTTTGAAGATTTCAAGTCGAGACAGACGGTGTCTGAAGGAGTTGCGAGGAATGCGCTCCAAGCTCTCGCTGAATATAAACGCAATGACCTCGGGAAATCCGAGTAGCAAGTAGGGAGTCATATCTAGCACAATAGTGCGATGTCCAGACAGAATATCATCAAAATCTCATCACGACTCTGCCAAACTCAGTAGTTTAGGTGTAGAGCAATTGGTTGGAAATGCTTCAAACACTTTTGTTGGCAACCGATCAGTGGGATTTCTGGAGGATTAGTCGCAGAAGCTCATCTTGGGACACACTCAATCAAGAATACCTCTCGTGTGGCCTCTCTGGAACCTTAACCGTCCGATTCATCATTGTGTCATGTGGTAGTCTTTGCGAAGACTCCAATCGAAGTTTCTCTGAATAGTAAGAAGGGGACTTCATCTCGTGACGAGGGCACAGAATGCTACGTCACGATCACAGCAAGGGCCTTTCCCTATTCGTTTGAAATGATGATCCGACAACCTGTCACCCTTTCACTCTTTGGGGCTCGGCCGGCGGGTTTGAACAATGACCAATGCCAAGGTAGTGATTCGTCAGAGATGCAATGATTTTTTGTTGGATTATATTGGGTGCCAGAGGCAATATAGCCGGGAAACCGTTATTGATCAGTCTGAAGGTTTTCTTGGGCTAGACTGTGCGGCCTCAGAACAAGCACCAGGGAAATGCCATGGGGAAATGCTCCAGGTGGAATCCTTACAGCAGGCTCTCTCCGAAGCCAGCTAGATAGATTTCGGCAAATTATAGGGCTGATCGAACGAGCTTATCGTTTACTTTCTACGGACCGCTCCGTACGTGGAGTGCTCCATCACCTGTAAAAGGCGGCGCGCGGGTTCCGTCAAGGCCCCGGCTGCGGCGGGAGCTATGATCTACTTGCCCAGACGGGAGAGGCCGGGTAAATGGAGGCTATAAGTGCTCGGTAGCTCTGCGAAATGATTCGATGATTCGATCTATTGGCGTTTGTAAAACGGTCATCGTTTTAAAGACGATGTTTATTGGTCGTTGGCGCAGCCCATTGGTACTGTATGTAGTTCATCCCACCGGTGAAGTTTTAAATGGGCATGAGCTGAACTTTCTTTGGGTTTCTGTATGAGCTGAGTTTGTTCCGTTTCAATTCGAGGAAAGTCAATTTGGTGTAGTAAACAACAGGTTAAACCCTCGGCCGACTGGACGTCCGGTGTAGCACGATTCATACCGGCCTGCCGGCGGCCTTTAATGGCGCGTTATATGAGTCTCCGGAAAGTATTCGAGGCGATCTAGACTTTCGAGATCACCTAGATAATGAACCACCTCCGCTGGACCGGCGACAGCAGATATATAGACTTGTTCAGGGTGCTGGTAGGTACTAACCATTCTTTGTGACGCTTTGCTGGTCATTCGTTCAAATTAATACCTGACGCTTGAATACAATCACTTTTCATCTCCAGTCAAAGTCAAGATGTACAGCTCGGCATTGATCCTGGTCCTGTCCGTAACAGGCAGCCTAGCCTCCGTGCTACCCCGAGCGGAGGACCCGTCCTTCAAATTCCAAATGGCCCCCGACAAGGCCAGCCGATCACCTTGCCCGGTCCTTAACGCTCTTGCCAACCACGGCTACCTGCCACGAGATGGCATGAATATTACCATGGATCAGCTCAAGTTCGCTTTCAGCAAAGCGCTCAATATCGACGAGAAGGTCACGGTGTCACTTAGTACACCCGCTCTTACGACTTCGACCACGGGAAACGCGAGCACCGTCAACCTGGCGGACATGGTTAAGCACAACGTCATCGAGCACGACGGAAGCTTGTCTAGAGCAGATCAGGCCGTTACAGGTAACGCCAACAAGTTCGACGCTACGGTCTGGAACCCAGTCAAGGCCCAATTCACCGGTCCGACGATCGACATAAAGACAATGGCAAAGGCCCGGAGCATCAGGATTAGCGCTGCCATGGCGGAGAACCCCCAGTTTAACCTTACGCAGGCTCAAGTCAAGACTTCCTTTGCCGAGTCTGCTTTCATCCTGGGCGTCATGGCGGGTGACTTCAAGGCTCCGATGGCCCCGACACAGTTTATGAACATTGTTGGTATCCCTATTACAGGGTATTTAGTTCGAACCGTAGTTAACGAAGAGATTAATTAAACTATATAAATATCTACGTAGTAGGTATAAAAAGGAGGTTCTAACCGTAAGTTAGGCTAGCTATAATAATCGTAAATAGGGCCCCTAATTAGCCCCTATGCAGTCGGCTATATACCGCAGTCGAATTAGACTTCTAATCCGATACTAACTTTCTCTTTTTTTTATTAATTTAACTACTACGGTTAGAAATATAATTCGACCTCGGGCCCGTTTACTAAGTCGTCTCCTTTTCCCCCTTTTCTTTACTCTTTTTATATAACCTATCCCTCTATTCGTACGGTAACTTTTTTATTATTTACGAATTACTCTAATCCCTTATTTAGTACTACTTTTATAAAAGTATTTATAAGGTTATTTTTATTATTAATCTAACGGATCTCGAGTATCTCGCGCCTTTCGTACGATTACCTAAGGGCTATAATATTAATTATAAGCCTCTTTTCCTTTATCGTTCCTAATTTAATAAGGCATTCGTATAGCGAATAAGAATCTATATAAATAACCGTTAGAATAAGTAAAAAGCTAATTCGATCGGTAATCTTCTTTAGCGTTATTAAAATTACATAAGAGAGGTTAATACCGTTAATTATATTATAAACCTCTAATACTAATACACTTCTTATTACCCGCTTACTTTTAGTTAATAAGTAGTAAATTATATTACCGTATATAGTAAATTCGCTCTCGCCTATACTCTCGTTAACTAGGATAATAATATACCCTAATTACGAAGTAAGGTCGTTATTATTTATAAATAACCTATTAACGAAAACGTAGAGCTTATTAGTCATAAGGTCGATTAGGTAGTAAACGAGACCTCGATCGAGATTTATCTATTACTACTTAAACTACTTATTAAGTACCTCGACGTTTCGTTCGGTTAGATCTATAGCTTATACTACTCTAGCGTAGTTAAAAGTCGCCTCGGATTAATAAATACTCGTAATATATACCCCTTACGTAAGCTTAGCTTTATATTACTTCTTAATATTAATTACGTTCGGATTAATAAGGTTAATCTTCTCGCCCTACCCCTTTTATTAAAAAATAACGGTTTCCCCTTCGATTATAAAAATCCCGCTATTAAATACTAGGGGGGTATTTATTATAAGGACCTCTTTTAGCTTCGCTACGAAGCCCGCTTTTTAGAACTCCTTATCCTCTTTTTTTATAAAGTTAATATTAAATAGGCCTAATATATCGTCGGTCTATATTCTAACGATTTTAAATTAGTTACTTTTATACTCCGTAACTAGTAGGCACGGGTCGTACGTAGAGGTAACTATTAATAGTTAATTAATATAAAAATCGTAGTAAGTAGCCTATTAATAGGTGCCCGATTCTGCGAGCCTATATAGTAGCTTAAGCACTTTAATAATCGTGCCTTCTAGGTACTTACTAGCTATTTCCTTCGGTAGATAGGCCAGGATTTTCCTTATAAGCCCTGTGGCCGATTAGGTATAGGCCTAGGTAATATTACGGCTCTAAATCTCGTATCCCTTCTTTCGTAGCGATATTATTAGTACTATTATTAATCGTTAGCTATATCGCTATATAGTAGGCGATTATATAAATAGCGTTACCTTTTCGATATTACCGTACCCCTAAATTACGTATTTAGACTTCTCGTACGGCTAGGGTATTCCTTTCTCTTTAATCTTACGAACTATTCGTAATTTAAATATGCGGAGGTTTATATGTTTTTCTAGGTCGTATAGGATAAATTAATAGACCCCTCGATTACAAAAAGTATTTACTTCGATAAGATCCGATCCCTTATACGGTTTTTTAATAATTATAATTACGCCTTCTTTACGTAGTTTAACCGCTAGCTTAAAATCGGCTTTTTTTTTTACTATATAAAAAGTATTAATTACCTCGTCGCTAGTAATAAATTGCCGCGTTAGGGCTTGCCGTCGTAGTTTTCTACGACGTCTTACTAGTAGTATTAGTGCCCTTTTAATAATTTCCTCTTTTTCGTCGTCTATTAGTACTACTATAACGATTTCGTTAAGGATAATTTCCTATGCTTCTACCGCGGGTTATATAGTTTCCCCTAGCTCTTTTTCTTTTTATAAGTTAGAAATTACCTCGTTAGGATCTATATAGTACGGTCTAACTACTATAATTAATACTTCGAGTAGCTAGTCGCGATCTCTTATAACTATATAAGAGCGCTCGTGAACGGAAATTAACTTATATAGCCTAGCCTATTATTAAGTAATTTCGCGCTATATTCGTATATCCGAATTTAGTAATATATTTAAATTATCCCTTATGTTAGGCCTATTATACGTAGTAATTACCTCGTTAACTTACCTTTTTACGCTTACCTCGCGTAGTGCCCGTATTACTTTTTTAATTACTCGGGCTCGTTAGCTTATGCCTAGCGACGGTAGTAAGGCTAAGGTTGTTTTTAAATATGCTCTAAATACTAATAGCGTTAGTATAAGTCCGTTAGGCCTTATAGTATTATTATAATATTTAAGTACTATTTAGAGGCATTCGTTATCGGTAGAATCCGGATTTTCTTTTTTAATAATTTTAAACGCCCTTTTTAATTACTAGTATGCCCTCTCTACCTTTTTAATACTATAGTACGCTTTAATAAGTACGACTTTTAGCTAGATACCGTAGGCCGTTATATTATCCCTAAATTCTACCGACTTAAAGCTAGTACTAGCGTCGGTTCTAATACCGTCTAGCGGTCCCTAGTATATATCGATCTAGCTTTTTCGTAAGGCTGCCTATACTATCTTTATTTATAAATCCTAGAGGAATTACCCTACTTAGAAAGATATAAATACGTCGATTATATATAGTACTAGCCGACTATTTAAATAAAAAATATCGATAACTATTTCCTAGTTAAAGTTAAGCTTATTACGTAATTTAAACTTAAATCTACGTAGGCTCTGCGTATTTATTTAGTATTAATAATATACTTTCGTTAACTACTCTAACGCCCCTATTTCGATATTATTATTATTTAATTACTTTAGGAGGTTATATAGCCTCGTAACTAACGGGTACCCGAATCTCTAGTATAGTCTTCTAAGCTTACTTTTTATTAAGTAATTAATTAACTTCGTATTATTAATAAGCTTTATAAACGCATACCCCTATTATCGTTCGACTATCTCGAAGTGCTTATTACTAAAGATTCTATTCCTCGTATTATCGAATATAATACCTAGTTAATCTATGTTTTTTAGATATAAAAGAAATGGGGTATTAACGGGTAAAATATAGAAAGTTATCGTTCCGAAGTGCGTCTCTACTTTTATTATACCTAGGGCGATAATTTCCTTACCTAGGCCGAAACTAATCCTTATAATACCTGCTATTAACGTATTAAGCGTTACTAATACGATCTTTTATAGCGCTTAGAATTACCCTTTTCCTCTAGTTAACTATTACGATGCCCTAGTATTTAGGATAATCCTATAGAAATTATCTAAGCCGTACCTTTCGCTCGTATAGAATACTTATACAAGCTTAGTATTTAAGGGATCTAAGTAGTATAAAAAGGACCCCTCTAGCTACCCCTAAATTTGCTTAATATTATGTTCCTTTTTTTTAAATATTAAAAAAAATAGCGTCTTCTCCTTAATTATTAAGAGAATAAGCTTTAGCCTTATTAAATTCGCCCTTTTAGCCGCCTCCGTATCCGTCGTCTAAAGGACCTTCCCTTACTATTTATAAATAAAAGCCTACTTATTAAAAGCTTCTACTACCCTCTATTCGTTTAGTTTTATATATCCTCCGGAGGCTAACGGGGCAAAAAAAGAGTAATTAATATCGTTAATTTCGTTATAATCTAATTCGTTAATATAAGGGGTAAGATCTTCCTTATCTTCCGAATCTCTTATAGGGGGTATATATTTTAGGCCGCTACTTTAACTACCGTCACTAGGTTCCGTACCCCCGGATCTGCCCTTATATATAATAAAGAATTAGTTAAACCGACGAGGGCTAGTTTTACTATCTACTACCCTCGACTTTCTATATTATTCGTATAATTTAATACGCTCTTCCTCGGAGTAATTACTTAACTAATATCTATCCTTTTTATAAATATAGTATTACCTCTTTTATTACCCTGCTTATAAGTTAAATCTCTACCTATTTAATAAATCTAGGCCTCCTTACTAATAATTACCGTATCTAGCCTCTTTTCCTTTCTTATTATACGTTCGATCGACCTAATATTATTAATAAGGGCCGTCGTATACTTAGAAGTAGGTTTAGTACGGTATTCTTACCTTAATATTAAAGCTAGATCTTAGCTTCGAGCAGAGCGTCTCGTAGTCTTCGGGTACTTAGTATAGGATAATCTTTACTTTTAATATACGCTAAATTATAGTATAAAAATATCCGACTTTCCGCTCGTTTATCCTCTTATTTAGCTAGGTTTTCGCTAGCTTATCGATTTAATTAATAAGCTCTTTAAGGATCTCTACTCGCAATTTACCCTCTATTATCCTAGCTATAAATATAAAAACAATCGCCCGTAGCTTAGATAAGAGCTCTAGGTTCTTATTATAAGTTTTAAAGTAGCTTTAGATTACGTTAATTATACTAAAAAAGTCGTTTTAATCGAGATTACGTACTACTTCGTAATAATAATTAGAGGCTTTGCTTACGAGTACGATATTAATTACCGAATAGTACTAGTGTTCCTTAATTCCGACTTTTTTATAATAATTATAAAATATCGTTAGGGTTTCTTATAAAACCTTATACTTCCCTCTAGAATATAATTTCTCTTTTAAAAAGATCTTTTTAAGGTCTATAAATTACCTCGTATTTACTACTAGATTTTTAATATCTATATACGAACCCTGCGTCGCTACGTACTATTAGTAACTTCGGGTCGTTTACCTCCTTTTTTATTAGCTAATTAGCGCCGAATTTCGTATTAATAGTAGTAACGAGTTATAGATCGAAATAAGCAAAATTATTAATTATCGTACTTCTAGTACTATATTTTGCCCCGGTACATCCTTTTATAATAATAGATTTCCGTTAGTAATTATAGGGAGGAAATCTAGGTCGTTTACCCTTTTTCTAAATTCGTTAAAGCGATTATACGCTCTATCGACCTATACTTAGTTCTATAATACGAATTCCTCTTCTATAATTATTATTATTAGTATTTCGTATAGCTCTCGTAATTATAATTATACTAGTAATACCCCTCGCCTGTAAAAGAATTTATTAACTACTTTCGCAATTCCTAAGCTTGCGCTCGTAAACTATTCGTCTAGCTAGTAGCTAAGGTCGTTTATAATCTCGTAAAATAGGGGTTACCCCTATAGCCCCTTTTTTTTATAAACCTTAGTTAAATAGATTAATACCGCGTTAATTTACTTATTATTAAGCTAATCCGCAATTCTATATATTTACGTCCCCTAATAGTCCGGGTTAATATTTACCTACTTATAAGGGATTAGGATTCTATTTAGGATCGGGTTTCGTCCTCTTCTTCTTTACCTTAACTTACTAAGGGGCTTGCTCTAGCTTATACCCATATTAGTAGTCGCTAATATATTTAATCTTAATAGGGATATATTTAATCTGCGCGCGGGTTATAGTAAATCCGTGCTTTTACTACCTAACGAATTTATTAGGGTCTAGGAGATTCCCGCTTCCTCTTGCCGTCTCGCTACTACTCTCGTTTTTATTATTTCTAGCGATTATTATTACCTTTTTAAATCGCTAGCTATCGTACCTACTAGGATCCTCCTTTTTGTTTAATAAAAAAAGGTAGGTTTTAGTAGTTCTTTTTAATAATAGTAGCGGTAAACGTTTATATTATTATAAGAAGATATAGTAATTAGTCTCGGGATCTTTACTAGTTACCGATTTCCGCTATCCCGTATATTTCTAACCTCTTAAGCCTCGTACTCTCTATAATCTCTAAATAGCTTCCTTAGTTAATTTCTAATCGCGGGCCGGCTATAGAAAAGTTATTTAATAAAAAAGCTACTTAGGGCGACGGTAAAAGGCTAGTTATTTAAGCGGTTCCGTTAATTAACGTAATTTAACGTAATAAACGTCGACCTCTCGTAAGTAATAAAGGGCTATAATTACTTAATTCTATGCGGCATTTAAGAATCGCCTCTTTTTTTATCTATTTTTATAAGGTTAATTAGTACGAATCTCCTATCCCGTACGGTATTAAGAAGTCGTCTTTTTTACGTAACGAGATGCCTTACCGATTTATAATAGTAGAGTTTAATTACTAATTAATATTAATATCCTTATTATAGGGTAGTTAGTTCGAACCGTAGTTAATAAAGAGATTAATTAAACTATATAAATATCTATATAGTAGGTATAAAAAGGAGGTTCTAACCGTAGGTTAGGCTAGCTACGATAATTATAAATAGGGCCCCTAATTGGCCCCTGCGCAGTCGGCTATATGCCGCGGTCGAATTGGACTTCTAATCCGACAAACATCATCTTTAAGCAGGAGCGATTCCCGTTCAACGAGGGGTTCAAGACATCGGCAACCAAGGTTACTGGAGATCAAGTTGATGCATTGAGTGCGGCAATCATGAAGGCCACGATATGAAGGTACGGTGAGGGGGCTACACAGGGAGAAGACATCTCCTCATATTCTTTGATGCATGTCGATATGCGCAGCCGACTCCTGAAGCCGCTCATTTATCCTGGAGAGACTCAGCTAGATATCACATCTACTTAAGGAAATCAGAATTCGAGGCTTGTTCTCGTGGAACAATCTAAACATTGCACGTGCCTTGAGTAGCGGAGTCTACCTTACTTACCTTGGATAATGTTATAGGCGGTCAACAAGATAGGTAGACTGGACGTAATTATCATTCCCCGTGATTCGTCATCTGGCAAACCCTAGACTTTCTAGAAAGATAGAAAAACGAAGAAACAGAATTCAACCTGAAATCGCATTTCGTACATATAACGCAAATTACTTGACTGGTCATACCTTAAACGTGCTTCATGTCACTGACACTCACCCCACAGCTTTAATGTTCTGCGAACATTCCCCGAGACTATAAAGAGTAATTGGAAAAGACTCTCAAGCCACACATACAGCGCTGTTTGCAACTCCCTTGACGGCCACATCGGGCTTCCCGTGAGGAGCGAAGCCAGATACCAGTCCTGTGACCGAGTCTCTGTTTACGTCACCGCCCACGGCAACGCCTTTCTTACTGACCCTTATTCTTCTGAGGCTTCTGACAACCTTTCCGTAGTTGCCGAAGAATTGGTGGGCTCTTGTGTCCTGTCCTGTGACTATTCCATGCCCAAGAGTCACTGCCCAGGCACCCGCGACGCTGATCGCATGAGCTTCCGAGTCCCGGCCCGGCTGAAGCAGGACCGAGTAGATGCAGCCGGTATACCTAACAGGCCGATCCGCCACATTTGCCGGGAAAGTCCAGGTCTTGCCACCATCAAGAGATAGAGGATGCCATGGGGTGACGACGAGCTCGCCAACACGACACATAATCTCCCTCTGCACGGGTGTCTTGAGAACAGCGACGACCCGGCGCGGACCGGACGGCGTCTGCACCGCTACTCCTCTTCGAAGAGCCTTGATAGGAACCGTTCGGCCTGAGGCGAGGCGCACAGGTGTCGAGGAGATAAAGCATACACCGGAGGAGCTATTGTAGGAGCTCATGTGTACTCGTCCGCGGTGGGTAGCCGTGTGCTGGTTGGAGGGTTTGGGTGGAGGAATGCTGTCGAAGGCGTGATCCAACTTATTCCTGCATGCGATGAAGAGAGGGCTGTCGACTCCGTACTGAAGGGGGCCAGGGTCTTTGAAAGTATTGCAAATTTGGCGGGTGTGCGAATTCAAGTATGAGGGTATGTAGTGGACGCCCCATTTCTTGTAGTACTCTCGGTTCGTCAAAGCTAGAGAGACTTGTCCCTTTGGCTGCGCACCCTCGAGGTCCTCGATCAAGGACTTGTTGTTCGGATCGGATGGGAAGCGCTTTGCTGGGATGTCTTTGATGAGTGCTTTGAGCTCCTGAATCTTCTCGGGTGAGATACGGGGCAAGGCCTTGTGCTCGCCGTCGGCAGCCATGGGGACGATGGTTGAGAGGAAGGAACAAATCTTGGAGCGAGAGAGGTGGTAGACGAGCTCAGATTCGGGAAGAGTTGTCGGGTTCAGAAGTGATTGTGAGGTGCTTCGTGTATAAGTGTTGCTTGCCATGCGAGAATATCCAATCGAAGCCTTGATAACCGCATGATCTGAGGTGAGTTCCGCCGGTGCATCTACTCGAAGGTAGATGTCCCTCGACTGACCATATTGCAGATTTCCAAGTAAGATCGAGAGCTCATGCTGATCTGGTATGCCGTTCGCCATGTCACCTTCAAGGATCTCTACTTCTTGTTTGTTCACAGACTCGCCCATCGCCTCTTTAAGGGTGAGCAGAGGTGAGTAAGTAAGGCGCAGCGTGGCATTGATGGCGTATGTTGCTTGTAGATTGGCGACAGCATGGACAAATACGGTTCCCTAATCACCACTTGAGTTAGCTATTGCAACCAACGAGCACTGGCAACTCAACACACAATCATTCCGGAATCGGGAATAAAGGCGTAGTTTCCGCCTCCTTCTTCAGCGATCGACTTCAATAGGCCAGATCTCAAGTTGTATCCAAAGCCGAACGTGTGGATCGAGGCTGGTAACCTCCCATCTTTGAGTAGCTTCACCTCTTCGCGCATCTTCGGCACGTATCCTTGGCCAGGGCACCTTCCCGGAAGTTAGCCCCAAAGACTCTTGAGACATACACTGAGAGATACGTATCTGACTCACATCAAGTTCGGCTGCCCATCCGTCAGTACCATCATAGCCGGGACCCTTTCCGTCTTTCCGTCTGGGTCCCTGTTAAACAGGGTGATAGCTTCCATCAAGCCTTTCCACAGATTGGTTGCATCCGTGGGTACCATCTTCCTGATGTTCTTCTTAGCAAGACCCTTGTTCTTCTTGTTCATCGGAATCAACTCCTGAACAATCTTGACTTGGGATGCAAAGGTGACAATACCGAGCCTGTCACCTTCGTCCAGGGTCTCCACGATGGTGAGAGCGGCGTGTCTGACCAAGTCCAATACCGACAAGCCATAGTTCTCCGCCACCTCACCAGGATTAGCCGGAATCGGGGCGTTGGCGCCCATGCTGCCAGAGACGTCGATTACCAGGACAATGTCGCAGGGTACGTGAACTGTTGGCTTCGCGGGCTGTTTAGGGGGAGTGATTTTCGCGAGGATGCCGTCTCTCCCGGCGAAGGCGTGGAGTGACAACGCGACGTCGTCCGAGGTATCGTACTCCGTCATCGTGGCCGTTGGAGTATCACACCTGGACGATTCTGCCTTGGTGTCTTCGGACTTAAGATCTTCGAAGGAAGATTCTGACTTATTGTCGTCATCTTTAACGACGATATTGTCGGTGGTCTGTGAGAGACTTTGGAGAGAAAACTTGGTGACCTAAGAGATACAGTGAGCTACTTGGTTCTTGGAAACTCGAGCGTAAGAGACAACCATTGTGGAATCGTATAAGTCTTGTTGATAGTTGGAATTCAACTTCAAATGTGACAATCACGAGATTGAGCTGAGATGCGAGATTGAATGCAGGTCTTTGGAGTTGCACAATCTACCAGGTGAGATTTGCCCCGAGGTTGTCTACTTTAATACAGAATTGGCCTCATTGCCGAATGACTGGACAGGATCCTTTGAGGGGTCTCCGTACATGCGGTAAGACTCACGCTGACGCCGGACAATGAATTCGGCCTCACTAAGGGGCCTGTTCGATAGTCTTTTGCTTGAACACACGGTATCCAATGATATCTTTCGCCATCTCTCCTCAATATGTCTCCAATAGATATCAGATGGAGTTTAGCTGCCTCTGCCTAAAGACTAAGTGGGAGTAACCCTTCTGTAAAAAGGGGAAATGTATCGCCATACTCAAAAACTATGGGTGTTGAAGGGCAGCGTTCACGTAATAGGCAGCTCAAACAAAGAGGCTGTTCCCAGTTTAGGTGGGGAGTCAGAGGTCCGAAAGCTGGCTGAACCGGCCATTCGGTGCCCGGCCCTCGGACGGGGGCGCAAGGCCTTCTGCAAGGCATTTCGATTATCTCCAGTCTTTGAGGTACACTGTTTGTCGTAGTAATTTACCAGTTGGGGCGGTGTGGGCATGCTTCGCCTCACCTAGGTCGGTGAACCCCTCAAAGGCCTCGGCCATGACTCCCCACCGGGAGCATTCTAGGTGGACCAACATGATAGAGACACATAAAGAGCGCCCTCAATCTCTCTCCCAACGGGCATTTAACACCCCGGATGCACCAAAGTTCCAGCTTCACCCTGAGGCCTGCTTCTTCCTGTGCCATATCTCCAATTCCATTCATCTTAGATCTGAAATATTCTGCCTAGCTTATTCCAGTTGCCCGTAGACGTAGGCTGTGGTGCTTACAGGCGAGTGACTCAGACGCCGCTCTTGTCAGACGCACACGGCCAACGCAGGGCCTCTTTCAGGCTTCAGCTTATCCTCATGGTCTCAACTCAATCCGGCTCACAGACGTTGGAAAGGCCATCTTGACCCTCTGCAGGAAGCCAAAAAATCGAAAAAGGTGGTGAGGTCTCGTCCGGCGTTGAATCTTGACCATCTCAGAAGATCTGGCATTTTCGAACGCTGCGACACAGCGTCCCGTTGCCACATGAGGGGTCCCCAGTCTCCTGTCCCCTTTTTGCTAGGATGGACGACGCAACGACGGGTTATGCCTTGCATCAAAAGAGAATGATTCGCTCCAACTGCCTCCCACTGCCTCCCACTAATAATGACTGCGCCGCACAGCAGCTGGATCCAGCAGAGCGTCTCTGGTGCGTTGCATTGTTCCAAGACGGGGATGGCCGCTGTTCTGGCAGTCTGCGAGGGCAACTCTGTCCCCACAAGGGTCCCTGTCGCGCCGTTTTTAGAGTTTAACGTGCGTTCAACTTTTAGCAGAAACATTTGCGTCATAGCTAAACTTGGGGGAGAGGGCTCAAGTCTCTGGAGAAAGGGGGGATATGCCTAGAAAGGAAGCAAGCTGAGAGGGCCGGTAGACCGAGTTCAGCGCGGCGCTTGGTCACTTTCGGCGATGGGTCACCAACAACTTGAGGGGCCTAAAGTTAGTGCTGGTTCAATGGCATATTCAGGGCACAGGCATATTCAGGGCACATACGCAGGACCGCCGCTGGTTCCTAATCTCAAGCGTGTGTAATGTTTATTGATTCTTCTGACGTAGAAACATGGTAGTAATAGAAGATATCCGCTGTGAGGATGGCATGCATAGAAGATGAGAAAGAAGACGTAGTATCCAGTTGGACACTTTCCCACCCAACCATGTCTGGACGCGCTTTGGCATCGTCATTGGGCTGTGCTAGGACACACGCCTGGCGCCAAGAAGTCCCTTGACCCAGAACGAACTCAAACACACGAGAGAAAATGAAAAGAATATCCAACTTGGGCATGCGTGCAGGACATTCAACTCATCCGATAGCGGGGAGGAAGTGAAGCACGAAAACAGACCGCCGTTGAAAGAAGGAAAATATCGGCGCAATACAACGCAATGACGACCGAGTGTCTTTGATTCGCTTGGCACCCGCCAGTTTTTGGAGGGGATTGGGTCTCGAGCACCGCGAGAATGCCTCATTTTCATGCTTGAACGGGGTTTAGGACGTTTGACAACGGAGGAGCAGATCTGAGAAAAGGCCCCGTATGACGGACATCGCCGGATGGGCTCCTGACCAGCGTTTTGTCGAGCTTGAGTCGTGGGCTGTCTGCCATTCGATTCATCTCCACGGTTTCTTTTCGGTGTGAGCCGACGCAGGCCGCATTGAAAAGACCCATTCTCTTTGTCCTTATATTTGGTCATATTCATGTTGAAAGCAGCCTTGTTTTTGTGGACTCATTTGCCGCTCTATCGAAGACCGTTTTTGGTATTTTTCGCTCGTCTTATTCTTCCCCGGATTGATTGCGAGTTAGGCTCCGTTGTTGTGTTGCTACACACCCCCTTTTCCCGTGTCATGCAGTGTGGCGTTTGCTTGTTGGAACCTTCGCCAAAACTCAGCGCCCGCTTCTGAAGGCTGAAGCAGAGCTACCCCAGGTCATCGAGGAACCTTGCCGTCCGTGGTTCGGTGGCGCGGGAAGTGATGCGACTGCTTGGCCTCCCAGAGGCTGCCATTCTTGCCCCAGGTTTTCCACTTTGACCCCCTTCCCCTAAGCGTCAAGTCTGACCGTTTCGCTTCGACAGATCTCACTTGAGTCGATCTCGCTCATCTTGCGGGGTAGCAGAGAGGCACTTGACATAGCATACCGTCAAGGCCCTCAAGGGGCGGGAAGGCGGTTGGGCAAGAGATGATCATCCTCGTTGGCATACCAAGATCAACGAGATTTTTGTTCATCTTTGGAGCTCGAGCTTGGACGGAATGGAAGCTGGCTGGTCAGGTAGTTGGATCGTCAGAGTGACTGACAAGCTCAAGCATTCGGTCGAGGAGTCAGAACCTCCCACATCATCCTCTTGATTCCCATCGCCGGGATTCGACCCGAGCAGCCCGGCGGCTGTTGGCTGCATCATGGTGTCCCCCCTCCTTTTTCCAAGTTCCCCCTCCATCTTCCATGTCTTCTCTCCACATTGTAATCGCAGGCCTTTCATTAGCTCGGTGTCCATTTCCATTTCCCCAGCATTCGCATAATTATCCTCGTCATCCAATGAACGGGAAGCCCACGATGTCTCGCTCCAACCAACTGCTAGGTGTGCGTTACCCCCCTCGCCCCGGGACCGGACTACAGGTAGTGTACCCTGGGCCGCATCAGGATGCCTGCAGGTCTTCGTGCAGCGCAAGCGACGTGGGGGGGATTGTGTACCCGGAGACGCGCTACAAGAAAGCTTGTGAGACGAACTGCAGAGTACTTTGCTCACTACTTTTATCTCCCGCGCCTCATGCATGCAGATGACAGAATCAGGCATACTATGTAAATACACATTCGCACCCTCCATCTAAAAATCGGATTCTTCAGAGCTACCTAGGCCTGCTAGCTGGCAGCTGTCTGGAGCTTTCTATAGCTGTGCTATCTCTTTTAACGCCACTAGTTCCAAGTCTTGCTACCAGTCAGAACTCTGTTGGGCGTCGTGCCATGCCTCACTTGCACAGCACTTGCAGTCCTGATTATAGCGAAAGAGGGGATGGAAGAATGCAAAGCCAACGAGAGAGTTCGCTAGTAAATGAAGGTCGCGTCAATGTGTGTGCCATCCCACAACCTAGGACAGACAATTTCCTCTGTGCATCTCCAAGCGCTGCGTTTCACCCGCCGAACCCCGGAGCCTGCCGATGGGTAAAAGGATAAGGGCTGGAGAGATTACTCTTGGCGGTAGAAAGTATAAGCTGAATGGGGGCACACGTGTGGTTGACGTCCAAAAGTGTTACTCGATGGCTAAGGGTAAGAGAATCACAGCAATTCCGCCGAAGTCGCATTCTCCCCCTTCCCGTCTTCGCCCAAATTTTATTCCCCCTTGGCGTTCTAGCGCACGTTCCTTACACCTACGTCAGGCCATCTCATCAGTGCTAGGGTGTGTGCGGTCTCCTCGGGTCGTCATTCGCCCGCGAGAAGGAGATGAGAGAGTTGAGAGACACAAGCGCAGCACTGAGCTAGGGCGGCGGCTGGGGAGACACGGGGGGCCTATCCACTGCATCCCTCTCACTCTTTCGGTGTATGAATCCCTTTCTCGCACTTCTATTGAGTTCTCGAGTTGTAATAAGGCCCTGTCAACATTTGAACTAGACCCCGCATTCGACTCGATCGGCATGCCGATTTGCTGGGCCCCAGCCGTGTGTCTGCGCGGGCGGCGGCCAACCCATCTCAGGGTCCAACCAACCATGAACCCGGCATGGCACTTTGCCTTTTCCTTCTCTGTGACGCTTGCTCGCTCAATGTCTGTCCTACCCTGTCTTGGGTTGTCCGATGTTGCCTTACTTTGCCTTGCCTCTCATCCTCGGCCTACTAGATACACCCGGCTGAGCCGTGCACACCACCACTTATACCACTTACCGAACCACAACCATTACGGACAGACAAGGGGTCCAAGGCTCCGAAGAGGGTTGGCTGGGTTGAGGTAGACTTCCGCCGCAAATGAGTGCGGGTTCGAGGGTTGAAGGTGGGCAAGGTGAATGTCTATAAGTGCGAGCCTTTCCTCCTCCTTCTCTGTCTGATTTTCTTCATATCTTCGCTCACAACCATCTCTATTAACAACCAAGAACACAATTCTCAAACAAGCTACATCAGCTCTCAACGCTCACAAACCATCATCAACAACACCAACACCAACAAATAAGTCGCCAACATGCCCGTCGCTCCCTCCTGCTGCAAGTGCGGAAGCATGATCGTCATCAGCAACTCGTGCCCGTCCTGCGGCCACCACGAGTGCCGAACCTGCCTCTAAATGATCAACACTCGAGATGTAGTAACAACGTCGAAAGGATGAATCGAAAAGTCTTCCAGCACGACGGTGTCTACATTCTACCGAGAGAGACTACGAGGCCCAAAGCGAAAAGGGAAAACCTTACACCACGCGCACCCACATCAACCAGGCTGGCAAATGGCCCCCACCACTACCACCCAAGCCGATGAATTCCGAGCTTTCATCCACCAGGCACCTCAAGCTTTTTTACCACAACCTCGCAGCCTTGAGGGTCCAACGAAAATTTTTCGGCGCTACATCAGCAAACGACCTACACGGCCACCCCGTGTGACTCTACTCCCTTGATGGAAAGGTGGCGACAACGAACGGGCTGGCTTTTCTGGCGTCTGGACTTTTTCACATGTTTCAATGACCAATACCCCCCATACCCATGTTTTGATTGTATCAATAGTTTTGTCAGCTGGCGTTGGTGTACAAGAGACGGCGGGTTCCGGAGACGGAATATTCGGAGTAGAGGCTACCATTTCCTTCCTCCCGCCTCTGTGCACAAGGGCACGTGTCTCTGCTCAGTAAAACAACCCAAAATACTTTTATGAAAAAGAATAAAAACATTGAAATTCACAAAATCAGTGCCCTAGAACCATAAGGTGTACACTAGTTGGGACTTCCTGCGCCAAGTTCTGTTCAACGTACCGTTACAGCTAGGCGCGACGATGCCGGGAAAAGTGGCTCTCATACAGCGGTGCTAGCGCCGGGTCTTGGTCTTCGCAAGTCTCCTCCCACACGGAATCACGGACCACAACGGCCCACGGTGGAGGATAAATCGCATGTTGTGGTTACCGAACCACCGTAAAACATCAGCCCATCGTGGAACCCCGTGGCACGTTGCCGCTGCCCGCGTCTAGTCTGGTGCTTGCTACGAGCTCGCTGCGAGCTTCCTGCGAGAGTCTGAATGGGGGTGTACGGAGCATGCACGGAGCCTTCCCCCGTCTAATCAACGTGCATGTGCCCATGTACCGTAGGCTTGCCGAGGTTCTGGTGAATACTACATAATTGGAGATGGGTCTTTATTTAAACGTTGCCATACTAGTGAATGTTGATTTTCTCTCTAGCAAAACTTTCAAGCACTCATATGCTGACATGGACCATTGGTTCAAGCAAAGATCAGGCCCTGTCTAGCCGACGGTGTACTTAACGCCTAGCTGAACTAAGTCTGCTAAACGCGACTATCTTGGAACTTACTGTTGTGAGATGATACCTAGAATATATGGGAGTCATAATAAATTAACTATAAATTGCTTTACTACTTAACATTTGTCTGTAATAAACTTGCTTAAAAAGCGTCTAGTGACCTAGGACTCACTTAAAGTCTGTTGGTATAGCGACACATTTCCCTATCTATAATCTTCTCAACCTGATTTTTGGTTGCTATTGTGTCTTTTATATTAATATCTGACTACATGAATGATTACTTTGATTAGCTACGTGTTGAGGTATCTTTTATAGGTCCAAGTGCTGGGATTGCTGCCGCCCGCCCATTCATATTGCGGAAATGATAGCCCATTAACTCATTTGGCTTGAAAGGCACTCAATGAACATATAAATAAGTATATAGCAAAGTTAATTATTTATAGAAGTGTAGAATCCTCGCGATATCTATTTACCTTAGAATTATTCGATAAGCGCTGAGTTAGGAACTATTAATTCGCTTCCTTTACAAAGCCTCCTCCCTCTTCTAGCCTTTTTATACCGGTTTAATTAGATCCTATTAATAAGTATATAATATAGGGAAGAAGCTTATAGAGGCTAATTACTATTAGGGTCTAAAAAATAAATTACTAAAATTTACCCTTCCCTCGAGGTATATTATTAGCGCTCTATATATACTTAAGCTACTTTTTTATTACTTAGTCCCCTTTTTTATACTCCCTAAGCTATCCTTTAACTAACAAGGCCTAATTAGCGAGGCTTAATAAGGTACTCCTTTTCTTAAGCTTTATTTTAAAGCTTATTTATAATTTATATATATTATATTAATCTCTTATTTAAAAGGTCCTTAAATATATAATATAAAAATAGGTATAAATAGCGCCCGTTAACTTAAGTATAAACCCCTTATTTTAAATAATAGCTTTATAATTTTATACTTAGGTCGCTCCTATTTATAAGCCGTCCTTATAACTATTAATACTTAGGTAGTCGTTACCCTATTTTTATTTACTAATATTAACCCCTTTTTAAGTTATTACGATTCTAAATTCTTTTTTTTTTTTTATAATTCTTTTTTTTATATATAGTTTCTTATTTTTATTAGCGTTTACGCTACTCCCTCGTTACGTAAATATTATAACTAACGAATATTTTTTAAATCCCTATTCTCGTATACTTCTTATACTTAAGTAAGTCTTTTATAAAGTCGTTCTATATTTATTATTAACTCGTTTTAATATAAATATAACTTTTAATTACGGAGTTATTATTATTAATAATAAAACGGTTATTAGTATTATAAGTACGCTTAGTAATAGTAATAATAGTAGTCTACTTAAAAAGCTTAATATCCCCTTTATTTACCCTAATTTTATATATATATTACTACTTATATACTACTTATATTAATTATTATAAACTTTTATTAAAAAGAAAAAGAAAGCGAATATTAAGAAAATTAGGGTTAGCTAAATATACCCGCTCCTTTATTTTACTTATATTACGTATAAAGCGCTTAATTTAAAAACTAAATATTATAATTAGCTAAGTTAATAATTTATAGCCCCTAGTTCGCTCCTTTATTTAATACTTTTTTAAAATTTAGCGTACGTTATATTAAATATATTATATATAACTATTTTTATAAGAATATAATAAGTACTTAGCGCGGTTACTACTTTATTATTTCTCTTATATATTATATTAATAATATTTTAAGTTCTTAAGTTTATAGAATTCATAATCCGAACTTTATAAAGTACCGCTCTTATTTTAAATAATAACGTTTACGATTTAAAAGGTTATTATTCCGTTATTACTTTATTATTATTATTATTTAAGTCGCTAATATTATTTTATAGCTTTAATAAACTTACTAAATTACTACTAATAATACATAGAGGGCGCTTAAGTATATTAATAAAAAGGCCTACTTAACTCTTATTAATAATAATAATAATAATAATAAAGTAATTATAAGCTCCTCCCGCGCTACGTCTTTATTTTATAATAATACTATAATCGTATTACTTCGTACTATTTATAATAAAGTACGCCGCTTAAATAATATTTTAATTAATATATAATTACTCTACTTACGCTTTATATTTATAACTAATTATTTATAAATTCGTTAATAATAAGGAGATTATTTTTTTTATAACGACCCTTAGGATAATAGCTAGGGCAGCCCTTTTACGTATAAGGGTAGTTTTTTTATAAATAAGGGCGGTCTTTTTACGCGTTATAAGGATTAAAAAAACGGTTTATAGTTAGTATATTTATATTACTTAGTTATAATTATATAGCCCCCTTTTTTTATTATTAATAACTAGTTCGTTATATTATTAAGCTTATTAAAAACTAAGGCGCGCTACTTAATTAAAACTCGTTTTTTATATATATTAATTAACGCTACATTTTTAATATACTTAGCTAGCTCTTACGTATTTTTATTATTACTATATCCCTTTTACTAAATTAAGTATTATTACCTTTTCTTTAGCCCTTTATATTATATAATATTTTTTATTTTATAAAATAGCTCCCCGTTTATATTCTTAATAAATAAGGGCTTCTAAGGGGCCTTTTTATAATATTAATATAGCTTAAGTAAAGATATATAAAATATATTATATATTTTATACTATATTAATATATTTAATTAGTAAGTAACCCCTACCGTTCTAATTATTAATTTAATTTTAAATAGGCCTAGATATTTATTAACTAACTTCTAACTAGGACGCTACTTATTAATATTTTTTTTAATAATAATACTTAGTTACTTACTTTATATAATATATTTATTTTAGCTTTATTAGCTTATTATTTATATATCTTGCGTGCTTTTTATATAAGGAGTTATAGAGCTTTTTAATTAATTTATAGTTAAGTTATACGCTCTTTAACTAAGATATTCTATATACTATCTCGAGCCCTTATTAAAATTAATATAGAGTACGTAAATAAGAACCTAAATAGGGCTTTAATAAGCGCTTTATAAATTACTAAGTACTAAGTATTATTATATATAAACTTAGCTAAATAAAAACGCTATACCTAATCCGATTAGTTTTAAATATAGAAGTAATAAAAATACTACTCTAAGTATTAGTTTTATTATTCTATTTAACTATCTATTTATAAATAAAACGTAGTACTAAGATACCTCTTTATTACTAAGAAGTAATAAAAATAAGTTTAAAACTTATTTATAAATAATAACTCCTTATTAAAAACGATCCCTTTAAGTATTCTAAACTTAATAAAAGATTTTATAAATAAGAGGTTTACGAATCCCTAGGCTATAAGGGTCGTTCTTATAATAATATAAACGCTATATTTTATAAATTAGTTTATTATAATAAGTATTATGTCGTAAGAGCGCTTTTTAATTAGTATAGTTAATATAAATAAGCCCGTAATAAAATTTAGTAATATTTTTTATTATAACTTAACTAAGGTAAGTAGGGGGCATAGTAAGCTATATAGCTTATAATAACAAGGCTTTATTTATTAATATATTATATAAGTATTAATATAACTTTTTATATCCTTACTTATTTTATTTTAATAATAGTAGCGTTTTAGTAGCGCTATTATCTACTTTATATTATAATATCCTATTATAAGTATATTATAATATATTTTAATAACTTCCCTCTTTAGCCCCTTATATAATAATATATAAGTACGGCTATTATAATATAATAACCCTCTTAAGTCGTATACTTAGTTTTATTATTATTTCTTTTTAACTAAATAAAGCCGTTAGTTCTTTTTAATTTACTATTTATTTTTTATAAAAGCGTTTTTTTATTAAGCGGCCTATAGTTAACTTATTATTAATAACCCCTCCTTACTAACTACTATTTTAAATATTCTTATTATATTAAAGTTTTATAAAACGAGTAGCTTATGATTTATAATTTTAATAATAAGCTTAAGTAGCTTTTTAAATATTATATTATAACTTTAATACCCTAGGCTTATAGCCCCGTTATACTTCTTAAAGTACTCCTCGGAGTTCCCTTAAACTAGAGCTCTTAACTTCTTTTACTTATTTTTTTATATTATTATTAATTCCGTTTTTAAAATACTTATTATCTCTTTTACTTAGGAGCCGCTTTTATAGCTCGTCCTTATATATTTTATTATTATAATTTTAAGGGGCTCTTATATATTTTTAATATTATAAAGGTCTTTTTTTATTTTTAATAATAACTCTTTTACTCTACTATTATTACTATTTTTATTATAATTAGGTTTTTATAATAGTTTATCTATTAAGCTTTTTATACTTAGCTTAAACCTAATTTTAATATTAAACGTTACGAGTTTATTTAGTTAGCGTAGCTATTTCTTATTTAATTTCTTTTTTATATTTAAGAAATATAAATTAAAATAATTTATAAATACTACGACTTAATCTTAGTTATAAGCGAGGTAGTATTATTAGTTCTTTAATACGTCTATAATAATTAATAGCTCCGTATTTTTTATACTATAATAGCTCTCTATATCCGTTAATTTCCTTAACTTATAAGTAATTAAGTATTAATTATTTTTAAATAATTACGTAATTACTAAGCTAATAATTCGAGCTAAAGCGTCTATTTATAACTATACAGGCAGGGTAAAGTTAAAATATCGTAGTATTAATATATTAATAAATACTATTAATAACTTTTTAAATAACTTTATAACGAGTATTAATAGCTCTAACTATCTTAGTTTTACTTTCTTTAATAAGTTTATTAAAAATACCGTTATCTTAATATAATTATTAATAAATTTATAATAAAACCCTATAAATTTAAAAAACGTTTATATATTTTTAATACTCTTTAAAAATAGCTAATTTATTATAACTTTAATACGCGCGGGTTCTATGTTTATATTTTTATTAAATATAATATACCCTAAAAATCCTATATATAATATATAAAACTCGTATTTATTACTATTTAAATATAAGTTTTATTATTATAGTTTTTATAATACGCTACGTATATACTCTTTATATATTACGTAATCGTTACTATATATTAAGATATTATTTAAATATATAATATAAACAGTATTAACTAGGCCGCTTAAAACGTTATTAATATACGCTTAAAAAGTTATAGGCACGTTAGTTAGCTTAAAAAGTATAACTAAGTACTTAAACTACCCGTATTTAATATAAAAAGCCGTTTTTTACTTATCGCCCTTAGCTATATATATATAATAATATACGTTTTTAAAGTCTAGCTTTATAAAAATAGAGGTATTAAATAGTTTATTTAGTATCTTTTTAAGTAGTAATAGCGGCGTTTTATTTTTTTATATAATTTTATTAATCGCTCTATAATTAACGTAAAGTCGTAGCTCTCCTTCTTTTTTAAATATAAAAAGAATAAGTACTCTTACTAAGCTTATAGAGGGGCGTATTTAGCCCCTAGCCTCTATTTTTATTAAATAGTTACGTAAGATCTTAAGCTTATAATTTAATAATAAGTAAATAAGTTTTTAAAAAATAAGCGCCGTATTATTTAGTTTAATATAGTAGTTATATAATACTCTATTTAGTAACGAAATAGCCTTTTTTTTTTTTTAAAATAAGTTATTAAAATCTTAATAACGTAGCTTTTAATCCTCGGCTATATTTATTAATACTACGTTACTATTTATAACTAGATTAATTATAATATACGCGAGTATTATTAAAACTAAGTTATTTAATAGCCCCTTTTTTAGGGTATCTAAGTAAATATGTCGTTTATAAATTAAATATTATTACTTTTTTTTATTTTTAACTAATCAATAAGTTAATATCCTCTAACTAAAAGAAATCAAAAATAAGTATAAGTACCGTAATATTAATTATTACGAAGCAATATAACTATATCTCTATTATATAGTTATTATTAGTAATTCGAAGTTATAAGTACTAGCTTCTTAGTATTTTATTTATTTACTTTTTATATTTACTAATTATAATAATAAGTAAATTCGTAAGTTAGTATTAAAACTATTAAATAGCCCGATACTAACTACGTTCCCTTTTACTCCTAAATTAATAAGGGCGCTTAATTACTCTTATATATAGTTTAAGTATATATAAGTTAGGATATCTAAGCGCTGCCCTTATTAATCGCTAACTACTCTTTTTATTAAAATAGTATTTAAGCTCGTTACTAATCCGTACTACTTAGCTAAAGTAAGGTCTAATTAATAATTAGTAACTTTATGCCCTTTTTAATTATATTTATAATATATAACGCTTAGGTAGTTATTAGTAAAGTACTTAGTTTTATTATAATTATAATATTACTAATATTACTCTTACGGTTATAAGTAATCTCTTATAATATAACTAGTCTTTTTATAATTATAATACGTAATATTCTTATTAAGCAAGTTACGGTATATTCTTTATATATTTAACTTATTAGCGCCCCGGTATCTTTTTATTAACTTATTTAAGTTTAAGTTAGAATATTACTTAAGGGACGTTCGTAGGCTCCTTATTAATAATAAGGATTATTTAATACGTTTTATTAATAATACTAACTATAAATAAGTTTATAAAAGTTTTATTTATAATATTATTACGAAGTATAGTTCGGGCCGTAGCTTATTTATTAGCGTAAAAATCTTCTATTTTTTTATTAAGATATATTTTAGTTCTATTTCGAGCTTATTAATATAATTAATAAACTCGTTAACTTTCTTTTTTTAGCTTTATAAAGTACTATTTAATTATATACTTATTACTATTCTTTAACTAGCGGGATTAGATAGGTTATTTTATAAAAAGGTTTTTAGTTCCTCTTATATAACTTAGTTTATTATAAACCCGGGGGTCTTTTAGTAATTAAAAATATAATATATTTAAGAGGTCTTTATACTATTACTTAAGTAGCTAACTATATATACTATTTTATTACGGTTTATTCTTATTTATTAAGTTTATAAATCGAAATAATAATAATAGTTAAAGAGGAAGCTCTATAAATCTTATACCGACTTATTAATACATAATAAGTTAAGGGGGGATAGTGGTCTAAATATAAACGTTCTATTTATAATACTTATTTAAGTTAAAAAAGAGCTAATAAATAGGGGCTTAAGTAGTACGAACTCGTTACTTTATTATTATTTAAATAGTATTTTAAATACGGCTTTATTTATTAAACTATCCTTAGTCTAGGGGTTTAGGTTCTTATTTATATTAAAACTAATATCCGAGGCTATTATAATTAAAACCGTAGCCCTTAGTATAAGGGCCGGGCTATTTAAAAAGCTCTATAAGCGTTCTAAATTTATTTATTTTTTATATAAGTACTCTTTATATATTATAATAAAGATATTTTTTTCTAATTATCGTTTTTATTTTTATAGTTTTATTAGCCTATTACTTATTATTTAGTTTAGGTATTAATAAATAAGGGTAAGAGGTTTACTATTTTATTTAAAATTCGTTAATATTTTTAATAATACGGTTTTTTTATATTAGTATTATGTTATTCGTTTTATTACGCTTCGTTTTTATATTATTTATTAAAGAGGAGGTAATTCTAGGGGGTTTAATAAAAAAGAGTTATTTTTTTACTATTACTATAGCACTAATTACGCTCTTTTACTACGTTTCGTTCTTATTAATATTTTAAGCTTCTAGCTTAGTTCCCTTTATAAATAAAAATTTTAAACTATTAATAAGTATATAATATAGAAAAGAAGCTTATAGAGGCTAATTATTATTAAGGTTTAAAAAATAAATTACTAAAATTTACTCTTTTTTTAAGGTATATTACTAGTGCTCTATATATACCTAAGCTGCTCTTTTATTACTTAGTCCCCCTCTTTATACCCCCTGAGCTATCTTTTAACTAACGAGGCCTAACCGGCGAGGCCTAATAGATCTAGAGAGGTTTAAATAAGGAATGCGGCAAATCCGATAGCGACAGAAAAGGCCAAGATCATGCCGGGGAACAAGTTGCTACCGCCGTTGGTTGGCACCGTAGTGGGCCTGCCAGAAGTCGTGGCGGTGGCGGTGGCATTGGCCGCACCCGTAGCGGTAGCAGTAGCGACGGCAGCAACTGTCTTAAGCAGACTGGGTGTCGCTGTGAAGGCCATCATGTCCGTCGCGAAGGAGACACTTGTGAAGGGCAGGCTTGAAACTGAGGATGCGCCGGAGAAGGCAACTCGCTCAGATGCCGGGGATGCCGGCTTCAGGGAAGACCTGTCGAAGTTTCCAGGGCTCAAAACACTAGCCGGAAGTTAGCTTTATATTCAATTGCTATGCTGATGGTATTTGACTGACCTATCAATCACGTGGGCGACACCGTTGAACAGAATTGTGTTGGGGAAGGTGATTCTTGCGTTGTTGACCCAGGCTGAACCATCGGGCAAAACCGTGAAAGTGAGGTTGGTTCCTTGAAGAGATGGAACGGTGACATTGCCCAGGGACGGGGAGAAGATGACATTGTTGGGAATGATGTGGTAGCGAAGAACCTCCTGAAGCGTCTCAAGGCTAGCGGTCTCAAGCACCGAGCCAATTGACTTGAAGGCCTCGTCGGTAGGCACAACGATGGTGTAGTCAGAGATGTTCAGGCCCTGCTCGTCGGCTCCAGTCTCACCGAATGCGAAGTTCAGGTGCGCGGCTTCCAACGCCGCGTTCATGGCGAGGTAGCCCGCTCGGAAGGTGAAGAGCTGGAAGGGAGCGCCGAATGAGAGGACAGTGTCGATTTTGTGGATCGTGATACCCTCTCCAAGTTTGATATCCTGTCTTGTATGTTAGTACACTGGTCACTCGAACTTTGGCATCAAATGAGTACGAACAGCCTGAGTGACAGTAGAAATGGTCTGCTCTCCAGACAAGATACAAACATCCTCTCCATTCTTCACAAGTCCGTTGTACGCACCGCCAGCGAAGTTGGAGAAAGGCTGTCTGTAGTCGATGTATGAGATATCGAGCAAGGTCTGGGCGAAGGTTGGAACATCGGTGATCACGTTCGACGGATACACCCCTTTGAATACGTGGTTTGCAAGAAGCGCCCCGATGGCAATGGTGTTGTTGCGGTACTCGATGGCTTCGCCTTCAGGGACATCGCGGGGCACGTTGGCAAACGCTTGGTTCGTGGGAGCCACGATTGTGATGTTGGAGGATGAGGCGAGAGTATCTGCAAGTCCGGGTACGAGACTGACGAGTTCCAGCAGCGTGCTGAGATCGGGCTGAGAGGCGAGGAGCGCAGCGATGTCTCCCTGGGCCATTGAGACACCAGCCATGAGGAAAGCGGAAAGGATTGAAAGGCGCATGGTGAAGTTATTCGCAAATGTGAAGAAGCAGTGGATACTGGGAAGCGTGATAGTTCAAGGTTGAAGCTCGTGATGCGATGGTGTTCAGTCAATGTGTTGTGGGTGTTGATTTACATTCATTCTAGCCCAGCAGTTCGTAGCATCTGGTCTTATATCACGATTTGACTTGAGTCTGCGCCGCACAGGTCTCTGTATAGTTGTAATGTCTTCTGTATCCAGTCTCTCGTTTAGAAAGTCATAACGTCCTGACGATGTCGGTGAATCGAAGGAAACCTGTCGGATTAGAAGTCTAATTCGACCGCGGCATACAGCCGACTGCGCAGGGGCTAATTAGGGGCCCTATTTATAATTATCATAGCCAGCCTAACTTATAATTAAAACCTCCTTTTTATACCTACTACGTAAATATTTATATAGTTTAATTAATCTCTTCGTTAACTACGGTTCGAACTAACTACTTTATAATAGGGATACTAATACTAATTAGTAGTTAAATTCTACTATCGTAAATCGGTAAGGTATTTTACTATATAAAAAAGACGACCTCTTAATACTATATAAGATAAGAGATTCGTATTAATTAACTTTATAAAAGTAAATAAAAAAAGAGACGATTCTTAAATATTATATAGAATTAAGTAATTATAGCCCTTTATTATTTACGAGAGGTTAATATTTATTATATTAAACTATATTAATTAATAGAAATATTTAAGTAATTAGCCTTTTACCGTTACCCCGAGTAGCTTTTTTATTAAACGACTTTTTTATAGCTGGCCCGCGATTAGAAATTAATTAGTTAAATTAGTAAAAGAAAATACTTACGTAACAACTATTTACTTAATTAATTAGCGTAATAAACGAGCTTAATAATATAATATAAAAGAGTATTACGTAATTAAAAAAGGGGATTTCTAAATATAAATATTGTTATTTAGTAGCGAAAGTAACTTTATAAGAATTATTAAGCTAAGAGATCTATAGTATATAGAAAAGTTTATTATTATAAGGATTTTATAAGTATAACCTTAAGCCCGTAATCTAAACGACCTCCTCATAGCTCCCTTAACTACCCCCCGGGTATTACTTAAGAATATAATATAGGGGACGGTTTAATAAAAGAGGAAGGGATTTAGAAGTCTTAATAATATTAAATTAAGAGTATTATAAATCTCGGAGATTAACTTAAGAAAAAGGTAGCTATTCTAAAGTAGTTTTATAACCTCTTATTAAAATTATTATTAACCTAAAAAAAGGCTAAAAAAACGAGGATCTAAGGGGAAAAGAAAAGAATTTTCTAAAGGGCTACTAAAGGGCTTTTTTTTATATTAGCTCCTAGTATAAGATTACTAATTTTAAAAAATTAACTAAGTAATAAAAAGGATCGCTAGTACGCGATAATTACGTAATTATAATTAAGTTATAAAAAAGACTATTTAAAAAATATAAAATAAGGTACTAAGAGGCCGTAAAAAATAAGATCTCTAAAATATCTAACCCTACTACGTATAAGTAATAAGTAAGCATTTTTAATAAGTCCTTAAAATCTATAATTTTATAAAAAAGAGGGCTTAACTTTATTTACTATACTTAACGGCTTATACGGTTTTTAATAGCTTATATAGCTCTTTTACGAGCTACTTAGCGTCTATTTTTAACTATTTTTATAAAATACTACCCTAAAGGAAGTAGGTTGAAGAAAGAAGCTATTTAGAGATTATAGAGAGTACGAGGCTTAGGAGGCTAGAAATATATAGGATAGTAGAAATTAGTAATTAATAAAGATCCTAAAACTAATTATTATATCTTTTTATAATAATATAAACGTCTACTGCTATTATTATAAAAAGGAATTATTAAAACCTACCTTTTTATACTAAATAAAAAGGAAGATCTTAATAAGTATAATAGCTAGCGATTTAAAAAGGTAGTAATAATTGCTAAAAATAATAAAAACGAGAGTAGTAGTAAAAAAAAAAAAAAAAGTAAGAATCTCTTAAACCTTAATAAATTCGTTAAGTAGTAAAAGTACGGATTTATTATAAGTAGCGCGTAGATTAAATATATCCCTATTAAAATTAAATACGCTAGTAATTACTAATACGGGCATAAGCTAGAGCACGACCCTTAATAAGTTAGGGTAAAGAAAAAGAAAATAAAACCTAATTTTAAATAGAATCCTAATCCCTTATAAATAAGTAAATATTAACCCGGATTATTAAGGGACGTAAATATATAAAATTATAGATTAGCCTAATAATAAGTAAATTAACGCGGTATTAATCTATTTAATTAAGGTTTATAAGAAAAAGGGGCTATAGGGGTAACTCCTATTTTATAAAATCGTAAACGACCTTAGTTACTAACTAAACGAATAGTTCGTAAGTATAAGCCTAAGAATTATAAAAATAGTTAATAAATTCCTTTATAGGCGAGGGGTATTACTAATATAATTATAATTATAAGAGCTATATAAAATACTAATAGTAATAATTATAGAAGAGGAATTCGTATTATAGAACTAGGTATAGGTTAATAAAGCGTATAATCGTTTTAATAAATTTAAAAAAAGGGTAAACGACCTAGATTTCCTCCCTATAATTACTAACGGAAATCTATTATTATAAAAGGATATACCGGGGCAAAATATAATACTAAAAGTATAATAATTAATAATTCTACTTATTTCGATTTATAACTTATTACCGCTACTAATATAAAATTCGGTACTAATTAGCTAATAAGAAAAGAAGTAAACGACCCGAAGTTATTAATAATACGTAGCGACGTAGGGATTATATATAAATACTAAAAATCTAGTAGTAAATATAAAGTAATTTATAGACCTTAAAAAGATCTTCTTAAAAAAGAAATTATACTCTAGGGGGAAGTATAAGGTCTTATAAAAAACCCTAATAATATTTTATAATTATTATAAAAAAGTTAGAATTAGGGAATATTAGTACTATTTAGTAATTAATATTATATTTATAAGCAAAGCCTTTAATTACTATTACTAAGTAGTATATAATCTCGATCGAAACGACTTTCTTAGTATAATTAACGTAATCTAAAGCCGCTTTAAGACTTACGATAAAAACCTAAAGCTCTTATTTAAGTTATAAGCGATTTCTTTTATATTTATAACTAGGATAATAGAAAGTAAATTGCGAGTAAAGATCCTTAAAGAGCTTATTAATTAAATTAATAAGCTAGCGAAAACCTAGCTAAATAAAGAAATAAATAAGCGGAAAGTCGGATATTTTTATACCGTAGTCTAGCGTATACTAAAAGTAAAAATAACCCTATATTAAGTACTTAAAAATTACAAAACGCTTTATTCAAAGCTAAGATTTAGTTTTAATATTAAAATAAGAATACTATGCTAAACTTACTTCTAGGTATATAACGGCCCTTATTAATAATATTAAGTCAATTAAATATATAATAAGAAAAGAAAAGAGGCTAGATATAATAATTATTAGTAAGGAGGCTTAGATTTATTAAATAAGTAGAGATTTAACTTATAAGTAGGGTAATAAAAGAGGTAATATTATATTTATAAAAAGGATAGATATTAGTTAAGTAACTACTCTAAGGAAGAGCGTACTAAATTATATAAATAATATAAAAAATCGAGAGTAATAAATAATAAAACTAGCCCTCGTTAGTTTAACTAATTCCTTATTATATATAAGGGTAGATCTAGGGGTACGGAACTTAGTAATAATAATTAAAATAGCGGCCTAAAATATATACTCCTTATAAAAGATTTAGAAAATAAAAAAGATCTTACCCCCTATACTAATAAATTAAATTATAATAAAATTAATAATATTAACTACTCTTTTTTTACCCTATTAGCCTCTAGAGGATATATAAAACTAAACGAATAGAGGGTAATAAAAGCTTTTAATAAGTAAGCTTTTATTTATAAATAGTAAAGGAAGGTCCCTTAAATAACGGATATAGAGGTGGCTAAAAGGGCGAATTTAATAAGGCTAAAGCCTATTTTCTTAATAATTAAAAAGAAGACGCTATTTCTTTCGATATTTAAAAAAAAAGAATATAGTACTAAGTAAATCTAGGAGTAGCTAGAGGGGTCCTTTTTATATTATTTAGACCTTTTAAATATTAAGCTTATATAAATATTCTATACGAGCGAAAAGTACGGCCTAGATAATTTTTATACGATTATTTTAAATATTAAGGTATTATAATAGTTAACTAGAGGAAAAGGGTAATTCTAAGTACTATAAAAGATTGCGTTAGTAATACTTAATTTATTAACGGTAAGTATTATAAGGATTAGTTTCGGCCTAGGTAAGGAAATCGTCGCCCTAAGTATAATAAAAATAGAGACGTACTTCGGAATAATAACTTTTTATATTTTACTTATTAATACCCTATTTTTCTTATATTTAAAAAATATAGATCGACTAGGTATTATATTCGATAATACGAGGAATAAAACCTTTAGTAATAAGTATTTTAAAATAGTTAAACGACGATAGAGGTATGCGTTTATAAAGCTTATTAATAATACGAAGTTAATTAATTACTTAACGGAAAGTGAGCTTAAAAGATTATACTAGAGATTCGGGTACTTATTAATTACGAAGCTATATAACCTCTTAAAGTAATTAAGTAATAATAATATCGAAATAGGGGCGCTAGAGTAGTTAACGAAAGTATATTACTAATACTAAATAAATACGTAGAGCTTACGTAAATTTAAGTTTAAATTGCGTAATAAGCTTAATTTTAATTAGGAAATCGTTATTAATATTCTCTATTTAAATAATTAGCTAGTATTATATATAATTAACGTAACTATATTTTTTTAAGTAAGATAATTCTTTTAGGATTTATAAATAAAGATAGTATAAGTAGCCCTGCGAAAAAGCTAAATCGATATATATTAAGGACCGCTAAACGGTATTAGAACCGACGCTAGTATTAGTTTTAAGTTAGTAAAATTTAAAAATAATACGACGGCCTATAGTATATAGCTAAAAGTTATACTTATTAAAGCGTATTATAGTATTAAAAAGGTAAAAAGGGTATATTAGTAATTAAAAAGGGCGTTTAGAATTATTAAAAAGGAAAATCCGGATTCTATTAATAACGAATACCTCTAGATAGTACTTAAATATTATAACGATACTATAGGGCCTAACGGACTTATATTAACGCTATTAGTATTTAGAGTATATTTAAGAACGACCTTAGCCTTGCTACTATTACTAAGTATAAGCTAACGAGCCTAAGTAATTAAAAAAGTAATATAAATACTACGCGAGGTAAGCGTAAAAAGGTAAGTTAACGAGGTAATTATTACATATAATAAGCCTAATATAAGGGGTAATTTAAATATATTACTAAATTTAGATATATAAGTACGGCGCGAAATTATTTAATAGTAGGCTGGGCTATATAAGTTAATTTTTATTAATAAGCGCTTTTATATAATTATAAGAGATCGTAATTAGCTACTCGAAATATTAATTACGGTAGTTAGACCGTATTATATAGATCTTAACGAGGTAATTTTTAATTTATAAAAAGAAGAAGAGCTAGGGGAAACTATATAACCCGTAGTAGAGGTATAAGAAATTATCCTTAATAAAATCGTCGTAGTAGTATTAATAAATAACGAGGAAGAGGAAATTATTAAAAAGATACTAATATTACTAGCGAGACGTTATAAAAAATTACGACGGTAAGCCCTAACGCGGCAATTTATTATTAGTAACGAGGTAATTAATACTTTTTATATAATAAAAGAGAAAGCCGATTTCGAGCTAGTAGTTAAACTACGTAAAAAAAGCGTAATTATAATTACTAAAAAGCTATATAAGGGATTAGATCTTATCGAAGTAGATACTCTTTATAATCGAGGGGTCTATTAATTTATCTTATACGACTTAGAAAAATATATAAACCTCTATATATTTAAATTACGAATAGTTCGTAAGATTAAAAGAAAAAGAATACCTTAACTATATAAGAAGTTTAGATACGTAATTTAGGGGTATAATAACGTTAAAAAAGTAACGCTATTTATATAATTACTTATTATATAGCGCTATAGTTAACGATTAATAATAGTACTAATAGCATTATTATAGAAGAAGGGATATAAGATTTAAAGCCGTAATATTACCTAGGCCTATACCTAATTAGCTACAGGGCTTATAAGGAAAATCCTAGCCTATTTACTAAAAGAAATAGTTAATAAGTACTTAGAAAGTACGATTATTAAAGTACCTAAGCTACTATATAGGCTCGTAGAATTAAGTACTTATTAATAAGCTATTTACTACGATTTTTATATTAATTAACTATTAATAGTTATTTTTACGTACGACCCGTACTTATTAATTACGGAGTATAAAGGTAATTAATTTAAGATCGTTAGAATATAAACTAATAATATATTAAGCCTATTTAATATTAACTTTATAAAAAAAGAGGATAAGGAGCTCTAAAAAGCGGGCTTCGTAACGAAGCTAAAAAAGGTCCTTATAATAAATACCCCCCTAGTATTTAATAGCGGGATTTTTATAATCGAAAGGGAAACCGTTATTTTTTAATAAAAGGGGTAGGGCAAGAAGATTAACTTTATTAATTTAAATATAACTAATATTAAGAAGTAATATAAAGCTAAGTTTACGTAAGGGGTATATATTATAAGTATTTATTAGCCCGAGGTAACTTTTAACTATGTTAGGGTAATATAAGCTATAGATTTAACTAAACGAGACGTTAAGGTACTTAATAAGCGGCTTAAGTAGTAATAAATAAATCTCAATCGAGGTCTTATTTATTACCTAATCGATTTTATAATTAATAAGCTCTATATTTTCGTTAATAGGTTATTTATAAATAATAATGACCTTATTTTATAATTAGGGTATATTATTATCTTAGTTAATAAGAGTATAAGCGAGAGCAAATTTACTATATACGGTAATATAATCTATTACTTATTAATTAAAAATAAGTAAATAATAAGAAGTATATTAGCGTTAGAGGTCTATAGTATAGTTAATAGCGTTAACCTCTCTTATATAATTTTAATAATACTAAGGAAGATTACTAATTAAATTAGGTTTTTACCTATTCTAACGGTTATTTATACCGATTCCTACTCGCTATATAAATACCTTATTAAATTAAGAACGACGAAGGAAAAGAGGCTTATAATCAATATTATAGCCCTTAGGTAATCATATAAAAGGTATAAAATACTCAAAATCCGTTAGATTAATAATAAAAATAACCTCGCAAACGCTTTTATAAAAATAGTATTAAATAAGGGATTAGAGTAATTTATAAGTAATAGAAAAGTTATTATATAAATAGAGGGATAAGTTATATAAAAAGAGTAGAAAAAAGGGGGAAAAGGAGACGACTTAGTAAACGGGCCCGAGGTCGAATTATACCTCTAATTATAGTAATTAAATTAATAAAAAAAAGAGAAAGTTAGTATTAAATTAGAAATTTAATTTAACTACGGTATATAGCCGACTATATAGGGGCTAATTAGGGGCCCTATTTATAATTATTATAGCTAGCCTAACCTATAGTTAGAACCTCCTTTTTATACTTATTACGTAGATATTTATATAGTTTAATTAATCTCTTCGTTAACTACGGTTCGAACTAACTACTCTATAATAGGGATACTAACAAAACCTAACTCATCGAGAGTTCAATCTAAGCAATGTTGTGTTGAGGATTCATCTTTACGAACTATACCGCCGAGCTCTGCACAGCCTTTGCCCGAACCCGAGCACACCAATCGCTAGGAGCCTATAAAGAAGCGAAACCTGACGATGTTGAGTGACTGTATATTTGCGGAGGTTCAGTTTAGCCCGGCTTTGCCCATCATCTTGGCAACCACAGCTATGGTGGGGTTACGATACCTCAATGCAGTCTAGTTCGTCGTTCACCTGCAGGACAGCGTCGGATCCGGAACCGGATCGGGCCAGTCCAACGGCTGTGCCTCACCTAAGGGATTGCCTCCCCCAGCACAACTTAAAGTCGTGTTCGTCATGCTTCCAAGTTCTATTATAGCCAATAGGAGAAATAATGCACGGGAGCTTCCATAATTGCCCGACTTCGATAGATAATGCAAGCCGACCAATATGGCATAGGCGTGACTGGTTGTTTGTGCCTTACTGGCGAGTTTTGGGTAAGGTGAAATCGGAAACCGGCTCAATTGGGTACCTAGCCGGGCTTCTTGAGTGGCAGTAGCAGCCCATGAGAGAATGAACAATCACTTTCACGTGGCCTGATATGGAACCTAGGATTCACTGGGTTGCCCACCGGAGTCCGGACGAGGGACTGAGCCCTAGATCAGCAAGGCGTAATACAAAAGTCGTGGTTTAAGAGCCATTAAATGACCTACTCTCACCAAGCCTTCGAATATATAACTAAGGCTTTTTAACTGCTGAAAAAGAAGAAATGGGCATAGTCCATCATGCTGGTGATTGCGTGTTTCCATACTCTTCCATCCATAACATCCAGCTTCCTCACTTCGAGCAACTACATGTAGCTATACTATCCAGAGCCCCTCGGCTGCGTGCGCCTCAGAGAAAGAAGTTGAGGTACATCAGTGGAAGAACGAGGTGGCCAGAAACAACACAAAAAAAGCGAAGTTGGGACATTCACTATATAGACAAGGATATCCTCCTGGAGGAGACAAAAGGTATCGCGGCCCTGGCCAGGATTCGAACCTGGGGCCTCTTCCAAGATGGTGTTTGATCGCTCAATAACCCTAAGGAAGAATCATACCGCTAGACCACCAGGGCTGATGAGGTTGATGGCGATGTTGTGCCAATTCGATGGGTGTCGGGGAGAATTTTGCGCATTATGGAGCCAGGAGGTTGATGTGTGGAGTCACGAAGCCGTCGTCTCGGTGAGCTAGTCAAGGATTGCGTAAAAATATTCATTACTGTCATAACTATCCCCGCAGAGGAAGATTTGTGTTTCTCTTGCATCGCTAGATCTGCCTCGAAACCACAGGGAGCTTCACTGACAGGCTAGTGCCTGGCTTGAAGCAGATCGCAATGGCTGGCAGACTGGGCCTTCTCGGGGTACAACACCCAACCAGCTTTTTGCTTTTGCCTTGATACCTTCGGGTGACAGTTCGACGCTGGTCTTGGGCTTGAGCCCATCTCTCTGGGTGCTCATCAAGAACTTCCCAATACTGATGCCGTTGTTTGCGGTCCGTCCAAAAAAGCTTACAAGCTTGAACTTGGTTTCTGAGTTGAACCCTTCTTCGTACGAGTTAAGGTATACCAGAGCCATGCCGATTGGCAACGGCGCTGATTGTATTCCAAAGGTTCCCGCAGATGGATGGAAGAAGACGTCGACAATGTTGGCTATCTTGGTGCAATAGAGGCGGGGGTCCGTTCGTTCGGGCAACTCCGGTGACTTTGTGCCGATTGCAAGGCGAAGAGTGCTGTAGGTGAGAATACAAATAGTCCAGTATAACGTAATGATCGATGCAACAGCGACGTCGCAGGCTGTCGGACTATTTGACCCACGAGTCGCGAGTTCTTCAAGTTCTTTTTGGGGGCTCAAATTATCGAGCCACCAATTGAGCTCTTCGTCCACTCGCCAACACTCTTTGATCAGAGCAAGGCGCCATAATTCTTTCTCCTCTAGGTCTTTGCAGCTGTTCATGTGGTCCAGGTCTTCCAGAAGTCCAGGGATGTCAACAAATACGTCGATCAAGATATCCTTTGGGGTCTTAGGGACATTCTGCCACGGAACCGTCTTCCAGGCCGGGTGGCTTAACGGAAACCGTCGTCTGCGCTTGACATGAGATATGACCTGCATTTTATTATCAGCATGACTTAAGTAGAGAGGACTTGATTCATGTGGAAGGGCAGGTTTCAACTGACCAGATGAAGTCGACCAGAAGCGTACAGGTCGTGGCCATGGCCGTCGATATGTGCCTCTGGAGTCCGCTGCATGATGAGGGCTAGTTCGCCTAAAGAATGCCCCTCCCAACTTTCAGCTTGAGAGATACCATGTCGCTCTCGGTCGTCTGCCCCATAGAGCAACTTTTGGGGGTGAGTTAGTGAGCTTCAATGGTGTTCTCGGGCGAAGACTACTTGCTCACCTCATAGAAGCCCAGGATTCTTGAAGTCACCATCAAGGCATCTGACTTCCATCTTTTGGGATGCCGTAAGGCAACATTCATCTCAGTCAAGGCATTGCAATAAAACTTGAGACCATCGTCTATCATCCACTGCTGCTTGTCGCGACGACCTATGGTACCCAAGCTGAGTGCCAGTAAGCTCAGACGCAAGGCGGCGTCGGTGCGGTAGAGATCTCGCACGGTTGTCGCCCAGTCTGCGTTGGAATACCTCATGATGGGACTCCTAGGACTGCATATCGGAGCATCAGGCATATAGCCATCCCAGAAGAGCTCGAGGATCCGCTCCTCAAAGGCAGACTGGGATAATGAGCGCGTCTGAACAAGGGCGGGTGTGACTGGCACCAAAGCCGTCACCTTGAAGTCTTTGCCCGTCGGCGGCTTGGTCACATTGACGAAGATGCGTTTCCTTTCGTAGCCTGCACATTCTAAGCCTGCCTTTATGCACTGCCCGCATGAAGGTCGTTGTAGGTCGCACTGGCAGCAGTTCTGTCAGCAGCGGGACGCGTCGTGTTATAACAGACGAATTGATCATCCCATCTTGGCAGACTTACGCCTTTCTTACGCTTCCTACACGTGTTGCAACCTTTGGAGCGTCCGGGAACTCCGACCATGTCGAGGAAAGTATCAACGGTGTCGGGGAGGGTGATGTGGGTTCGCGGTGCGAGATGCTTCTCAAAAAGGCATGGTGACGGCGCGGGATGTGGCCCGTTTTGATTACGGAGGAATTTTAAGGTCCTTCTTGGGCCAGCAGTTCAATCGAAAAAGTACCGAGTGCGCGGCGCGAGCAATCGGTAAGATTGTATATAGCCTTCGCCCTACGGTGCGCGCGGACAGACGCCAAGGTCTTGGGTATGGGATGCGTCAGACTTCCCATGGCTGAGCAACTGAGAGATTAGGTAGTGAGAGGCTAGAGCGAATAACGAAGCTCGCAGAATAATCAAACCAGCATTCACCTCCAGTCTCAATGACGACTACATTCTCTTCCAAGACATGGGGGAAGGATGCGCCGCTGCTTAAACATTTGGGGCGAAGGATTGGGCTAAGCCCAGTCGTATTCAACGCCCGCATGCTTACGTGAATCCACTCAAACGGCTGTGAAAGCAGAACGGAACTAACCCCGTTTAGGAACCATTGTGCGCGCTGTAGACTATGAGTCTGTAGGATGTTGGGCGAGATCGAGAGATGTCCCTGGCGGTCAGAGCTAGGCTCAACTTTCGACGCCAAGATGGCGTTTTGGCGGTTAAATTCAACTTCAAACTTTGAATTAACGAGACACGGCAGCCCCCGTGTGCTAAGCAGTCGCGCATTCTCTTTCCCAAATCGTCCATGCGCCTCTCAGACCTTGCAGAGAAGTGCGTGTCGATCCTGGTCATGTCGACTCCAAGAGTGCGTTAGCAGTTGTCTCCATCAGAATGAGATCGCGATGAGAGGACAACGGAATGTGCAAATTACAAGTTATAAGAGATGGAAACCTCTGCTGGCAGTGAACGAGAATGGGAGAGGATAAGAATACTCATTAACACAACTTTCAAATACCAGACACCTGTTCATAACTCAACCCAATTGAAAGATCGTGCGACTTCGCAACATCTTCTCGACACCAGCCATATCAACGTCCGAGATCACATTATTCAAGTGACCATGGTTCAGCCAACTCGCCCGCCAGCCAATGGCTTCGTCGCCGCCGCGCGAAAGGTCTATAACCCTCTAGGATTCTCCAAGGGCTATAACTTCGTCCTTTTCTTCATCTTCTTCGGTGCACTCATGGGGTTTACCCTCGCGCGATTTCAGTACCTCAACTTCGACACCTTCTGCAGTGGAGCGGCGCCAGGAGAATGTTTCAACTACCAGAAAGGCCATGAAAAAGCCGGTCTCATCATCCACCTAGCTGGAATCTTGCCCGCCAGCTTTTTGGCATGTTTCCAATTCGTGCCTGTACTTCGTCACAAAGTCCTTCTCTTCCATCGTATCAACGGCTATGTCGTTATTCTTCTCGGACTTGTTGGGATTGCTGGCGCCTTGATGATTGCGAGGAATGCCTTTGGAGGCACGTTGGACACCCAAGTTGGTGTTGGTGTTATGGCGATTGCGTTCGTCACTGCGCTCACGCTGGCATTCGTCAACATCAAGCGACTTCAGATCGAGCAGCACCGGGCTTGGATGCTACGAGCTTGGTTCTACGTAAGCTTACCCTAACACATGTCTGCGTCTAATTGAAGACAAAATCCTAATTTGACACCGCAACTAGGCTGGCTCCATCATTACTCTTCGCCTTATCCAGTTCTCGGCCGCGGCTGTAATCAGCAGCATTGGAACATACTACACGGCGCGTCCTTGCGATCAAGTGGCTTTTATGGTTGACAACATGAACCGAACTCTTGAGCTCTATCCCGCTTGTGCAACCTATTTCTCTGGAGAGAACCCTGCTCAGCAAACAATCGTCCACGCGAACATCATTAGCCCTACATCGGCTGCTGAAGCCGGTGCAGCGGCGGGCATGCCGTTCGGTATGGCACTCTGGCTAGCACTTGCCTTGCATGCAATTGGTATCGAGATATACGTAAGTTCTAGCCCAATTCGATATGTTCAGATCCGCAACAGTCACTGACTGAACCTGTATGCAGTTGAAGCTCACCCCAGCTGAAGCCGAGAGGCTGCGGAACGTTTCCTATAAGAGGCAGTTGGAGGCTGGCTTGAACCCTGCCGGACGAGCTGGTATCACTGTCGACAAGATCGGAGATTCTGAGATGTGGCAGCCCAAACACAAGCCATCTCAGGCGAGCTCAACTTCAGACCTGCCCAAGTAAGATAAGAACTGGGGCTTAGCGAAGTCGGAACTTGGAAGGTGTCGGGGATAAAATGTCTTAGATATCATGCAAATAGTTTCGGCACGGGTGACAGGCGTTCCAGGAAGCTTGCATGCAATTGTTCAATGCTCAATGCTATTTCTCAAATCTAGACTGATGCGACTGCCTCTATCAAAATGCAAATCCCACATCACCAAATGCCAACGCCAAATTTTCCACTTCCAACGTCCATCGGGTATAGCCGGGACGATTGGGGTCGTTTTCTATATACTTCAGTGTGCAAGACTGATACCATAGCTGACCCAGAAAACTCCTGCCTTCGTAATGGTTTAAGCCCCCCAATAGTGGCTTGATAGCAGTTGTGGCTGCATCAGTCTTGTAGTCTTCTATAGTTCGATGAGGTTAGCACATACGCTTTGATTGAATAGTTCTCCATGAAGTTAGTTTCCGAGGAGCAACTTACGGAAATAGGTGATGGACCACATGTCTGTCTATGATTAGATGAAAGAAGTGCCTCCCGACAAAGCCGAAGTCTCTGTCGATTGCTGATAGAGCCCCTTTGGTGAAGTTCCACCCCTCATCGGTATAGTGAGGCACTTGGGGATGGTTATGTTGGAGATAGGTGATGGCAACTGCTTTGATATTAACTGAAATCGCCCCAAAAGCCTCCACCTGTTGGAGAATTTGAGAGGTTCTCACACCCAACCAATTGTTAACCCATAGATAGGGCAGAAGGTATAGAAGAACCATGGTTTCTGACCCAAATTCCTGGCCACACCAGCCCAAAAAGCAACCCATGATGCCAAGACCGCAGTCAGAGGCCAACACGCTCCATGCTTTCTTATCCCTAAAAACAGAGCTCCAAGGATCAAAGAGACTGACTCTCAGCCAACGCTCGGTTACAGAAACATCTCGCAGGAGACTGTCTTTACCAGCAGACAGATTGAAGAAAGCATTAGAGGCCAACCGAATAGCTGCTGTCCTAGCAACGAGGTTGCTTGAACGACTGGAACATCGGAATCTTCCATGAACCCCGAAGGAGAGAATATGTCTCTATCAGAATCGACTGGTTTCATTGCTGGCACGAAGGCGACATCCCTAGTTGCGTGCCCGGTAAACCGATGATGGCGCCGGTGAGTGGACTTCCAGGAAAAGTACGGTACCATCAGAAAGGAATGAAGTACAAATCCATTTCCGTCGTTCAGCTTTGTCGAGACAAAGAGTGACCCATGACCGCACTCGTGAGCCAGTACCCAGATCCCAGTACAGATAAGTCCTTGGAGGAATGAGTATGCTCCCCAAGCTATGAAGGACAGAGTCTGTCCGAGTTGATCTTCTCTGATGTAGTTGAAGGCGAAGTAAACTAGCACTACTGACGCCACGATGTCTCTGGAGATGTAGTAGAGAGAGGTCTGCAGACAGGGAAGAGAACAGCCCGGTGGTATAGCTTTTCGAAGATCCTGTATTTCGGGATAGTCTGTTGGTTTCATATTGAAAGTGTTTGAGCGCGAAATAATGTAGAACGAACGAAACCCATGTTATCCGATGTCCTCTGCGGTTAGAGGAGCTTCAATTCATTGCAACCATACCGTCTTTATGGAAAGAGTGCTTCCTGACCAACTTTCCATTTCAGGGTAATTCTGCCCTGTCTTGATTTGTCGGTTACAAGATCTTGTGGAAGTGGCTATGATATCCGAACTGCAACAAGTCACGTAGCAATTGTACATCGTTACTTCTACTTCCGTACGACCGAAGTCAGACGAATCGATTTTGCCTTTGGGAATGTAGCTGAACTTTACAGAATCGTCTCCACGCAGATGCTTCGGGGGCTAATAAACTCTGTTCAAGTCGATTAATAGCTTCAACAATAGATCTTGCCGTTCTTAGTCTGGTGGTTGCTGAATGAAATCCAAGAATGACTCAAAGCAAGCAATGGGCAGATTATGCGTCAATAAACGCGTCGAAATCAAGTGGGCAGTCAATTTGGATCGAAAATCAACTACGAATATGTCCCATGTAACTTCCGCTTGAGCTGAAATCGCGTGCTCGACTAAGTTCTATAACATTGCTTACATGTACCTCTCTGCAGTGTGATGTAGGATGTAGGATGCAGGAAGCGAAACGCATCGGTAGGTGCCCAAGTACGACATGGAAGAGAAGCAAAGGAACGAAGTCGTATGTCACGACTCACGATGCAATGTTCCTAGGGGTTATTCCAGCCACATGACGATAATCTGATTACAGCTCTGAAATGCCTATTGAAGATCATTGGGGTAGGTGTGGTTGGATTCTTAGCGGTCCATTTTTCGACGTCACTTCCCATCTGGAGTATATCCAGTCGCACTCGTCAAGATAATCAAACACTTCGTGTTGCTCGGGGTTCTCGTAATTCATGATTCCTTGATCTCCGACCTTCCGAGCCTCCGATGTCTCAAAAGGCAGTGTTCTTCCATGTTCCATAACCGCAACCGGCGAGCTTCTTCCCGCCTCTCGAGCGTGAAACCACCTGCTGACGAAGCTGGGAGAAAGCACGACTATGGATTTCCGTTCTCGGATAAACGCGTGACTGGGCTTTCCTGAACAGATAGGCTTAACGTGTATGCTAGTGGACGTTAGTGGTCGAGCTAAGCCTCTACGGCAAGTTCGGCGACCAGGTCGTGGCATTCAGGGCCTGGCTTGCGCCTTGGCAGGAGCCGCCATCCCATCATTCACCGAAGGTGTCCACATGGTTCTGCGAGTGATGACTTTGCTGCATCAGGTTATTCAATGACTCGCTTCTGTGTGTTCGGAGCGAGGTTGTATCCCGACCGTTCGTAAAGAATTGCCGCGTTGAAAGCATGGATTGGCTTCGGCGCCGGTGAAAGTATGAGTGCAGATAGTTGCGGACCTTCACGGCTCTCGGCCGGTGAACGTGCTAGAGACTTCTCTCGTGGGGTGGGACGGGCGGCACTGGTGAACTTGCTACAGGAACGCCATTCCCATTCTTCTTTATGCAGGTATCGCTTCGTTAGCTGCACTTGCTCCTTAAGTGTACTAATGTCTTTAACTTGTCTTGTTATTGGCTACTGATGGGGAGGAAAGTTGACTGGCTTTCCATTGATCTACTCATGGTTATCGCACATCTGCAAAGTCACCTGTTGACTGCAGTAGTCGTACGTCCGTCCACCCCAATCATTGAAGCCATGTGCAGCGCATTTCTGGACGTGCGAGGGAACATACTGAGGGATAAGGTTCGAGTAGCGGCAAGCCGTCGGTTTTCTTGGAATGCAGGAAATGTTCTCTTCTGGTGCCGGCAAATATTGCCTTGCAGCTTCTGTTGGGTGATCTTTTCCCCTGCGATGTGGTGCTTGCCATTGAGATCAACATTTGGGGTTACCGAGCCCATGTGCTTGCGTGAAGTGAACCAAGAAGTGAAGTTGTAAAGCCAGGCGAGAATCTGGCAAGTACGTTGAGTCTAGCTAAACTACATGTACTATTTCTTCTGAAGATCGTAGTATCAGGATTTATCGGCTTGAATATGGCACAGTACGGAAATGCTCCTAATCAGTCAATCTTGGTCAAGGGCTTGAAGATGGCGTATCGTTGGTTGGGACCGAACGATGGGATTCCGGTGATTCATCTCGTATCATTCAGGTCAGTCCACACCAGCCAGTATCTAGGTGAAGAGCATAGTCTCACACCAACCAGGGCTACAATGAGCCAGATAGACCCGGTCTCTATGAATAAGATAGCCGAGAAGCGGCCAGTCATTCTCTTTGACAACGCTGGTGTCGGCAGATCCGAAGGACAAGTGCCTACACCATACGCAGGCTGGGCGGATTATTGCGCAGAACTCATCGTACGACTCGGATTTAATCAAGTGGATGTCTTGGCCTTTTCAATGGGCGGATGCGCGGCTCAGATGCTAGCTTTGAATTATCCAGGTTTGGTTCGCCGTCTGATCCTCATTGGATCCCTTCCAAGTATTGGACCAGGAATCATACTCCGGCCGCCCGCACCCTTTCAGGGTATCCGTATGGCACATGATCATGAGTCTCAGGAACCTGTGCTGCTGGAATCTTGTTTTCACTCTTCAGATGCCAGTCAAGCAGCGGGGAGAGCGACGTTTCGGAGAATGCTTGCGGCCAGAGATGATTGGTCCGATTTGATTGATGCCAATAGCACCCGACGTCAAGTACAGGCGTTTGCTAAGTTTATGAATCCACAACACTCATCAGAAGGCTCTTTTGGGCGATTCGACGAACTGAGAATCCCGGTTCTGATAATCAGAGGTTAGTGCACATCATGGATCTTGACTGACAGTAAGCAGAGTTGAAATCTTAGAGAAGTGAGTACTGATTGCCTATGGAAAAACCAGGATCTCATGACTATGTCTTCGAAAGACAAACATGCCAAGCTATGGCGAGACGAATGTATAATGCTGCTGTCAGTGTTTATGAGTTTCCGGATGCTGGCCATGCTCCACACTGGCAATATCCAGAGGGTTTTGCCGAAGTTGACGACTCTTTCTTATGTGCTCAGGACACAATGGCGGTCCAAGAGCTACCAGCAAATTGGGTGCGTTGGATTCATGGCTCGGACTTGATCAGTATAATTTGAGGCTTGGTTCTGTGCCAGAAAGTCAGGAAAGAAGGAGCACGCCTTCACGTACTATGTATGTACTTTGAACAGGGTTTCCAAAAATCGAACTTGTCGTTCCATCAATGCTCCTTTCAACTGCTAAGAACTTTCAACTATACTTCACAGTGTGTTCGTTTCTAATTGTCTCTTAGAAGCCGCGCTCCGGACTCAATTATCTTGAGATCGAAGCTATCAAGGACCCGGGCTGAGGCCACTATCAAAGACGTGAGTGAAGAATACATTGCGCCCAAATCCAGGTGACAATACCGAATTGATCCGTGATGAACGTGATATTAAGAATTCCGTTGCGTATTGTCGAACAGTTGCCGATGGCGAACATGAATCCATCGAACGGTAGGTGGGCTCGAAGATGAGCGGCGAACATAGCTCAGTTGGGAGAGCGTCAGACTGAAGTATGGGTCAACAAGACCCATTGAAAACTTCATTCAATCAATCTGAAGGTCGTGTGTTCAATCCACACTGGTCGCATTTTCATTTTTGGCCATTACGAAGGAGTGTAGTGGATGTGTACCATTTCATGTAGTTTTCAGTCAGGTTTTGATACCATATTGACTCACCTTCAACATCTGACGAGGTGTCTATCTAACTAAGGTAAGCCAGCCATCGGCGAACGTTATAGTCGACCATCGAGGTAAAATGAATATGGGTATCATCATGTGGAGTAAGTAGCTGTCCATTGCATTGTGAGCAAGCATCGAGTTGACGTTCATGAATACTACCAGCAAGATCGGCAATAGGGTGACTTTGCCCTCAAAATGTCATGTTCTACACAAGGCATGCATGGTCGGTGTCGTCGAAAGTAGGAAGTATTTTATCAGGTTAGAGAAATTACGATGGTACACAGACAACGCGGTACACATGCATAGCGATATCGAACCAATGATAATAAGCTTAATGTCTGGCCAACTAATACATGTCTTGCTCGATTATCAGCTAGGGAGAATCATTTTGTAGATCTCCGGAATTGCTTCCCCATCTGGTGATATTTCGCATAGTTTCAAGTTCAAAAGATCAGAGACAACGATGCGGGCCCGGAGTTTGCTGGGCGTTTTCACAACAACACTTAACCGGACCGCACCCACGCGACCTGCAGAAGAGTTCCGACTACCTGCCTACTTGCACGACGATGTTCTGTCTACATCCACCGTCAAACCTAGATTTTGGCGATATTCATGTGATGACGAGCATGACACAATGCAGACTCCCCGCAGAGGTGTAACGGCGAGGCGCAATCAGCATTCGTTCAGCGTAGTGTCTGACCTTGTGAGACATGATTCTCCGAACTGGACGAAAACAGCCAAACACCGTGACACCGACGCCAGTCGACCCAATGACAGCAGTTGCGTTAGCAAAATACGGGCCGTCGCGCCTGGGAGATGCCGTGACCCGGTGAGACAGTCGAGAGATAGCTTTGGGCCAGTGACGCGAAGGGGTAACAAAGAGGATTCCACATCTCAGACCTGGGAACTTGGGTGATGCTGGGCATTTCGTTTTAAGGCTCGAGGTCGGGCAGCTTTTTTTTTCTTTTGGACCGGTTTGCTGTCTCCGCTAGCTACCGCTTTCTCCAAATTCCATCCTAGTCTTCCATCCAGACCACTGTCCTCATATTTCACACGATGGCGACCCCGATTCCACGACCACCAGGGGTGCCTATTCTGGGCAACATCAAGAACATCGACACCAAGAACACCTGGGCGTCTCTCAAGAAGCTGTCCGAGACGTACGGCGAGATCTTCCAAATCAAAGTCCTCAACAAAACAATCGTCTTCGTTGCTGGTGCCGCGCTTGTAGAGGAACTTTGCGACGAGAAACGGTTCCGCAAGTACGTCGGCGGTCCCATCGTCGAGATCCGATACGCAGTCCACGATGCTCTGTTCACAGCCTACGACCACGAGGAAAACTGGGGCATCGCCCACCGCATCATCGCCCCCAAATTGACGGCAGCGTCCGTGGCGGAGCGTTTTACGGACATGCTCAGCACGACAAACGAGCTTCTCGAGAAGTGGAAGGGCCTCGGCGTCAACGCTGAGGTGTCTGCCATTGGCGAGCTCAACAGATTGAACCTCGAGGCTACGACGCTGGCACTCTTCGGCAAGAAGCTCAACTGTCTTACTGGACCAGAACACCCGATGCTTCGAGGCATGGAGGACTCGACATCCGAGGCAATGCAGCGACCTAATCGACCTGGTCTCTTCAACTGGCTCTTTTATGGAAGCAAGTTCAAGAAGGGAAAGCAAGTGATGCGGGCATACGCCGAAGATCTGGTCCAATACCGGAAATCCAATCCATCGGACAGGAAGGATCTTTTGGCTGCCCTTCTCAGCACAGTGGACTCCGAGTCGGAGAAGGCTTTGACTCACACCCAAGTCATTGACGAAATAGTCTCCATGCCCATCGGCAGCAGCACGGCGCCAGGCATGGTCAGCACTGCCATCTACTTCCTGCTGAAGAACCCTAATGTCATCACTACCGCGCGCAATGAGCTCAATCGTGTTGTCGGTGATGGTGAGTTGACCTTTGCGCACCTCTCGCAGCTCAAATATATCGAGGGCATCGTCCGCGAGTCTCTGCGGCTTTCATTCGCCGCCCCAGGGTTCAACATTGAGCCCATCCCTAAGGACGGCGACAAGAGCCCCGTGTTCCTCGCAGGAGGCCAGTATCAGATCGCCTACAACCAGCCCATGATCGTCGTTCTCGCGGGTGTGAACCGGGATCCTTCGGTCTTTGAAGACCCATTGGCTTTCAAGCCTGAGCGTATGATGGGTGACAAGTACGAGCAGCTGCCTTTGAGTGTAAGAAGGTCCTATGGTAATGGAAAGCGAGAGTGCATTGGTAAGCACTATGCGTGGTTGTGGAACATGGTTGTGGTGGCCAAGTTGATCAAGGAGGTGGATTTCACTATGGCGGATCCTTCGTATGAGTTGAAACAGGACGGGTGGTTCAACTTGAGACCGGTGGACTTCCACGTCAGAGTCAAGACGCGGGTGGACAGCAAGGCGCCTTTACTTTAAGCTGGTTTGTATTGTGTTGTACCAGATTGCCACCACCGAGCGGATTCATGAGCGGTATATCAGATCAATGACAGATTGGATTTGATGTTTCTCCACGCAGATATGGCTACTTGCACTTTCTTGAGATTTAACGATTAACGATTATTGATTTACTATCCACGCGACCGAATCCCTGTTCAAGGAATAGTGAGTGACAGAGAGGCGTCATCCGCTTTGCTACCTCTCTTCGAGATACCACCCTGTGCCAGCGCAATCTCGCCTTTGGCATCATCGGCAGCGAAGAACGCAGAGGTGGCGAAGGGAGCACCAAGCATGCAAGCGCCGGTGTCAATGTTGAGTGCGCAGAGCCCAGCTTCGGCATCCGCGTTGTTGCGGATGTAGTTACGGATAGGAGTCTTGATGGTCACGCTCTTACCGTCGGCACCGGCAAACTCGAGATCGATGGTGAGGTCCTTGGGAACGGAATCGCAGCTGCCGTTGTAGGAGACGTGACCGATGGAATCACGGGTGAGGCCGGCGGCAGCGAAGAAGGCTGCAAGGCCAGCATCACCGATGGGCAGGTCGTTGATCTGGGTGCCAGAGTCGATCATGCAGGACTTTGTGGTCACTTCCGACTTGTCGAGGGTGACGTTCTTGACCTTGACGGTGGGAGGAGAGACAAAGTATCCGACAGTGGCACCGAGACCATCGTTCTCGACGAGAGGCACCCGGACGAGGTCACCCGTGAACTTGGACAGGTCAATGGCGCCGAAGACGGCGTTGCCGGTGAAGGTGCCCTTCCAGTCGGCGGGAGCCTCGTCGAACCAAATGCTCTGGACGGGGGCGCTGATGGCTCCCTTCTCGAGGAGATCCTGACGGACATGAGGGCCGGTGGTGTTCCACTCTGCGGTACGGTAGAAGGGCGCCACGCCGAGGATGCCGAGGTCATACGGGGCCGGCTTGCACTGGCCGCCGTCCAACAGGCGCTGCTGCATGTAGTTGGCAATAGCCACGCGGGCGTCCACCTTTGACGTGAGACCGGCGTCGCCGGCAAAGAGGAATGTGTCGTTGACGCTCTCCTTGCCTTGGACAATCTTGGTGTACCCACCGTAGGCATACTGCGTCACGAACGTCTCGGGTTTCTTGGCCGTCGCGCTGTGAGGGTAGTCGTAGAAGGGCTCCGCCGTGGCGTTGCACTGGCCCTGGCAGAAGAAGCCGGTGCAGCCCCAGTTGTTGATGGCGTTCGGGCCAAAGACCCAGAAGTTCTCGGAGCCCTGGTCGAAAACGACCTCGACCGAGGTGTTTGCGGCCGAGTTCACCAGGTTCGTGGCGATCTTGTGGCCGCCGCCGTAGTAGTAGTGCAGAGGGACGCTGACGGTGGGGATGGCCGCGAGGGCGCCGTTGGCCAGGGCCGTCATGACAAGGGACTGGGCAAGCATCTTGTCGGTAGGAGCGAATTTGAGCGAGTGACTGAGGTGCGTGGTGGAAGAGAGGCTCAACTCCGGTGTGAGGGTTCACGTTCTCTTATCATCTCGTGGTGATATGGCCACAGGCTCCTGGTCCGTGAAAGTTCATGGCGGGGAAGATCACGACCGGGGTCATGCTAATGCTATTTTCGGATACTAACTTTTAAGAATCTCATATGACCTATGACCTGCGAGACCGAGGAATATTCGGGCGACTTTCCGGAGAAAGCAGGTTCACGCAGCCTCGAGTCCCGGCTTGGCCATGATCGCCCCGAAACAACCCATGGAGAGTCGCTGCCGCCAACGCCGGTGGGAGCCGTGAGAAGAGTATTTTTCGTGTTAAGATTGCGACAGGCATCGAATAAAGTGCTGATATGGGGTCGTAGTGCACGGTAGTTGGTGGATATCAACGGCTTTCCTATTGTCGAGCCAAAGCGAGATTGGCTCAATGCACCGAACCACCATCAAGCTTCGTCTAGTATTTTGGGTTAAGCCCAGGGCGGTAGGGCCGACGGTTGGCCCCGTTGTGAAGGTTGTATTCTTTTTGACTTGTCCTACCGGGATTCGGCAGTCGTCCGATCTTTTGGATACGAGCTTTTTGGCGGAGATTTCACCTTTTAAAAAGCATTGTTGCATGGGTACCCCTGGAGGGGGAAAGAGTCCACGATGATGTCAAATCCTACCCAAGATGTTCTTCATCGCCAAGCAGCGGGTCGAGTGATACGGGCGAGTTGCCGAAAAGCTTGTCCCGGCCCCTGAAGGCTGGCTGCTGGTATTAGATGAAGTGACGCTGCAAGCTCAAGCAGACCGTAGCAGAGAGTGAGACTCACCACGCTCCCACAAGCTTGTACGCCCACAAGACAGAGAATATGAGGCTATCGTTAGTTTCAACTCTGCTTCTGAGCAGCTTCGCTCTCAGTCAACCGACTACTAGCGGCCATGCAGTTCACGAGGTCGTGAAGCAGCTCCCGCAGGGCTGGCGGCATATCGCTGCGGCTGATGACCTCAACACGATCCAGCTTTCCGTCGCGTTGAAGCAGCCCGGCTTGTCGGAGCTAAAGGCACGTCTCGAGGTGACCAGCGACCCAAATCATGCCGAGTATGGCGCACACGTATCTCACGATCTGTTGAAGATGTTCCAGGAGCCGAACGCTGATGCCTACGCTGTCGTTGCGACTTGGCTTTCTGCTCACGATATTCGGAGCTTTGTTCAGGACGGCCCTTGGGTTCGCATAAACACCACCGTCGTCAAAGCGAATCGCTTGTTGGGTTGCAAGTTCTTCAAGTATCAGTACAAGAGCGAGAAGGCTGTGTTGCGGGCCAAGGAGTACACTCTTCCGAGCCAGGTCTCAGAGGTTGTCGACTTTGTCTTCCCGGTTACTCAGTTCATGAGCAAGCCGCCTAGACGACAGATCAAGGCGAGGGAGTCTGGCAAAGTAAAGCGACAGAGCACGAGTAAGTTCATGGCGGATCCCAATAGCCAAGTTTCTAAGTCACCACATCACTGACGCATCACAGTGCCTCGAAGCTGCTGGGACTACACAACCCCCGACTGCATCGTGGATCTCTACAACATCAACTACAGCCCGCCAAATGGACCATCACCCACAGACTTTGGCATCGCCGGCTTCCTAGAGCAATATCCCAATGTTCCTACTCTCCAAGCCTTCCTGGCGTCCTACAGCCCCCGCCGAAACACCACCACCTTCTCGCCAAAGTACAACCTCACGGTGGAGTCCATCAACGGCGGCAGCGACACCACCGAAGGCAACGGCGTCGAGGCTTTGCTGGACATCCAGTATAGCATGCCCTTCATCCAGCCGATGAACGCAACCTACTTCTCCACTGGCGGCCGCGGTCCCGAAATCGGGCCCGACGGCAAAGAAAAGGATCCCAAGGACAGCGCCCACGAGCCCTGGATCGAGTTCCTCGAGGCCCTGCTCGCCCGCGAGACCATCCCAGACGTCATCTCCATCTCCTATACCGACGATGAGCAGCTCATCCCGCAGCCGTACGCCCGTCGTGTCTGCGACCTCTTCATGCAAGTCGCCGCCCGTGGCGTTTCTGTTCTGGTAGCTACCGGCGACGGTGGCGCAGCGGGCATCGGTTCAGGAGACTGCATCTCAAACGACGGCAAGAACACGACAAAGTTTATCCCGACGTTCCCCGTCGACTGTCCCTGGGTCACGGGTGTCGGCGCGACGGGCAACTATGCGCCGACGGAGCCTGCGTGGTACAGCTCCGGTGGATTCAGTGAGTACTTTGAGCGTCCGTCGTGGCAGGAGTCCGCGGCCAAGGCGTACATTGCCGGCATCAACGGATCACACGCAGGCTGGTACGCACCGAACGGCCGCGGCAGCCCGGACATCTCGGCCATTGGGTCCCGGTTCCTGATGCAGCCTGGGTGGACGCAGAAGGGGACGAGCGCCAGCACGCCCGTCGTCGCTGCGATGATCGCTCTCGCCAACGACAAGCGCATGAGGGAGGGAAAGCCTGCTTTGGGATTCCTTAACCCGCTGCTGTACTCTGACAAGGTCCGTTCCGCGATCAGTGATGTCACGAGCGGATCTAGCGGAAGCTGCTCTTACGGGACGAAGGTTGAGAGCGGGTGGTCTGCGACTGCTGGATGGGATCCGGCGACTGGCCTTGGGACGTTGGACTTGTCCAAGTTCCTTCAGGCGTTGGAGTGAGGCTTTGTAATCGTAGAAACTTGATACACTTGATCTCACAATTACGACTCTGATGACTGCTGTGTACAATAACCAAAGCCAACCGGGCTTCGTGAATCTCAGCCCTTCAATCATGCCAATGCCCCTCCAAGTAATTCTCGTACTCTCCGCCGAAGTGGACAACCTGACCAGCAGCATTCTTCGGCTTCTCGGCCAGAAACTCAAACTCTGGCAACACCAGACTATCAGAGCCGGTGATCTTGAGCGCCAACTGCTCCCCGGCATCAAACTGTATGGCAGTGGGCCATATCCAGACCTCCATCTTGACGGTCTCGCCCGCCTTGACCTCAATGTCTTCGTCGTGGGCTAGCGTCTGCCAGTAGTTGGGCGACAGCTCCGGCGCGACCTTGCGCTTGGAGGCGCGGAGCTTGCCGTTGGGTCCTAGGTACTTGAGCGGGTTGACGCTGGGGATTTCCTTGAGATCAGACACGGGGAGTGCCTCGAGGGGAATGTTAATATGCTCGAGGTCTTTGCCGCTTGCATCACGTTTGCGAATCTGAGCGTAGACGTCAAAGTCTGTAGCCGAGGGGCAGGATACATGGACCACGAGCTTGGTGGGGCCCAGCAGCTGCGTAGACTTGGAAAAGGTGTGCGTGAAGACCATGGTTTCCGTGCCCTCATAGCCAAGGGTTGCGGTATCGGTGTTGTTGGAATGCTGCAGCGTCTTGTCGGCTCCCAAGTAAAGACGCTGGAGTTCCGTGTTCGTGGCACTCGGTGATAGCCAAGGAAGAGAGTCAAAAGGGAGATCGATCACGGGTGGCTTGTTGTAGCCGAGCACGGCCAGCCTTACCGGCGAAGTCTTCTCCCACCCGTTGTCGATGCCTTTCACGTAGCGGTCGAAGAACTTTTGCAAGTCATCGGTACGTTCTTGGCTGTATAGGTCAAACCACTCTTGCGTAGCATGAGTCACCATCCTAGGAAGAAGTCAACTAACTGTGACCTGAGCCAGGGTGCATGCATTGAACGAACCATTTGTTTTGGTGAGGGATCTCTTCAAAACCTCTGAAGCTCCCAATGGTGTGAAGCATCGTCGAATAGCTGCCCAAGATGTAGGCCGGGACCTCAATCCTGTCCATGCGGGCCCTCTTGTCATCCCAGTACGCTCTGAGACCCTGCCCGTGCTTAAGCAGCATCTCGACGCTGTTTTCTTGCTGACCACGACCTGATTCACAGTCAGTTGAGTCGAATAGTTAAAGCCTATAGATGGATAGGCGTGCAACTTACCACGAACCACATTGTTAATCATCGACCCGAACCCAATCGAAGGAATCCCGCCACGGCACAGACTCTCGCGCATATGATCGCTCGCACCCTCCAGAGGGGCAATGCACGCCAAGTGAGGCGGCCTCTCGGCGGCTATGTACCACTGACACAGCGCAAGCCATGAGTTTCCAGCCATGGCGACCTTGCCTGTGCACCAGGGCAGCTTCGCGATACCCTCAATGGCGTCGTAGCCGTCTTGGCCCTCTGGGGTACCCCACGATCTCATGTCGCCTTCAGAGTCACCGCATCCTCTGGCGTCTGCGTTGATGATGGCATAGCCTTGCGGCACCCATTCAGCGGGGTCTAGTCTTGGAGGCAAGTCAGTCTTTCAAGTCTGATAGTAAGGGCGCATGTAAGGGAGATCCCACCCCTCGAACGACTCGTAACCCGATAGTTTGCTCAGGGGAACGCCACATCGTAAAGGAACTGCGTGGAGATTCAGGGTGCCTGGAAAATACTGTTAGTAGTTGGTACGCAACAACACCATCGGCATCATATTGGGCCGTACCCGTGTCAGTCTTCCCGTAGGGCGACCACATCAGAATGGCGGGGACCTTCTCGTCCGTCTTCGGCCGAAAGATGTCAACCCGGATGCGGGTCCCGTCGCGCAGCGTCAACGGCTGGTCCCGCTCAAGGATGATGTCGCACGGGAGCGGACGATGCTCTGGGGTCTTTTGACTTCCGCTTGAGAGCTCCACGCGGGAAGGCTCTTTGGGAGTTGGCCATGCTGGAGGGATAGTGGGGGTCTGGATGACTTCAATGTTGTTGACGATAAGTGGCGCCATTGTTGCTTAATCTAACAAACTCGCAGTGATAAATACCCGTTGATGCAGGTACAATGTTTGTCTAGAACAAGACTATTAGCCTCTTTGATGGCGGCAGCATCGCATGTTTGTTATATGGTTATTATACGAGACCATCATAAATCCGAGCTCCCCGGCCTGTCTACACCTCTCAGGGGACTCTGTAAATCCTCGGATTTGACCCAATTCCTGATGACGGATCGTCGAGGACGCTCAGAAACACGGCCCCCCTTCACCGGCATGGCTCCACGGCAGATTCCCACTTGTGTACCAGCCAATGGCGTTGCCATTTTCGCCCTCTTGGGGTAATATTCGCCTGGGGGAGGTCCGAGGGCCTCGTACTTATTGGACTCAACCTGGGACCAGTTCATATGTAGCCCTACAGTCTGCCTATGCCATGCGATACGTCGGAAAGGGCCTGGACATGTCCATGTCGCATATGTTTGAGTTCTTCCCCGCCATTTGGCCCTGCTGATCACCCGAGGCGCGTCAACTGTACGCTACCACCCCCGCCCGGCAGAGTCTAGAGATGGGCCCCGGCGACCTCGGGTGTTAGGAACCCTCCGTTGGCCGATGAATAAATCGGGCAACTTGTCCGAGACGGCCGTATTCGTCCGTGATTCTTCTGAGAGCTCCGTTCATCTTTATTCAGCCGCCCACCTCCCACCGGATGCCCGATTTTATGAGAGGGTCGCGACCCGGAGAAGTGGACGCTAGCGAAAGGGGGCAAACAAATGTGTCAATTCCACGTTTTGAAGTGTTCTGTCCATGGCCACAAGTTACTGCATAAGATGCGTCTGGTCTGCCGTGTGATAATTATGGCGGGCAGCCAAAGTCAACCCCCATTAGAACAGTATAAAACAGAAACCTCACAATGGGCAGCAAAACAACATCAACGGCGCCGGCGCTCTATGTCGACGAAGACTGCAACTTCTCCGTCATCCGCAATCTTCCCATCCCCGACCCCGTAGATGGCGAGGTCCTCGTCAAGGTTCTCTACTCTGGCGTAAATCCCGCCGACGTCAAACACGCACCATACATCGGCGTCCGCTCAGTGACCCTCGGCTACGACTTTTGCGGCCGAGTCGTCCGGGCTGCTGGCGAAAATGCGTCGTCCGCCTTCAAGCCGGACGACCTGGTGGCCGGCTACGTACCCACCGGCATGGGCAAACCAATGAGACACGGCGCGCACCAGGAGTACCTGAGCTGTCCGGAAGACATGCTCTTCAAGGTTCCGGATAACCTGCCCCAGACGCACGCCGCGAGTCTCACGGTGGTGCTGACCACAGCCGCCGACGGGCTGTACAATATCTTTGGATACCCTCTCCCTGGGGAGAAGGCGAAGGAAGGGTTCAAGGCTGGTCCGCTACTTATTTGGGGCGCCTCCGCCAGCGTTGGACTTTGCATGCTGCAATTAGCGCGGGAGAGCGGTGCGAGCCCCATTTTCGTCACCGCGTCGCCTGGGCGGCATGAGATGCTCACTAAGATGGGGGCGACGCGCTGCTTCGATTATAACGCCCCAGACGTGATTTCTCAGATCAAGAAGGCGGCGGAGGAGGCTGGCGCGGGGCCAATTCGCTACGCGGCCGATTGTGCGGGTTCAAGGGGTGAGGTCACCTCGGCATCACAGACGGAGGCTTGTGTTGATGAGAATGCTATTATTCTGTCTGTCGTGGCGAAGCCGGGTGGGAGAATCAAGATGCCGCTGGCATCGGCGAATACGGAAATCACACTACAGCTGGGCGGTGGTCCCCTTATCACGATCCCTCCACGGCTGGAGGATTGGGGCAGGATGTGGAAGGCGTTGATGTGGTCTGTTGAGAATTACGGCACCGAGTTCTCGATTCCTGTGGTGGATGTTTTCAAGGGAACGGCGGAGGATGCGCTGGAGGAGGTGAAGAAGGTTGCTGACCAGGGCAAGTTTGGTAAGCTTGTACTGGAGCATCCTTTGCTTTAAGATATGGGGGAGTCAGAGGATGATGAGGAGCATGAGCACGGGGTATCATTTCACGAGGATTATCTTGTACCACATATGGCTGTCTACTCCGAGCCTTTTGCTGATTTGAACAAAAGCAATTCCATCTACACTCAAGAGACCCAAGAGACTCATGATGTATACTATGAAGGTAATGAGGCTGTAGATGTAAGGCCGGAGCCAGCCGGCCCCCTCGGCAGCTCAGGGCCGACGATAAGCAGCGCATTCCCGGACAAGCTCCGGTCCTGCGCCGGTCCAACGGGTCCAGACTCCGGTGAGTTTATCTCGGACCTATCAGCACCCGTGAAGCTATCCGGCACCCCACCATCTCCACTCCGGGTCGGCAACACAAGGCCGCGCTCGGCTCCTGCATCGGCGGCCGCCCCTCCCCCTCATCTCATCGGCTCTTTTGCAGTTCTCACACACACCAAAATACCACACTTACTATGTACAGCCAACAGAAACCATAGGTCTTTGCATACTCTAACCATTCTGTAAGAGTCATTCAGGCGGCTATCTGTTGGCTTTACCGAGTGCTATTCTCTTCCGCCACACCCACACTTTCTCCTTCACTCACACTTCCGGCACCACTCAATCCGTTGACCAACACCGGTGACCGGTCAGGACTCTGTGGTGCTCCACCAAAGTTCCTCTTGAGAAGAACCCAAAGGTAGGAGGCCCATCGTTTTCCTGACGAAATAGCGGGGATTCCGCACGTCTTTTCGGTAAAACGGTCCAGCAGCAACAGACATCCCAGCAATCCGGGGAACTCGCAGGAAAACCCATACAAATCTCACTCGATTTTTTCTTACCACACCTTATACCCCCCCAGTCACCCAGTGACCTTTAATCGCTTTATGCCCCCCATTCAGCCCAGTCCGGCTTTGTCACCATTTGTTTCCCTTTCGAACCCCTCTCCTCTCCCATCCTGTCCTATCCTCCCCCCTTCCGACCCTGCGAAACGTTCAACCGACCTTCCTAGTTCTACCAGATCTTTAGAGTTGAGCCTCATAAACAAATACTTTATTGGACGAAAGGCGTGATTCTGCGAAACCTAAGAGCTCTCTTCCACCCTCTCTGTGACCGTACCTTATCCCATCCACACACCCAACCACCCGTCCCGATGGCCGCCGATGCAGATGAACGGACGCCCCTCCTCAAAATCAAATCCGGCGCCGGGGCCGTGAAGCGGGTCGGTCGCGGCCTCTGGTCACCCGCAAACCGTATCCTGTTCGCCGGCTTCCTCGTCTCCCTGACACTAGGCCTCACTCAAGTTCCGTGCGCACAAGTTCACCCCTCTCCTCTCACCCATGCTGTACTATGGCATGGTTGCGAGGATGTGTACCACAGTAACGGAAACTGACATGTAGTCTACAGCATTATCTACGTCTTCCGTGTAATGGCATGCGAAACCTTTTACAAGTCTCACGTGCCCTACGACGGCCCCGCCTCGGAAATGTGTCACCGCCGTGAGATTGACGCAAACACGGCCACCCAGGTCTCCATCCTCGGCATGACCACCTCCGTGTGCGGCATTCTTAACCTCTTCATCTGCGGCGACCTCATCAAGCGCTGGGGTACCCGCTGGGCCCTTATCAGCCAGACCGGCCTGCTCGGCATCCGCGTCTCGTGCCAGGTCCTCGCCGTGTCGCAGGGCGCGCAAAAGGGAATCGACATGATGCAGTACACGCAGCTTATTGGCATCTTTGGTGGGCCGAGGGGATACATGTAAGTACTTCACCTACCTACCTACCTACCTAGGTACAGCAAGGACAGTGAGATGCGCTGGGACCGCGGCGCTAATGCAATTGTAACTAAAGGCTGGTTTTGAACACGGCAATTGCGGAGGTTGTCGAAAGAAGAAAGCATACGGGCGTGTTTGGTCGGCTGCAGGGTGCAGTCATGATCGGCACCGCCATAGGGTACTTGCGTAGGTCGACATTCTACCTTTCCTACCCTCGCCTGCTAATGAGTGATCAGTCGGCGGTGTTTTGGGTGATGTGTTCGGCATCACCAGTCCTTTCATCGTTGCCATCGGCTGCTTTGCCTTTGCAACGACCTACGGGGCCATCTTCTGGCCGGCACCCCCAGAAGAGACGGAGCAGACGGACGGCAAGACAACGCCCGGCGCTTCTGGCTTCCTGGCTCCTATCAAGGTGCTCATGCCGTCCAAGTACCGTCTTGAATCTAGCAAGATTGTGAAAAACCATGGTCTCGTCTTTCTGGCCCTGGGCATCTTCTTCGGCGTGGTTAGTCTACTACCTCTGTCATTGAAATCGGCGGCAACCATCCATGAACACATTGCTAACTGTGCCCCAGTTCGCCACGGGTTATGCGCCCATCCTCATCCAGATGTACGCCACCTCCCGCTTCAACTTTGGCACAACGGAGAACGGTATCCTCATGTCCGGCAACTCGTGGATCCGCGGCATCTTCTTGATGTTCATCTTTCCGGAAATAATCGACAGCGGACGCAGATGGTTTGCCTCGTCATCCCATGCCGGAGCTCTTCAAAAGACGCTCACCCAGGAGGAACGGAGTGTCATCCCCACTCACCCCGAGGACATGGACCCGGCACCCGGCTTGATGAACGCTTCCGAGCCAACAAAGGCGCCGCCTGAAGAGGAGGACGAGGATAGCACTTTTGACCTGTTCTTCCTGAGGTGGAGCTTGGTGGTGGATGGCATTGTCACGTCCCTCGCGGCTTGGGCAACGGAGGGCTGGCATGTCTATGCCGGTGAGTATCTCAATTTTGCTGCCCACTTTACCCCGAACTCCAGAGGCTAGAGCAAGATGCTAATTTCGTTCATTCGTAGCCGCTTTCCTGCTACCATTCGCATCCGGATCGGCCCCTGCCGCAAAGGGCGTCATCACGGAAATGTGCCCGCCGCATATGCGACAAGACGCCCTGAGTGCCATTACCCTAGTTGAGAGTGCAGCGACTCTCACGACGCAGGGTATCTTCGGCTTCATATTTGCCACGCTGTCTGAGATGGGCAAGCCGAATCTCACCTTCTTCGTGAACGCCGTGAGTGCTTACAAATGAGTCTTTACATCTCTGATGCTTGTTCTCTAATCGCGTTACAGGCTCTCGCCGTTGTCGCCGTGGGCATTCTTCTACTGGCTCATTACCCCCCGGTTAACAGTACGCGGGTCGAGGATGAGGCGAGTGAAGGGATCAGTGAATCAAATTGAGACATGATTGAGTGCCCAAAATTCGCAGAAATCACTCCTCGGTCGTCATGAAGGATGAGTGAGAATGAAACTCATTCGCTCGATTTGTCTACGACTCCACGCCAAGGCCGATGAAAAGTTAGGATCAAGGGTTTCCTCCCGCAAAAGTCTTCTTCATTTGAACTCATATGCGGCGTCATTTAGCATTTAGAATGGTTGGTGCACTTCAAAGAATGCGCCGTAGAAGATCATCGTTGGTGAGTCTAATTGCGTGGGTATTGCGGATTTCAAACTCGGGTATCGCTGGGACAGGTGTACATAAAACGGACAAAAGGATTGAAAGTGATTATTCAACGGTTTTTCTACAAAAGGTACCTTCAGATTCATCGCGTGCCGCATCGCCGACTTCACCACGTTCTAGACCTTTTGCTTCATCACCAAAGCCTTCAAAAAAGTGCCCTAGCTCTGCGTTCGCCAGCCAAGGTCACGGCGGGGGTGGAGCGCCTGTCATCGGTCTTGGCTCGGCCTTCTGCTTCATGACATCAGCGGGCTGTTCGCATACATCATCGATTGGGTTCATGCGGATCGGTGGTTTGGCCCCGAATCTGGGATTCCCCTAGCACACTGCTACCTGGCACCTGTGAGCTAACTACCAAATATCGGATTTGAACGATTTCGATTAATGAAAGATGGGAATCTGGCAGTGGCGTCTAGCCTCCTCCGGAGCTAGATCTCCGGAGTCTTGGTAGCGGCTGCATCTTGGATTGCTTCAAACAAGTGCCGGTATTTGCTTGATGGTCTAAATCGTCTTAGTCTACCGCGCCCTTTGGCCCCCGCAGTTCTGGTCTTCGTCACATCTTGTCTTTTGATCTGAATTCCGTGGCTCCTTCGAATTACTCCCATACCCGTTTGAAATTTCCCAAAAGCCAATCGGCTTCAGCGCCAGGATATCGGAGCATTGGACGTGATATCCATCGACTGCCTGGTCTTCGTTATCACGGAGTTATCCCCGAATTAGGACCGTAGCCCAGAGTCGAAAAAGGCGAAACGATGAAAAATCGAAAAGTCGAGAGGCCAAGGAGGCTCCGTACCAAGCGTCATCGATTCCTGTGACCCGCTCATTAGAGAGCGGGTGCTAATGCGGGTATGGCCTAGTTCCGTCGTTCCCCATGCCGCTACAACCAGACATGGAGTGACAAACACTACTCCCCGTCTTCAGACTGCTTCGATGTAGTAATCTGCAGTTTGTGATTCGTCCAACATGAGTGACGGTATTGTTCCTACAAAGCTGCGTCATGGCATTGAGTTTTGATGGCAACTTTTCTGTGTGCATGCCCGTTCGAGCCCCTCCACATAAAGTGCCCAAGCACCGGCGGGTGGCGGCACAGCTCACCATATCTCTCTCTGGTATAAGACCTCTCTCAACACCTTCTTAATCTCATGGAGACTGTTCAAAGAATCATCAAGCATCCCATTGAAACTGCCCAAAAGACATTCAATATGGGTTCCACCGACACATCATTCGCAGCCCATGTGGCAGGCCAGTTCAGCACATACGAGAAGGATAGACAGATGACTTCCAAGGAGGCTATCTACAGCACCAGCAATGGCGTCCCGATGCCTCACCCCTACGAGACACAGCGATGCGGTGAGAACGGTCCGTTGTTGCTGCAGGATTTCCACCTGATCAACCTCCTTTCTCACTTCGACCGCGAGCGCATTCCGGAGCGTGTCGTGCATGCCAAGGGCAGCGGTGCTCATGGCTTCTTCGAGTGTACGGATCCGATCCCCGAGCTTACGCAGGCCGATATCTTCGGTACCAAGGGCAAGAAGTGCCCTATCACCGTGCGCTTCTCGACTGTTGGCGGCGAGTCTGGTTCGCCGGATCTTGCTCGCGACCCTAGAGGATTCTCCGTCAAATTCAGAACAGAGGATGGCAACTGGGACATGGTGGCGAACAACACGCCCGTTTTCTTCTTGCGAGACCCTGCCAAGTTCCCCATGTTCATTCACACACAGAAGCGTGATCCTCAGACGCATCTCAACCACATGGATGACTCGTTCATGGTATGTTCAATCCTTATGATCGTACACATGTGAACCCTGCTAAAATGCTTCCATAGTTCTGGAACTACTTGAGCGAGAACCCCGAGTCAATTCACCAAGTCATGATCTTGATGGGTGACCGTGGCATTCCTGATGGCTACCGCTTCATGCACGGCTACGCTGGTCACACGATGAAGCTCGTCAACAAGGACGGATCATGGGTTTACGCTCAGATTCACATGAAGTCCCAGCAGGGCACCAAATTCATCACACAAGAGGACTCTCTCACCAAGTCAGCCGACTACTCCGGCAAGGATCTCTTCGAGGCCATCCAGAACGGCGACTACCCCAAGTGGTCAGTTGAGATTCAGACCATGACACCCAAGGAGGCAGAGGATGCATGGGAAAACGACATGATCAACGTCTTTGACCTTACGCACGTGTGGCCTCAGGGCAAATACCCCCTCCGCAAGGTGGGCGAGTTCACCCTGAACGAGAACCCTCAGAACTACTTCGCCGAGGTCGAGCAGGTTGCTTTCAACCCCTCGCACATGCCCCCCGGCATCGAGCCCTCCGCCGACCCGGTCCTTCAGTCCCGTCTGTTCTCCTACCCTGATACCCATCGTCACCGTATCGGCGTAAACTACCAGCAACTTCCCGTTAACGCACCAAAGACCGCCCACAAGATGGCCAACTTCCAGCGTGATGGTGCCATGGCGTTTTTCAACCAGGGTGCGCGCCCCAACTACCTCAGCTCCATCGATCCCGTTCAGTTCAAGGCCCGTACCGTGGACCTGGACAAGACGCATGGTCACTTTACCGGCCAGGCCATCACCTTCCTCTCCGAGATCAGACCAGAGGACTTTGTTGCGCCGCGCGCCCTGTGGCAGAAGGTCTGGGACGAGGACGCACGTGAGCGCTTCATCAACAACGTCACGGGCAAGATGGAGCTGTGCAAGAACCCGGAGCCTTTGAAGAAGCAGATTGCCATCTTCAGGGAGGTCGATCCTGAGATTGCTGAGCGCCTGGAGAAGAGCACCGGTATCAAGGGATACGATGGCATTGCTAACCTGACTTTCAATGGTACACACAACGGCTTTGCAAGGGAGAAGAAGAACAAGTACGCCAACGGCATTGACGTCACGACCTGCCAGAGTCTGACGGAGAACAACGGTGCGCCCATTAGAGGCACTCATCGTAATGTTGACAAGGTTGTCAACGGCGAGGGTGCGAGGCACTGAAGGTTTTTCGAATTGTAGTATTAGAGATATCCATATAATATGAACATGACTTTTCTTTTCGCACATTATTCCACATTTTCCACTTCGCAGCCCGGTGTTGCCTGGATGCGTCGGGGCTGTGCTGACGGTGTGTCACCACCGGTCGCTTGTGATTCGTCAAAAGGATCAATATTCAGCATGCAATGTGCCTTGCGGATAGCCGTACTTCATCTATCAAATTGACTCCTATATAGAGCTTGATGTTTCCAACTAATAAGAGTTAAATGGCTTCAATCACGCATCGCTGTATTTCCCTCGTTCAGCATCATTCAGATATTAGTAGGAACCAAGAGTTGCATCAGCAGGGCCATTCATCAACGAGACAAAATGGATATTTCATATGAGACAGTCTTCAGATCGTTGACAGGGGTCGCACAGGCTACTAAGGCTGCTTCTGATGAAATTGACACAATCAAACAGCTGCTGTCTCCAGGCAACGAAGGCAGTGAGACCAAAACGAAATCGGCCAGTCTTTCTTTTCAGGACTGGCAAGTCATCATCCAGCAAAATGTCACAGGAATGGCCGGGGCAGCCGTCCATATTGCACTCGTCGCAGTAGCAGTGTCATTGCTCCGCGAAACAGCACGCCAAAACCAGCCCGCAACAGCAGACGACATCAGCCAATGCTGGGCCATCATCCGCGACGCCCTCACATCAACATCTTCCCGAACACTGTTCACCGCTTCTCGCAGCGCACAAGGCTTTCTCTCAGTCCCATTGTGCAGCTTGGTCAAGGACGGCAGCATCGACGAGCTCATTCGCCTGCACGTCTGGATGCCGGACGGCAAGCGCGGGAACCCCGATTTTCACTTACACTCTCACCAGCCGTTTGCGCAGAGCTGGGTCTTGGCAGGGCAGGGCGTGGATCACTCCTATCAAGTTGATCCTGTCGAGGAGCCAGAAGAAGCCACGCACGCAGGGTATGCACTTGCGTGGAACGACGGCAAGGGGGCGGATACTGTGTACAAGACACATCAGGCATCTTCTACTGTGCAGAACACGGGGAAGCTCTTCCGAGCTAGAAAGATTCATTCAGAGACTCATGCTAGGGGGTCAACGTACACAGTTCCGGCCGCCGAGTTCCACGTCTCAGAAGTTGCACCAGATGCTTTACATGCGACTATCTTCTTCTTTGATTCACACCGTGGCTTTGTGAAGGATGCCGGAGTTCTTGGGCCAAAGGATGGGGATTCATTTACACAATTACGAGATCCGGCTGGAGTGATGCCCGCAGAGCTTGCCGAAGCTGTGAACCAAGCTAGATTACGAGAGGCATTAGACTGAGAGCTAACGATTTTGGTTATGAAGATACTTAGACGGTTGTTGAACATGTTTCAAGGTGCCTACAATGATTTAATACCTGTAGCAAGAAACGTTGGTTTTGTTGGTTCGATAGTTGCTGTATTCATAATGCCCAATGCGTAGGTCAGTTCTATCAGAAACTTACTTTCCAACCACTTCCGTAGACAAATCTTCGGGCCAGACAGGCTGGTCAACACCATTACCTCTCGTGCCTACATTGTACCTCATTTCAACCGCGTTGTTGCCATACTGCAGAACAGGCTTGACAACCCAGAAAGTTCCATCAACCGCTTTTGACACTCGCATCTCGAAGAACTGAGGGTTGAAGAGAACCTGCGCGTCGTACTCCTGAAGCAGATTGGACATGACCGGGACATTGTGGGCCATTGTGTGGAAATGCCGGAACACGGGTGATCCATGACGCTCCCAGACTTCTCTCCAGATAGGTTCAGGATATGTCCCGCATGAACGGACGAGCCATTGGGAATAGTAGTTGAGGGCGACCTGTTTGTGTACATGGGGTTAGCTGGAAAGCATCTTGAAGTTGAATTATTTTCATCGGTAGATCGAGACTCACGTCGACGCCATAGCTTCCTCCGTCTTCGGCGCGCTTCATGAGAGCATCAAGAACAGCAGTGCTTCCGCAGACTCCAGCACTATCTCGCATTTTAGTATATTTCTAATAATCCCAGATCAGTGGATTAGTTCTTCTGTGCTTAACATACCAGTAGTCTGAGTTCGGGAACACCGGAGTAACCGCCTCATCGAGACCCATTGCCTTTCCATACTCTAACGAGACACCACAGCACTTGATTACTTGTCAGTAAAGTCTCCAAAAGTGATCCTGTGCAGTATGTCACTCACGGCGTCACTGATTTGCTGCCATCCACCACGCCCCTGCCAGGGTCCATGCCATCCGTAACAATTCTCACGGACGTGAATGATTCCTCGCTGGCGATCCTTCACCAGCTCCAGAATCTCCTTGCGACCGAAACCGTGCTTCTCCATGGCGCCAGGGCGGTACCCATCAACAACGACATCAGCATCCCTGATCAACGCCCTCAGCTTCTCCTTGTCTTCGTCCTTAGTGAGATCCAAGTGGCAATTCCACTTGCCCCAGTTGAGATCCTGGTGCAGAGAAGACATGTCCGTGATCTTATCTGAGGTGACGCGCATGACGCTCGCGCCCATCTCCGCCAGATCGCGCGAAATGACCGGGGCAGCGATAATTCGGGTCAGATCCACGATTTTGAGGCCGGCGAGGGGTCTCTTGGCCGACGAGGGTAGGCTCGAGTTTTCGGACCACCAAGATGCGGGCTGTGTGGAGCCTTGGACTTTTGCGATCTCGTAGAGTCCGACGTTGCTGTTTGCTTTGCCGTGCTCGCTTGCAAAGTATTCGTCAGACGACCAAGCGATTGTGCCAGACTGTTGCGCTTTGTCGTTGAGTAAAGCGTCCAGGTCTTTGGAGTCCATCTCGGCGATGACATTTTGGGTTCTCTCGAAGACCGATTCGTAAGTGTCATCCGCTGGGCCATTTTCAGGCAAGCCCAGAGCTTTGAGGATGGGGTCGGGGTTTATGCCGCCTACAAAATTCCGTCAGATGCGAGAGCCCAAAGGACCTATGGTTGAGTTCGTTCAGCGAAGGAGTATCTCACCGTGAAGCTGGTAATACCGTCCATCCTTTGTCTTATGGATGTTTGTCACCAAAGCTCGATGCAAGCTGGCGGCGGTCCTGTGCTTGTCCGTTTCTGGGAACATCTTCATGGCCTCGGGCACAAAGTTCATAAGCGCCATGGGCGTAAACTTGCCATCCTTACCGATGAGCTGGGCAATGAGAGGCGAAAAGTAGAACAAGCTTGCATGGTCACTAGAGACTGTGTGAGTTCCCTCTGCAAGGGCCTTCTACGGGATCAGGGCAGACTTAGGTCACTAAAATGAAATGGCTTACGTGTTAATGGTGACATCCGTCGGCTCCTTGTTGTACTTCTTGAGAATTAGCCGGTTAAGCATGGTTGCCTCCAATGCTTTCAAAGCCGAGATGCTTTCGGCAAATCGCCAATTGATCGGAACGCTTGGCTTGCTTGAACCCTCAAACTTGACATGTTGACTGAGAGATTTGAGGTCACCGGGAAGGTCCTTCATCAAGGGATTGTTCAGAATGCCGTGTTGGAACACCGCCTCCGCCTCCTGTGGCACAGAATATTCTCCCATCGAACCCATGATTGATGGCTGTGGTAGCTATCTGATAGCGCTTGAGTTAGAATGAGATTCGTGATATGAGTTATCAACAAACAATAAACCAATGAGAAAAGATGAAAGGCTCGTGCGAAGAGCGCGTCTTTTCAGGGTCTCCGCCCAAATCTTATACCAAAGCTCACATTTCCCAACGATATCTTTCGAGTGTGAAATCAATCGTGCTGTTGATCTTCGGGCCGTTGTAAGTCCCCGCAATCCTACCAGTGCGCTCTGTCGTCAAATTCGAGCCGCTGCCAGTGGGCGTCAGACCTCGTCTCATCAAGATCTGTGGTGGAGTGGTATGTGAGAGACGTTTCGCCGCCGATGCATCTCATCTTCGGCGTACTTATCAAACATCCTCCGATGGTCGGCCTGCAATATTGTTAGTCATGGTCTCTGGAAAATGTGTCGTCCTTGGTGTTGTCTTCTTCATACTGCAATATGAAGGGTCACAGGGTGTAAGATCTGGGTTTCAGCAGCACCTGCATCTGCTCTGCCAAGATGTTGAAGGCTGTTTTCGAGAGAGAAACTTCACTTCTGAATATTGGTAATGTTCAATGAATGCAAGCCGACTGAAACTACATACTAAAGTGAGTAGACATGTTAGACTACTGTCATGTAGGCTCGGTTTCGAAAGCAATGACGTTTGAAGAAATTCTTTTAATCGGCGAAGTTTGACGAGATCCTGCTACCAACTGTTATCATGTGGTCGTCGTTTGCCACAATGGAATATATGGTTCAATGAAACTGAATAAGAAGTCGACCCCTCCTCGTGCATACATACTATGGGAGACACGGCCAATATCTCATCTCACTGCCTTTGGGTCATTATCGCGACTAATACGGCTAGGTCTGCCTAGAGGGCAAGACGCAACAAGGCCGAATCGGGACGCATACATAAATGAAGCGCGATGAGAGCTGTATAAAATAAGAATGCGACAGTCTAAAGTCTTGCACAGCGTTGGTTGGCGTTCAGAGGCGGGCGGCCCTCCATGACTAATGTTTATAACTTGGATCATCCGATGAGGTTGCGAGGCAAAATTGTTTCTCGCGGAGTGAATTGTTGATTTCCTCGTTGCGACTAGTTAAAGGCTTCTCAGATGAGCTTACTGAGCTCATTCGTGGGTAAGCACTATGCCGGCAGTGTTCAACACTACAAGCCTGCAGAACATCGTTTGTTCTACCAGTTCCGTTGTGAGTCGATGAGCTCTCGGAATTTCGAGACATGATACTATGTCTTGCTGAACCAAGGTATCCGTCTACTGCTTAAGACGTTCACCAGTGGTTCGGATTGAATCTTGCAGCGGGGAATGCGGAGAGAGAAGCTGGGGTAGTTCGCTGCTGGAGTTCTTCAACGGCAATGACGGCACTGGCTTACAGCGCTTGAGTGGACGAGAACAAGGTCCCAAAGGCATCGATAGATCCTGGAAAACAAGATACTGGCGGCACATGGAGCGCATGACTCTGCCCCGCAGTCTCAAATAGCCGCGGCCGTCTCAAGCAGATTCGAGATGGGATTGTCAGAAAAGACGGTCAGGCGCTCTTCGCGGTAGCTCTGAAAGTCGAGAGAACCCTGCATGAGCCCTTGAAAATGTAGGGGACCACGAACAGGCCTGATCATGGATGGCCAGTGGCAAGGGGGCACATGTTTGCGAGAAGGGGGTCAGGATAACTTGGCTTTAGCGGGCGCTACCGACATGGGCTAAAGGCTAAGCCTCCGTGGCCTTGAAATGCCTCATCCTACCTGATGGGTGAGTCTGTGACAGGTAAGGTGGTAAAATGAGAGCAGAAGATCGGGACTAGTAACGAAATAGATGAGCGGGCTCCCATCGGTGGCCTCCTTCGTCCTGTCTTGCGGGCGCTCGCGGGAGAAAACAACGGCTGCCCGATCTAACGTGATGAACGAGTATTGATATCCGATCCGATAGCCGTGAATGTCCATTCAAACGGGTCTACATTTCCAATTTTGATTCTTCATACATCCAAGTCAATTTGCCCTTGTCGTATGCTCTCCTTCTTACTTTTGTGAGTATTGGTGTAGTTGGTTCAGGGCGCATTTCCGTGGTCGAGCTCGAGTTGGTAATCGCAGCGGCATCCCGCCAGGTCCCGTAACGTGAGGCCTTTCCATTTCATGTCGCAGCCGAAGCATACTCAACCCCTTCTTCACCCCAAGGCGTCGAGACCCAAAGGCGAGGCACCCAGTCGGGGCTGCTTGCTTGCAGCACATTGAGCGGCATCATGGACCTTTCAATCACGAATTTCAACGTGGTGATTAGCGTGCTCGGCGGATGGCTCGTCTTATTCGGCACCTTTTCGTATCTCATCAAAGAGAACCTGTATCTCTCTGAAGCCCGTAAGTGAACCATAGCTTCCCCTTACCTGTGGTTCTTTCTTCTTCTGCTTCTTCTGCCTCTGTTTAGGCACAGCTGCAACAAGGCAAATCGCACTGGCCAACCAACCCTACTGCTAAAAGTCGTCTCCCTCCTCGGAGGCGTAACCTTCACCCACGTCGCCAAGCTCCTCAAGCCCGGCGAATACGCCGTCTCCGAAGATGCCGTCGCCTCCGTGACCCTCGACTTCAGCCGCCTGGTCCTCGGCGTCCAGCTCGTCCTCGCCGGCGTCCAGCTGCCGAGCCGCTACCTTCGCACAGAGTGGAAGTCCCTCTGCCTCCTCCTCGGCCCCGGCATGATCGGCATGTGGACCTGCACCAGTGCCGTCGTCTGGCTCCTCGTCCCGGACCTGCCCCTCGTCCACGCTCTCGCCATCGCGGCCTGCATCACCCCGACCGATCCGGTTCTCTCCACCACGATTGTCAAGGGCCGGTTTGCCGAGGAGAACGTCCCCGAGGACCTGCAGCAGATCATCGTTGCCGAGTCGGGAGCGAATGATGGCCTTGGCTACCCCTTTCTCTTCCTCGCGCTCTACCTCATCAAGTACACCGAAAGCGACGGTAACCCAGCCTCGAGCGAGGGCGGTTTCGGTGCCGCGCTGAGCCTCTTCTTCGGCCAGACGTGCGTCTACGTCGTGCTCATGAGCGTCTTCTATGGATGGGTCGTCGGCCTGCTCGCGCAGAGATTGCTCCACTGGGCCGAGCGACGCAAGTACGTGGAGCGGGAATGCTTCCTCCTCTTCCCCATCGGCATGGCCATCTTCATCCTCGGCACGTGCGGTATGGTTGGCAGCGACGACGTACTAGCGTGCTTCATCGCAGGCAACGTCTTCACCTGGAACGACTGGTTCCGTCTGGAGACGGTCGAGGATCCCGTGCAGCCCGCCGTCGACATGATGCTCAACATGGCCATCTTCATGTGGCTGGGAGCTGTGTGTCCGTGGGAGAGCTTCTGGAACTCTGAGCTGATTAGTCCCGGTCGTTTGGTCGCACTCGGTATTCTTGTCTTGCTGCTGAGACGTCTTCCCGTCATACTCGGCTTGCACCGGTACATCCGCCAGATCCGGGGTTCACGACAGGCGCTTTTTGTTGGGTACTTTGGTCCCATTGGTGTTTCTGCCATCTTTTATCTTTACGTCGGCCTCGAGTTCCTGGAGACTCTGACGGATGACGACGGCCAGCGAGCGGACGCGAAGCAGCTGGGCGAAACCATGCTTGTCACCATCTGGTTCTTGATCATCTGCAGCATTGTGAGTGATACTACTTTTCGAGAGTTCTCGACAGCTGAATATCTTTTTGGAGTCCATATACTGACGTTGTGTAGGTGATTCACGGTATAAGCGTGCCCATCGCCAAGCTCGGAAAATCGACGTACGACCGATTCTTTCGCCGCAGCGTTTCTTTGCCCGCATGATAGAATAGGCCAAACTTCAAATCACCGTGGCAACTTCGAGATGACGTTAAAATATCTTTCCTCTCAATCTCTGCCACTTTGCTTTTTCTATTTATTCGGTGTTCACGTCTCTTGTTCCCTATTATCGCATTGCATTACATCGCATCTCACCCAGTGCGTTAGAGTGGTTGGCGCATTCGGTCTATGTTTGAATCATCGCATCGTATGCTCTTCGTTGGTTGCATTACTTGAAGCGAGTTCTCGTGTTCCTGATCAGTCTATCATTTTATACTGCATCTTCACCTGGTAGCGTTAACATTATAGATCCCATTCAGAGCACTTTTACGTGTAGACAGCATCAATCTTTGAGCTATTGGCAATGGAATGATTCTTTTCAAAATGTCTAATAAACGTGCCTTGAGGCAATCTACATGTAATTCTACCGTTCCAGCTCGATTGTCCTGCTCCTCCGTATCTGATGGTCCTCCTCTTCATACCGATGGAGCTGCCGTCCTGGAAGTCGCACCGCGTGGTCCAGCGCAACTGGCAGCCCTCGATGCCTGCCACGTAACATCACCAGGCACAGAACGAGCTTGCTTCCGACGTGCCAGGCGCCGCAGAAGCTGTACGCATCAGTTGGTATGCCGACTGATATTCCGACCGTACCGTATGCTGAGACGACCTCGAATATGATGTTAAAGACCGAAAACGTCACGGGATCTTGGATGAATTTTGACGTCTCGATGATGGTGATGATCAAAACAGCGAGAACCAACCACCACAGATCATGGGCAAGCTGTCCACGAATCTGGTGGCTGATGAAACTGACGCGACTCTCGCCCTGCTCGGCGGCGCTCTGCCTAAGTCCCGGTCCTTTCGGTGGCACAACACCAACACCGTGAAAGCTCATGAAGGTGCTCTTGAACACGCGACGAGCTTCGATGACCGGGCCCGAACGGCTCAGTCGACGTGCCAAGACAGAAGGTCGGGCGGAAGCCGCGCCAATGCTAGTAGTGCGTGTCAGTGTCGGAGGTCGACTGCCTGTAGGGAGCAAGGGATCGGCCACCTCAGGGTCGATCTCGGATGCGGTGTCTATGTCGTCGCTGTATATGCCGAGTGATCGCTCCTCGTAAATGTTGGAATGGCGCATGGTGATGACGACGGGGTAGACCGAGATGTACATCATTATAACGTAGAGTAGCTGTAAGCCGATGAAGAGGCCTGAGATAGGGACGACGTAGAAACCTCCGGACCGCACAGCTAGCCGGTATATTAGCCTCCTCCTGCTTGAAATGGTGATGATCCAAAAGAAGAACAATTTGAAGGCTTACCAAGTGCTTGAAAGAGACCATTGAGCACCCGGTAGCCTGTGGGTATCTTCTCGATGACAGAATTTCCAATGTTGAGAACCTCAAAGGCCACCCAGTCCACAGAGTTGAGTGAGATCAACATAAACAAAAGCCACCAAGAGGGTCGAGAAGGGAAGAGATTGGTGTAAACTCGGCGAGGGTATTTCAAAATAAACGCTAGGGTAGCTTTTAGGTCGATGAAAGCGTCTTCTCGCGTGGTCAGGTTCAGGATGCGGAGAGAGGACCAAATGATGAGACGAAGGAAGAGAGGGTACGCGGTATTGCCTGCCAGTATTAGGAGACCCATTGTGATGAGAACGTACGGCGCCTGTTGGAAAGGAATCATGTTGGCGTCCAGGAGCGACATGCCCGAATTATTGAAGGCAGAAACGGCGTTGAAGATACCGAGCCACCACGGATTGATACCGTTAGCCCTTGCCGTATCGGGCATGTAGTTGTTCATCCAGGCTCCAAGGGCAAGGGATGCCAGAACCTGCCACAGGAAGAAGTAGGTTGGCACCAACATGGCTAGGACCTTGAGGGCACGGTATTCGCAGCCGCCGAGATGATCGCGTTCATCGCTGCTTAGGTCATGGAACTGACCGTGGCGACTAGCTGTACGATGTTTCAAGAAGTTGCGAGCGTCCGCGTCGGCAGTAGTCAGATCTACTGAAGCATTGTAGGGCCTTCTCAGTGGACGCGCCGGTCCATTCGGGTTGCCAGGAAGAGAGACTCCCGTCGAGGTGGCTTGGTTGTCGGCGACATTGGGGTGCGGTGCATCGTCAAAGGTAATGTGGCCCGGTGCCTGCGAGTCCGTCACCTCCTGGGTGCTTCCGGGCACATCCTCAGGTGCATCCTCGAGTGTAGGCCGGTGGCGGTCTTTGGGCGAGGCTTCTGCATCGTCCGCTCGTTTGTTGTCTGCCCGAGTTTCGCCCTTCTCCGACTCGGCAGTCTTTGTAGCTCTGAGAGACTGGCCTGGAGGAGGCGGTGCTGACTGCGATTTACCAAAGGAGAATGCCATCTGCAGCCTGGGCAAGTCGAGAGGTAGTCGCGGCAAACCTAGCGATATGGTACTGCCCTGACGACTGAGTTTACGCGCGCGCTCTGCTCGGACTATTTCATCGAAGCGCTTCTCAAATACATGTTTGCGGGCCAAGACGGTCCAGATGGAGACCCAAATGGTACTGCCCAAGAGCAGTAGGAAAAACGGGAGTGTTTGTTGCCAGGCCGTCAGTTGGCTGAGGTTGACGGTATTGAGGCCCGCCTCGGTCATGGCAGACACAACGAGGAAGAGGCTATCGGTGTAGCTGACCGAGAACGCAGGATCGGATGAGCCCCAGAAGATGACGGACGTGATGAGACAGACGAGGATGAAGTAGGCATAATGAATGGTGATGAAGTTTAGAGGTGGTAAATAGCGACGCAAGCGACCCGAGAAGCGCGCAAGCCACCGCTCGAGGGAGCTGCTGGAACTCATGCGAGGATTTCTAGAGACTTGGAGAGGTTGTCGATGGAAATATGTCGATGTACACAGGATGCATTAGGAACAGGATGGTCGTGATCGTTGTTGATGTGCCAAGAGGACGTCGAGAGCGACAGCGACAGCGACAGCGTCAGATGACGGCACTCGACTGCGCGCTTGACATACCTGGTCCCCTAAACCAAGTACGTACATTGTTGATTGATGTGCCTTGTTTCGCGCTATTCGAGACGGGCGGTGCAATGCTAAGAGACAGAGAGGGACAAGGTCCGGCAGTCGGGCTTGCTCACTTGAAATTAAACTTCAACGGGCGCACCTCCTCATGTTGATTGAGCTTACCTCATCTCACTCTTCCTCAATCGTTCATCTCACTTCTCTCACTTCACTTCACTTAACTCACTCACCTCTCACTTGAAACACTCAGTCTTATCACCGCAATACTGTTCACGCTCCTATTGTTATTTGACCACTAGCTACGACTTGCTTGCTCAACTGCCGACCAAAGGACGCAGAGCCTGGGGGGGAAACACAGCTAAGCAACACCAGTAAGCCCAAAGGCAGCCTCGACACCGACCCCATATCCTCCCCATCCGTTAAACTCATTCACAAACACGTCGGCAGCTCGTTGATACAGTCCGCCTGAAGCCCCCCAAGTCTCTTCGACCACCTTCATACCTCTGACGACCTTCGGGAAGTGCACGTCAGTCATCCACTTGCTGTTCAATGAGTTGTTGAAAATTGTGTCCCATGCAGGTGTCTCGCCACCCTTTGACAGACCTTCTTCATCCCAGTCGAGGCCCGGTCGAAGCTGTGCGATGTAAACCATCATCGCATAGAGGCCGTATTGTCTCATCACCGAAACCTTCTGCTCATGCGACCAGAGCGGCAGAAGAATACGCAAAGCATGTGCAAAAGTCAAAATGTGAGCCACGAAGAAATCGAACATGCCCTCCTCATTATTGCGCGTTTCCATGAACAGCCCCGCTGCCATCTTGGCGCAGTCCCCGAGCTGTGAGTCTGGATCCTCGACGACCCACGCGTGCCAGTGTTCGATTACTTCAAATTTGAATCTGCCGAGAAGTGTGAAGAGGTTCACGAACCCCGGGGAATTGACGTAGCCATCGAATCTCTTGTCGGCACGGATACGACCCAAAACTTCCTTGATGCTTTTGGTCTTGTAAGTTGACGTGTCTGGTGGAGGGTTATCCAGAATCTCGTGAGTCGGATCGTACTCCGTGCAACCCATACTCAAGGCTTCCGTGGCGACCTTTTCGTCATCAAACTCGTATGCGTATGCAAGATGAATGAAAGGGTGACCGACTGCGATGATGAAAAGTTAGTTAAAACCAGATGTATCACCGGGCGTGATGAGACAAAGCCTAGAGAACGGAAGACTTACGCCCTCCAGAGAACCCATTGATAATCGGTTCATGTCCAGCCCAGACATAGTCTTCTACAACCTTTTTCCAGTCGCCGCCGTATTTCGCAACTTCACCGTCAAAGAATATGGCATAGGCCGCAGTGTATGGCTTCTGCCTAAGAAACTTCCTCCAGTTAAATGTGGTGACCTCTTCATGCGTGATTCGTTTGTCGTCAGATTCGACTAGATGAGGGGATTCGACGTCGAAAATATGCTATAACTGGGTGTTAGATTGGAAGTCTAATTCGACCGTGGTATACGGCCGACTGCGCAGGGGCTAATTGGGGGCCCTATTTACGATTATCATAGCTAGCCTAACCTACGGTTAGAACCTCTTTTTTATACTTATTACGTAAATATTTATATAATTTAATTAATCTCTTTATTAACTATAGTTCGAACTAACTACTTTATAATAAGAATACTAATACTAATTAGCAATTAAGTTTTATTATTATAAATTAGTAAAGTATTTTACTATATAGAAGAGACGACTTTTTAATATTATATAGGATAAGAGATTTATACTAATTAACTTTATAAAAGTAGACGAAAAAAGAGGCGATTTTTAAATATTATACGGAATTAAGTAATTATAATCCCTTATTATTTATAAGAAGTTAACGTTTATTATATTAAATTATATTAATTAATAGAACTATTTAAGTAATTAGTCTTTTATTATTATCCTAAGTAGCTTTTTTTATTAAATAACCTTTTCGTAATCGGCTTATACTTAGAAATTAATTAGTTAAATTAGTAAAAAAATATACTTATATAATAACTACTTATTTAATTAATTAGTATAATAAACGAGCTTAATAATATAGTATAAAAGAGTATTACGTAATTAAAAAAAGGGATTTTTAAATATAAATATTTTTATTTAGTAATAAAAATAACTTTATAAGAGTTATTAAGCTAAGAGATTTATAATATATTAAAAAGTCTATTATTACGAGGATTTTATAAATACGATTTTAAGCTTATAATCTAAATAATTTTTTCGTAGCCCTCTTAACTACTCCCTAAGTATTATTTAAAAATATAATATAAGGGACGGTTTAATAAAAGAGGAGGGGATTTAGAGGTTTTAATAATATTAAGTTAAAAATATTACGGATCTTAGAGATTAACTTAAAAAAAAAGCGGCTATTTTAAAATAGTTTTATAACCTCTTATTAAAGTTATTATTAATTTAAAAAAAGGTTAAAGAAATAAGGATTAAAAAAAAAAAAGAATTCTCTAAAAAGTTATTAAAAAGCTCCTTTTTATACTAGCTCTTAATACGAGATTACTAATTTTAAAAAATTAACTAAGTAATATAAGGGATTACTAATAAACGATAATTACTTAATTATAATTAAGTTATAAAAAAGACTATTTAAAAAATATAAAATAGGGTATTAAGAAGCTATAAAAAAAAGATTTTTAAAGTATCTAGCCTTACTAAGTATAAGTAATAAGTAAGTATTTTTAATAAGTCCTTAACGTTTATAAGCTTATAAAAAAGAGGGCTTAATTTTATTAACTATATTTAATAACTTATATAGCTTTTTTAACGAGCTACTTAGCGTTTATTTTTAATTATTTTTATAAAATACTATTTTAAAAGGGATAGGTTAAAAAAGGAAGTTATTTAGAGATTACGTAAAGTACGAGGCTTAAGAAGCTAAAAATATATAAAATAATAGAAATTAGTAATTAATAAAGATCTTAAGACTAATTATTATATTTTCTTATAGTAATATAAACGTCTACCGCTATTATTAAAAAAAGGAATTATTAAAACTTATTTTTTTATACTAATTAAAAAGGAGGATCTTAATAAGTATAATAATTAATAATTTAAAAAGGTAATAATAATTACTAAAAATAATAAAAACGAGAGTAGTAACGAGATAATAAAAAGAAGTAAGAATCTCTTAAACTTTAATAAATTCGTTAAGTACTAAAAGTATAAATTTACTACGGCTAGTATACGGATTAAATATATCCTTATTAAAATTAAATATATTAATAATTACTAATATAAGTATAAACTAGAGTACGACCCTTAGTAAATTAAAATAAAATAAAAAAAGATAAAACCTAATTTTAAATAAAATCCTAATCTTTTATAAATAAATAAATATTAACCCGGATTATTAGGGGATATAAATATATAAAATTACGAATTAGCTTAATAATAAGTGAATTAACGCGGTATTAATCTATTTAACTAAGGTTTATAAAAAAAGGGGCTATAAAAATAACCCCTATTTTATAAAATTATAAATAACTTTAGTTACTAACTAAATAAATAGTTCGTAAGTATAAGCTTAGGAATTATAAAAATAATTAATAAGCTTTTTTATAAGTAAGGGGTATTATTAACGTAATTATAGTTACGAAAACTATACGAAATTTTAATAATAACGATTATAAAAGAGGAATTCGTATTGTAAAACTAAGTATAAGTTAATAAGGCGTATAATTACTTTAATAAATTTAAAAAAAAAGGTAAACGACGTAAACCTTTTTTTTATAATTATTAATAATAATCTATTATTATAGAAAGATATATAGAAGTAAAATATAGTATTAAAAGTACGATAATTAACGATTTTATTTATTTTAATTTATAGTTTATTATTATTATTAATACGAAATTTAGTAACGATTAGTTAATAAAAAAAGAGGTAAACGACCCGAAGTTATTAATAATACGTAGTAACGTAGGGATTATATATAAATACCGAAAATATAGTAATAAATACGAGGTAATTTATAAACTTTAAAAAAATCTTTTTAAAAGAGAAATTATACTCTAGGGGGAAGTATAAGGTCTTATAAAAAACCTTAACGATATTTTATAATTATTATAAAAAGGTTAAGATTAGGGAATATTAATATTATTCGGTAATTAATATTATATTTATAAATAAAGCCTCTAATTATTATTACGAAGTAGTACGTAATCTCGATTAAAACGACTTTTTTAGTATTATTAACGTAATTTAAAACTATTTTAAAACTTATAATAAGAACTTAGAGCTCTTATTTAAGTTATAAGCGATTTCTTTTATATTTATAACTAAGATAATAGAGGGTAAATTATAAGTAAAGATTTTTAAAAAGCTTATTAATCGAATTAATAAGTTAATAAAAACCTAGCTAAATAAGGAAACTAATAAGCAAAAAATTAGATATTTTTATATTATAATTTAGTATATATTAAAAATAAAAATAACTTTATACTAAGTACTTAAAAATTACGAGACGCTTTATTCGAAGCTAAGATTTAGTTTTAATATTAAAATAAGAATATTATATTAAACCTATTTTTAAGTATATAACGGCCCTTATTAATAATATTAAGTTAATTAAACGTATAAAAAAAAAAGACTAGATACGGTAATCGTTAGTAAAAAGGCCTAGATTTATTAAATAAATAAAGATTTAACTTAAGAATAGGGTAATAAAAAAAGTAATATTATATTTATAAAAAAGATAAATATTAATTAAGTAACTATTTTAAAAAAGAGCGTATTAAATTATATAAATAGTATAAAAAGTTAAGGGTAGTAAATAGTAAAATAAGCCCTTGTTAGTTTAGCTAATTCTTTATTATATATAAGGGTAGATCTGGGGGTACGGAACTTAATAAAAATAGTTAAAGTAATAGCTTAAAGTATCCGCCCCTATAAAAGATTTAAAAAATAAAAAAGATTTTACTCCTTATACTAATAAATTAGATTATAATAAAATTAACGAGGTTAATTACTCTTTTTTTACCCTATTAACTTTTAAAAAATATATAAAGCTAAATAAATAAAAAGTAGTAAAAGCTCTGAATAAGTAGGCTTTATTTATAAATAATAAGAGAAAGTCCCTTAGATAATAAATATAGAGGTAGCTAAAAGGGCGAATTTAATAAGGCTAAAGCCTATTTTATTAATACTTAAAGAGAAAATACTACTTTTTTTAATATTTAAAAAAAAAATATAATATTAAAGAAATCTAGGAATAGCTAGAGGGGTCCTTTTTATATTACTTAGATTATTTAAATACTAAGCTCGTATAGGTATTTTATATAAGCGAAAAGTACGGCTTAAATAATTTTTATAAAATTATTTTAAATATTAGGGTATTATAATAATTAATAAGAGAAAAAGGGTAATTCTAAGTACTATAAAAAATCGTACTAATAACGCTTAATGTATTAATAATAAGTATTATAAAAATTAGTTTCGGCCTAGGTAAGGAAATTATTACCCTAAGTATAATAAAAATAGAGACGTATTTTAAAACGATAACTTTTTATATTTTACTTATTAATACCCTATTTCTTTTATATTTAAAAAATATAGATTAATTAAGTATTATATTTAATAATATAAAAAATAGAATCTCTAGTAATAAGTATTTTAAAATCATTAAATAACGATAGGGATATACGTTTATAAAGCTTATTAATAATACGAAGTTAATTAATTACTTAATGGAAAGTAAGCTTAGATAATTATATTAGAGATTTAGGTACTCGTTAATTACGAGGTTATATAACTTCTTAAAGTATTTAAATAATAATAATATCGAAATAGGGGCGCTAGAGTAGTTAATAAAAGTATATTATTAATATTAAATAAATATATAGAGCTTACGTAAATTTAAATTTAAATTACGTAATAAGCTTAATTTTAATTAGGAAATCGTTATTAATATTTTTTATTTAAATAGTCGGCTAGTTTTATATATAATTAATATAGCTATATCTTTTTAAATAAAGTAACTTTTTTAGGATTTATAAAAAAAAATAGTATAGGTAGTTTTATAAAAGAGATAGATTAATATATATTAAGGACCGCTAAATAGTATTAGAACTAACGTTAGTATTAGTTTTAAATTAATAAAATTTAAAGAAAATATAACGGCTTATAATATATAGCTAAAAGTCGTACTTATTAAAGCGTATTATAGTATTAAAAAGGTAAAAAGGGTATATTAATAATTAAAAAGGGTATTTAGAATTATTAAAAAAGAAAATCCGGATTTTATTAATAATAAATACTTCTAAATAGTACTTAAATACTATAACGATATAATAGGGCTTAACGGGCTTATACTAACGCTATTAATATTTAGAGTATATTTAAAAACGACCTTAGCTTCGTTATTATTACTAAATATAAGTTAACGAGCCTAAGTAATTAAAAAAGTAATATAAGTATTACGTAAAGTAAGTATAAAAAAGTAAGTTAACGAGGTAATTATTATATATAATAGGCCTAATATAGGGGTTAATTTAGATATATTACTAAATTTAGATATATAAATATAATACGAAATTATTTAATAATAAGCTAGGTTATATAAGTTAATTTTTATTAATAAGTGCTCTTATATAATTACGAGAGATCGTAACTAATTACTTAAAATATTAATTATAATAGTTAAACCGTATTATATAAATCTTAACGAGGTAATTTTTAATTTATAAAAAGAAAAAGAGCTAGGGGAAACTATATAACTTATAACAAAAGTATAAGAAATTATTTTTAATGAAATTATTATAATAATATTAATAAATAATAAAGAAGAGGAAATTACTAAAAGGGTATTAATATTACTAATAAGACGTCGTAAAAGATTATAATAATAAGCCCTAATATAGTAATTTATTATTAGTAACGAGGTAATTAATACTTTTTATATAATAAAAAAGAAAACTAATTTTAAGCTAGCAATTAAACTACGTAAAAAAAGCGTAATTATAATTATTAAAAAGCCGTATAAGGGATTAGATCTTATTAAAATAAATACTTTTTATAATCGAGGGGTTTATTAATTTATTTTTTATAACTTAGAGAAGTATTTAAACTTTTATATATTTAAATTATAAATAGTTTATAAAAATTAAAAAAAAAGGAATACCCTAGCTATATAAGAAGTTTAAATATATAATTTAGGGGTATAGTAATATTAAAAAAGTAACGCTACTTATATAATTACTTATTATATAGTATTATAGTTAATAGTTAATAATAGTATTAATAGTATTATTATAGAAAAAGGGATATAAGATTTAGAGTTATAATATTACCTAGGCCTATACTTAATTAGCTATAGGGCTTATAAAGAAAATCCTAGCCTATTTACTAAGAGAAATAGTTAGTAAGTACTTAAAAAGTACGATTATTAAAGTACTTAAGTTATTATATAAGCTCGTAGAATTAGGTACTTATTAATAAGCTATATACTACGATTTTTATATTAATTAATTATTAATAGTTATATTTATATATAACCCGTATTTAATAGTTTTTAAATATAAAAGTAATTAATTTAGGATCGTTAGAATATAAACTAATAATATATTAAGCCTATTTAATATTAATTTTATAAAGAGGGAGGATAAAAAGCTTTAAAAAGCGGGCTTTATAATAAAACTAAAAGAGGTCCTTATAATAAATACCCCCCTAGTATTTAATAACGAAATTCTTATAATTAAAAAGGAAACCGTTATTTTTTAATAAAAGGGGTAAAATAAAAAGATTAACCTCGTTAATTTAAATATAATTAACGTTAAGAAGTAGTATAAAGCTAAGCTTACGTAAGGGGTATATATTACGAGTATATATTAGCCTAAAGCGACTTTTAATTATATTAAAGTAGTATAGGCTATAGATCTAACTAAATAAAACGTTAAAGTATTTAATAAGTAACTTAAGTAATAATAAACGAATCTTAATAAAGGCCTCGTTTATTACTTAATTAACTTTATAATTAATAAGCTCTATGTTTTTATTAATAAGTTATTTATAAATAATAATAATTTTATTTTATAATTAGGGTATATTATAATCGTAACTAATAAGAGTATAAATAAAAGCGAATTTATTATATATAATAATATAATTTACTATTCGTTAACTAAAAATAAATAAGTAATAAGAAATATACTTATATTAGAAGTTTATAATATAATTAACGGTATTAACTTTATTTATATAATTTTAATAACGCTAAGGAGGATTACTAATTAACTTAGCTTTTTACTAATTTTAACGGTTATTTATACTAATTTTTATTCGCTATATAAATATTTTATTAAATTAAGGATAAAAAAAAAAAAGAGGTTTATAATCGATATTATAGCCCTTAGATAATTATATAAAAAGTGCAAAATACTTAAGATCCGTTAGATTAATAATAATAATAACCTCGCTAACGCTTTTATAAAAATAGTATTTAATAAGAGGTTAAAATAATTAATAAATAGTAAAAAAGTTAATATATAAATAAAAGAATAGGTTATATAAAAAAAATAGAGAAAAGGGGTAAAAAAAAATAACTTAATAAACGGACCTAAGGTCGAATTATATTTCTAATTATAATAAGTAAATTGTCAATGATCCGTGGTTGTGAACTTTGCAAGAGGGAAAGTTAAAAAGTTAGAAAATCTAAAAAAAATAGTCTAGCGAGACAGTGTGAGTATCCACTAATACCGTGTATTAATACCGTGTAATCGATATTGAGAATCGCCCGAGCAGCTAGCAAAGGCAGAATATCAAAATAAATAATAAGTAAATTAATAAAAAAAAAGAGAAAATTAATATTAGATTAAAAATCTAATTTAATTATAATATATAGCCGACTATATAGGGGCTAATTAAGGGCCTTATTTATAATTATTATAACTAGCCTAACTTATAGTTAGAACCTCTTTTTTATACTTATTACGTAGATATTTATATAGTTTAATTAATCTCTTTATTAACTACGGTTCGAACTAACTACCCTGTAATAGGGATACTAATACTGGGAGTCTGTTATGCCTAGAAGATAAGACGATCTAAGAGCCTGCTATATGTGACGTGGTTATATCAGCCTCCGTCCTAATGATTAAGTAATTACCGAGACATGAGTGAATAGTGGCCGAGCATCACGCACGAGGAATACTCACATGCGGCATATGGTTGTGTAGGATCAGTCGAGGGTCGCGAAGAATGGCGTGCTCATTGTGATTTCGATTCAGCAGCTTCTTAAGTTTCAAAGATGTAGGATCGCATAGCTCCGACAAACGGTGGGGAGGGACCTTCTCAAGTTTGATCGACATGGTGACTCCTTTAAAGTTGGGATAAGGTGATTTAGGTTTGAATAATGAACAACAATGTGCCTGATATCAGAGATGGCCAGCATCTTCTGCTCGACTTTCAAGACAGTCATTTTATACTTGGTATATGTTCCGCTAGTATCCACAGCGGCAACGGCCCGGACAACTAGTCACCAGTTTCCAACATCCATCATCCGATTGGAGTCTTAGTATGGGGAATACGGCATTTGAATTATCCCCGCAATCAAAGAAGCGAATATGCTTAAAGGGTGGGATTCGGCGAACGGACATCACCACAACCGAGCTCTTCACTCCAGAGCCGGCGTCACTCCGGAAATCTTTAAAAGGTCCGAGACTCCGACGATGTGCTTCGGCACAACCAGGCCTCAAGGACGAGCCGAGAACGCCGTCAGCCAAATTCGTAACGTTATGCCAAGTCAGCTAGGGAGATCAGGTCGTATCTCGGTTCTTTCGAAAATCGGATAGGTTCCCCCATTCGTTCGTGAGTCTGATACACATGAGTCTAAGAAAGCAACTATGGGCGAACATATGATTCCGCCCGGACAGGGCACCATCATGGTTCACAGTGACGCCATAGACGACAGCGATACTGCAATGGTGAATTCTTACTTGGTTGACTGGGATGGACCAGACGATCCAGAAAATCCGATGAACTGGTCAAAGTGCAAGAAGGCTCTATTCATCACGACGCTTGGGTACATCTCAACACTCAGGTATGGCTCATTTTTCAACCTAAGAAGGCAGAATCACACAACAAGACTGCATCAATACTGACACAAATTGTTATTGCAGCCCCCTAGCATCATCGATCGCGGCACCGGGAATTGCTTCCATCAAGTCAGATTTCAACGTCACAGACACACACGTTGGGGCGTTCATGATATCAGGATTTCTGATCGGCTACTGCTGTGGCCCGTTATTCATCGCACCGCTTTCAGAGATGTACGGTCGTTATGTTCTATACAACGCTGGTAGTCTCCTATTTCTCATTTTCAACGTTGCATGCTCCGTGGCACCCAACTCGGGTAGCATGATTGCGTTTCGCATCTTTGCTGGCATAGGCGGATCTGCCCCGTTGACTCTTGGGGCTGCGTCGCTGGCAGACACAGTTCCGAGAGAAAAGAGAGGACTTGCCATGATGGTCTGGACTCTTGGGCCGATGGTGGGCCCAACCATTGGGCCCATTGCAGGAGGCTATTTACCAGAAACGATAGGCTGGCGATGGTCTTTTCGAGTGGTGTCTGTTGCTGTGGGTTGATACTTTGGGCATAGCCGCTTTGTGTTCTTTAATCGCAGCTAACATGACTTTGAAGGCTGGAGTAGCTGCCCTCGGCACAGCATTCTGCATGCCCGAATCATACGCCCTGACCCTTCTGGAACGAAAGGCACGACGACTTCGCCTGCAGACCAGAAACCCACACCTTGAATCTGTTCTAGCAACCCACCGTAAGCCAAAAGACCTCTTCATGTTCTCCATTCTTCGACCGGCGAAGATGATGTTTCTCTCGCCCATTGTCTTCTGCCTTTCAGTTTATATGGCCATCCTCTACGGCTACCTCTACCTGCTTTTCACAACCTTCCCCCAGGTTTTCAAGCAGCAGTACGGATTCTCTCAAGGGTCAGCGGGGTTGGCGTACATCGGCATCGGTGTAGGCTCAGTGATCGGACTTCTATTTTCTGGTCTAGTGTCAGACAGGCTTGTGCTGAAGTTGTCACTCACAAATGGCGGGCATTTTCAGCCGGAATACCGACTGCCGCCCATGCTTATGGGTGCTATCCTAGTCCCCATAGGACTGTTTTGGTATGGTTGGACTGCAGATAAACAGCTTCAATGGATGCTACCTATCATAGGAACAGCCATCCTAGGATGCGGGATTGTTATAGTCCTGGTAAGAGCCCGCACCTACCTATGCAACTGTGTCATCGGTATTGACGTGTGTATCTTGAAGATGTCGATCTCGACTTATCTGGTTGACGCATTTACGACATACGCTGCATCAGCCATGGCAGCCAGCACAGTCACCAGGTCATTGTTGGGCGCATTCTTGCCCCTGGCTGGTGACCGGTTGTATCAGAGTCTTGGGCTCGGATGGGGAAACTCACTCCTCGGCTTCATTGCTTTCGTCATGATTCCAATCCCTTTAGTATTCTACAGATATGGTCAGGTCATCAGGCAAATGAAACTCTTCAAGACAGAGTTCTAGGTGGGAAGAACGCGCATACGGAAGCTTTTGAGTCGAACGACGGAAAGGGGGTAATAAGTCATGGAGCAATTAGCTAGAGAGTATGGACATCTCGTCAAAGGTCCTGGAGTCCTGAGGAACGGGTTTCAAAATCCCCCACATCAAGTCCATGATGGTGTAAATTCTTTATTCTTGTTGCTTTTATCGTCAGATCTCAATCTCGGCCATCGGAGCCGGCGACTTGTGGTGGCTCTTCATCGGTGTAAGACCCCAGCGGCCAAACATGGCATTATCCTCATCCCAGCTGTTGCAGTCCGTCGTCAACATCTTTTCGCCTGTGAAGATCGCGTTGGCTCCAGCCATGAAGCACATGGCCTGCTTCTCCTCCGACATGGTCTTCCTTCCGGCAGCAATACGGATAATGGTCGCCGGCATAAGAAGGCGGGCGGTCGCAATGGTCCGCAGCATGCTCGAGAACTGGATGGGCGTGCGGTCACCCAGCGGCGTACCCTTGATCGGCACAAGAGCGTTGACGGGGAAACTCTCGGGGTGGGAAGGGAGCGTGGAGACGGTGTGCAGCAGACCAACGCGGTCGTCGGATGACTCTCCGAGTCCGAGAATGCCACCCGAACACACGTTGATACCGGCGTCGCGGACGTGGCTCAGGGTCTTGAGGCGCTCGTCGTAGCTGCGGGTCGAGATGACGGACGGGTAGAACTCGCGGCTGGTGTCGACGTTGTGGTTGTAGGCAGTCAGCCCGGCCTCCTTGAGCTCCTTGGCCTGTTCCGAGTCAATCATGCCGAGGGTGACGCAGACCTCCATATCCATTGCCCGCACGCCCGTGACCATGGCCTTGATGTTCTTTAAGCTGTTCTTGCGGCCGCGCATATCGCGCCATGCGGCGCCCATGCAAAAGCGCGTGCTACCGTTCTCCTTTGCGGTGCGGGCCGCGGCGAGTACAGACTCGACGCTCTCGACCTTCTTAGCCTTGAGGCCGGTGCCATCTTGGTATCGGGTTGACTGGGCGCAGTAGGAGCAGTCCTCGGTGCAGCCACCGGTCTTGATGTTCATGAGCGTGCAGAGCTGGACTTCGGAAGGGTTGTGGAAGCGGCGATGGATGGAGCCCTGGTGAATGATATTTCGTTAGCAATTCACGAGATGACGATGATGGTCTCGAGAAACGTACAGCTTGGAAAGCCAACTCCATCAGGGGTTGGTAGTAGATGGCAGAGATCTCCTCTCTTGTCCAGTCATGTCTAACAGTGGTTGCGCTGGCGGCCTTTTGCAGAATCTTCTTGGCCTCAATGGCACGCTGTGCGGCCTTCAGCTCGGCATCGTTGACCGGTGTAGGAGGCGGGGGAGCGGGTGCCACGCCGACAGCTTCCGCGACGGAGGACATGCATGCTCGGGATACAACCGGGAGCTGCTTATGGGTGAAGTGTGAAGAGAGAGACGTTCGTCCAAGGCCTCGCAAGGCAGCGGTCCTGGCAACAGCCATTGCGTTGGCTTTCATATTTGTTGATTTGAGATGTCTGGTCCGAAGGTACCTTGGTGATGAAGGCGGATTTTGGCGCTCGGCAAGAGATGTTAGTCTGCAGGCTGGAATCACCAATTGACTTTCTCAACGCCTCGAATGTAAGCTTAGGATCCAGTTGCCAGCGGACAGCAGGTATTCGTCAGTCCCTAGGTTGAACGAACAACAGATCTTGAAGAACGGCAAGGCAAGCTGTCAGACAGCTTCAGCACACGAAAGAATGAGGGGTGAGGGGTTTTGAAGCTTCAGGGTTCCCGCGTCACCACCTCGGGAATCGGTCGAGCAATAATAGCTCCCCTGTCCAACACGGTCCGGCCTGAAGCTGCTTCAGCAGCGCCATAAGCCATAACCGGCGGTTAGACACGCCTATGTGCGCATATCTGAGTCAACTTCAGGGCCAAGAGCCGGTGGGTTAACACTGCTGCATTGGCAAAGCTTCCCGCAGCTCTCGGCTAACCGGATGCGACCCCAGGATTCTTGGATTGGTGGAAAGCCTGGGTGGAGAGGTTGAGAGGGGACTTAGGGGAGCGAAGGGGGCACAGGGAAGAGGTCATCTCGAAAAGAAACGATACGATAGGGCGCGTTATCCCCCGCCGGGTGTAGCTACAGCGAGTGGAGCGTTACGCGCGAAGCGTTGACCTCCAGTCTGCTTCTCAGCATCCCCAACAAAACTCTCCGCGGAACGCGCGAGTATATTCCCGAGCCCCTTGGCAAAATGTTGTACTCCCACTGTAAGCTTGGAAGCTGCTGGAGAATCTCCATCTTCTGCAACGTTCACTGAGCCGTAAGCTCAACCTACAATGGTCATTAGAAGGCAGTGATGCTGTTCCCACAAGCTGACCGTTGAATACATTTGCTGGCTTCAAGATGGTTGTGGGAACGACTCCCGCAGTGACGAACCAAGACCCATCGAAACATTGCGGGCATTATTGGCATTCAGGGATCAAGCTACGGCACGCTAAAAGCGGGGGTTTCGCGCCAATCTTAGAAATCTGCTCATCAACGAGTGACCATTGAGGTGTTTCTTGTGACAGTTCTGAGGCCAGGATTGGGCTTGGGATCTGAGCAATGGTTGCATTTAAAATAGGAGCCTCCTCCTACCTTCCACCTTGAACGTTTTTACTTCAAAAGCGCGTCGGTCGAGCTGGCATTTTTGGGCGGGGGAAAGCAAGCCCGATGATCTTCCAATGAACAGAGCACACTTCTAAGTATGTTTCTCAGGTATGGTTTGACTGTCGATCACATGCAAAGCTGAAAGATGATGAGTCAACCCATGACGTGCGCGTGGGGAATATCATGAAAGATTGAGGACTTGTAATCTCAACAACACATGATATTTCAATTTCAACAATGCGCTTAGAGCCGTTTCCTTTAAGGAATTAGACATTGCAATAGCCAGCTGATTGATAGTGCCGTTCAAACTAATTGACAACATAACATGCACTTTGAACACCAACCAGAATGCCTCAAGCAAGGATACTGTAGAGTTGACTTTCCATCTCATTGAGTTGCGTCTTTCAACTCTGCGGTGGAACTATTCATACAGAGTGCCGCTCGTGTACTTAAGACCCGTATCACAAGCCACCGTGACAACCACTTTGCCAGGGCCAAGTTCCTTAGCCAAGGATAGAGCTCCAACAACATTAAGTCCTGTTGAAGTTCCCGTCAAAAGTCCCTCTTCCTTTGCGAGTCTACGGCACATGGCCCGCGCCTCATCCTCCGGATACGCTCGTGCTTCGTCGTATAAGGTGTCGTCAAGCAATGGGGGAACAAATCCGGGGCTGATACCTTCAATTCCATGGACACCTCCGTGTCCCTTGGCAACAACGGGCGATGATGCAGGCTCAAGCGTGATAATCTTTGTATCGGCACGCACACCTTTAAGCACCTTTGCAACTCCCATCACCATGCCAGCGCCGCCAATGGCACCGCAGAAGGCATCAATTCCTTGCGGAAACTGCGGGGCCAACTCGTCTCCAAGAGTCTTGTAACCCGCCATACAGTCCTTGTTCTTGACCATAGACGGAAACAAATCTGGCGTAATCTTTCCGGTGGGACTGTGGACGATATCGACAAAAGCCCCGAAAGCAGCCATCGTGCGCAATTTCTCTTTGGCGAAGACATCCGAGCAGACGGCATGGAACCCGTACCCCTTCAAGGTGCATACAAAGGCCAGAGAAGACCCCGTGCTACCGCCGGTGGCTTCGACTATAGTCGAGCCTGGCTTCAAGTCTCCTCGGCGCTCTGCCTCTTCAACTATGGCTCTGGCCAGGCGATCTTTGTAGGAGCCCGTGGGGTTGAGAGACTCAAGCTTCAGATACACGTCGGCGCTACCTTCCGGAACAACACTACGCAGTCGTACGCATGGTGTGTTGCCGATGGCATCTAGGGCTGAGTGAACAGGTGGGGGAGCGGATATCGCAGTCATGTTGCGTTGCGATATTGGTCAGTTCCTTTGACTGAGAATTAGTATCAATGTGGTGAAGTATGACATAAGTAAAGTAGTCTAAGTCACCCTAACTCACTTGTCGAATGCTATTAAAGATCGTCTATCGGGTATAAAAGTATGCGTCATTGGCATCGTTGTCAAGCCCAGTATTCCCTCATACTAACCTTATATAATCAACCAGGCACTCTGGGGATTGTGGGGGCGGGCTTTGACCTGGCCAGTGAGCACCCGCGCCCTTCTGACCCAGTCCCGTCAGATTGCTGTCGAACAAAGGCGTAAAGCCAGCGGACATCCTCGAGGCGCAACAGCAAGCGGCGCGACTACTCACATAAGCTATTAACTAGAAGCATGTGCGATGAGAATCGGGACCCTGTGTTCAGAGAGAAAATTGCAGCAATCAAACAAGGCTGGCGGCCATACCAATTGCTTACCTAACTTCTCATGTTCTTTCATCTGACTTCAGACCAAAACTGAAGTACGGATAGTCCACTGCCACTTAGCCAGCCAGAGCTTCCGAGTCGCTGACTACAACTTTGCGGGGACTGTTGAGGTTGTGCAGATGCTCTTAAACTTCCATCCACGTGCTGGATGTGGAACATGGGCTGGCCGTAGCCCCATATTTCGGCGTCAGACTACAGAATATCTAAAGCACGGAGATATTCCTAATTTCTTGACAATTGATTATCATTCTTATGGCAAAAGAAAGTTCCTATCGTGGTAACCTCAACTATCCAAAAACCGTATCATCCGTCGTTCACTATTGGTTATAGTATTATTTGAATTGGCAATGATTTATGTCGAAGTGTTGCATGCTTGGAAGCCATCATAGCAGAACCCCAGCCACACATGCCAGATGGCAAACTGACCGGCACCGCCTTCAGAATCTCTGAAAAGCATCTCTTATATGGAATAGCGATGACTGTGTTCTAATCATGGCACCGCGCTTCAGCTTCCACGGACCCGTCGACAACACAACACTGAATTTCGGGTCCGGGCCGTCCCCCGCGGCCGGATCCTTGAGCAACGTGCAATCAACGTATGGTTCGTTAAAGGCAGCTCTTTTGCGAAGAGCTGATACGGCTAAGGATTAGAAACGACACTAACCGTGGACGCATGGGCGCCGTGTTCTCAGTACTCGCCAGCGTTATCATACGAGAGCGAGCCTAGGTGGGAAGGAATCAAGGATTCGTTCCATCATGACTGACTCGCGGGTTCCGTATTGCCGTGAACCCCCTTGAAGCGCGATTAGCCACCCACACCAACGTAGTACGCACGGTACGGTAGTACACAGAGGCTGGCAGACATGACCTGTGAGTACCGGCATGGATCTGGGGTAGACAAACGGTCAATAGAGTGCGCCCCTGTTTCGGGCGTCTCAGACACCAGTCCACCGGAAGGAGTGGCTTTGCATCAGCAGCGCAGCATCCATCAAGCATTGCAACGCCACGCAGGGGACTTCCATCTTGCCTCGCAATCAGGCCTCGGATCTACAGAAAATGGCAGGGGATCCCGAAGCTTATTAGACGCTAAATCCCCGAGGCCACGAAAGAGCATTGGGCATTGCGACATACTGATAGCATTGTGCATTTTGATTGACTGAGGGGGACATTGTCTGGGAGATAGCCAATGGACACATACAGGGGAGATGAACTAGTGGCGTTTTCCTTTCATCTGACGGCCATCTGACGCTGCCATATCAATTCCTCACTGGTTCTACTCACGCGCTATCTTTTCTTCTTTCTATCCCTTACCCGGTGGGCGCGTTATCTTTTAACGGACTGTCGCCCCATGAGCAACGGGCACTAAGCCACGATACGAGAACGCCCAAAATGCGCATACCTCCCACATCGAATCTAATGTGAACGGTGAAACGGTATGGTGATGCAGTGACCGAGATTAGGTAAAGATTGATTGCGCTCATCCAACGTTGTGCCTGATCAATGCTAACGAATCGGCAGCTATTATTTCGCCAGTATTATAAGCCAGAAGTCTTCCTTCTGTCGAATAATACTCGCAGATCGAGGCACGCACCAAGATCTGGAGACGTGTACTCGTGCAGAATGAGACAGTCTTAGCAAAGCCATGTCACAAATCTCGAATTCTTGCACAAGCGTTAGTTGCTCTTTTCGCTCATATTTGTAGATTTTTGTTTAACATTTATTTTCAACTAATCAGGACTGGAATCCTCCAAGTCGCCAACGGCTTTCGGGCCTGGTATCATTACCTAAAACTACCGAACGTTCCCGAATCCCATTGTCCAGTTGATTTTGCTGCGACATGGCTTCAGCAAAGGTGGACTTGGCAGTCGCAATACCTACCTTCATCGGATCTGTCTTGTCCGCCCTTTTTACGTTTGCCGTCCTAATTTTGCATTTTATTTCTCCTCCGAGACGCCGGCATGTCCGCCATGCGCTCATTGTTAATCTTCTACTATCCGGTATGTTGAACAACAAGAAGCAATGGATCAAGTTGTGTCTAACAGTATGTCATTAGACTTTGTCGACATGGTGAACAATACTGTAACTGGTATCATATTACTGAGGGATGGCCCTCTTGACCAAGCACTTCCTGCCGGAGGATGTACCATGAATGCGTGGGTGGGCCAGCTTACAGTTCAAACGACGGATTTCAATATCTTGTTCATCTCGATAACGGTCCTACTCACTGTAAACAAGAATCATCTGCTGCAAGATTCTTCACTACGACGAATCCTTGTTGTATGTCTCTGTGCATGGATACCGGGCATTATCACTAGTAGGTCATTCACTGCTCCATGTTCAGAAAATTGCGCATTTTGACGCTCGAACTAGGCTTCACTGCCCTTGGATTGCATATATATGGCCCAGTGGGTGGGAATTGGTGCTGGATTCAGAAGAAGTATCCCGTTTACCGTTGGGCATTGTCCTTTGGGTGGCGCCTCTTGATATTCTTCTTGACAGTCGGCATCTATACAGCCATTTACATCAAACTGAAACGATTATTCGGCCGCTTCCGTTTTTCGGAAAATTCTATCGAAGCTATCACCACAGGCAGGAGCCGCCGCACACAAACTGTACCGTCCAACGAAGATCAGAAGCCTCCCACGGAGCAGTATATCATGAAAACGACGTCGTTCACCGTTTCACACGACCAGGAGGACAATCGAGGCTTGGCTAGCGATTCATCGTCAACAGCACCGATCAACGACCGAAACGATCAGACCGACGACCTGAACTTTGCATCATCACACAACGCAGCTATTGGAGGAGATCATACCGCAGGCTTGGGAGAACCGGACGTGTGTACCGACCCGCCAAAGCTCCCACCACCACCAAACCTGCGGCGTATGCTGTTATTGAACGGTTACCCGATCGGCTATCTCATTCTCTGGACACCTGGGATTGTGAATCGATTGATTGAGATACAGGGCGGCACTTCGCCAAATTGGCTCATTGGTCTGCTAGCGTCTTCACAGTATATTGGCTTAGTACACGCTGTCACGTATGGCTACAACGAGCAGATCGGGCGTACTATCCGATCTTGGACCAATTTCCGGCGGAAAACCCATAGGCTCGGAGAATAGGAGGTTCGAGAATCACAAATGACCCGACACGAATCCCAACCGCATTTCGACAGCCTTCGGCGACATAGCGAGCGATTTACTTGGCACTTGTCAGGCATAATTTTCCCTTACTACGGTGAAGGACGTCTAATTTTATTTAATATCAAGTGTAAAAACAACTTTTTAGATTCAGCCTTGTTCAAACATGTTTTGTGCGTGCTGTGCGAGTTGTACATGATAATCTGATTTTCTTGCGGTCTACTTTTCTACACTCTGGCTTGTCAAGCCGGGTGGCTGTGTTGCTTAGCAGGTTGATAGCCAGGACTAAGCAGACTGAGCATGTTCAGCTTGCAGATTCGGCCAATAATTACGAACCAGACTCATGCTGGCTGGCGCTTGGCGCTTCTGCCTATGCGAATCACGCTGGACTCTGGAGTTGGATCTTTCAGACGGTACGCCTCACCGCCAGGTGTAGAGCATCAGCAAATGCGCCGACAGGGAGGGAAAGAAACCGAGCTTGGCGAGGCGACTTGAAAATGGTTGCCTGTAGGTCACCAACAGAAACAGGAGTATACTGAATATCTGAGCACTTCGTCACTAAAAACTTGGGCACCCACAGAAATATCGAGGCACAGAGCTTACCGGTCGATGCCCTCAAGCCATAGACAACTTTTAAGGGTGCATCTTAGACAGAACACTACCCCTTTCACCCCAACTTGTGACAGCGCAAGACTATCATAACTTCTCCGCAAACCTCTCCATGCTTACCTAGGTAGCTAACAGTACTTCGGTTTCCATGACCTCTTCAAGCTCAACGTCAGGCACGTCAAAATGTCGCTAAACATTCCGCAATCCGAAGGGTATTTCAATTATTCAGCTCTGCCACAAAGCTCGATCTGACTTGTGTAGATCGAAAGTGTATCATCGTCATCTCGCCAAGCGGCAGACGATTTAAACAAGGGCGTCTAAATTTCGCTCCACGACTACCCGATTTCATCGCACCCGTACTATCACTCCGTCATAGGGCTGGGGAGAAGCAGAATATCTTTGTGAGAACGAAAAGCCACAAGTTTTCACACCTGTGGAGTCTGTGGCGCCCGAACATGAGATCCAGACCGATAACATACTCGTCGCCAAGAGAATGCAGTACGATCACATCAACCAGATTAGCACCGCTGGATATGTCATGATGGAAGAGAACATTGATACAGATTAGGACTTCAGAAGATACATATTTGAACTCCTCAACTTCATGTACGGAATTTAAGATGGGTGTAGAGCAGAAGTCACAAGGGTCAGTGAATCTTTATCGTGACTGGGCTTTTCTTTTCCTTTCCTTTCCATTCCTTTTTTTTTCTTTTTGGTAAAAAGACCATATAATTATTTATCGACTTCCTGACTCTATGTTGTTCAAGAGAAGAGGAAGAAGACGAGCTGAGTTCATCAGTAGAACAACGTGTAGAGATACCTTTTACATGTATTCTCAATTGCAGGGCTCTTCTTCAACATATACTGAGCTTCAGATTCCGTCTGATACACGATTGCCCAGTAGCACAAGATGCCAGACAAAGCGCATCTGATTCCAATCTCAAGCAATACATGAGCTTATCGACCAGGTTCTCGAAACGATAACCTGCGAGTCGACTGTTTCTTCCTGATGCGACAAACTCACGACCAAGATACCATAACGTACAGGACAAATTTGCGAGTAGAGAGCAGCGTCAAGAGGCTTTCTATATCGGTCATATGGTGGACTCCATCCAAGACCTCATGGTAACGGCTGGGGAGGCTAGCACCAGATCTGAATTGGTCGACCTACAAAGAAACCACCCTAAGACTTCGCACAACCTACAGAGGTCGATTAGAGCAATATTTGCGCTGAATTTTGTTGCTCGACTAAATTCGTTTACGGACTTACGTGGCCGCGCGGACCCGCCGAATCTGTATTGGAGTCAAATCCCCGAGTGGAAAAGATGAAGATTGGATCCTACACGGCTTGGAGTTGCCAGAGAGTTTCAGGTCGGTAAATTCCGATCCGGACACATTCGAGTTTCTGGGTATTGCCATCGTATCAAATATGGTTGCTGACGTTGTGGGAATGGGGGAAAGTTCAATTATGTGCATCGGTATTAGAGGAGGACAATACACATCAAGGGACCACGTTCAGATATTATATTCCGAGCCAACAGCAGGAGAAAATTGCATGAAAACAAGTCTCAAAATGATATTAGAGGCTCAAAGAAGTGATTACTATTGAGTAAAATTACATGGGGCGGTTGGCTGCCTATCAGCATCCTGGGAGGTTGCTCTCGTGATGCTTCACAGCCTACATCACACCAACCAACCATGGATCGGGTTCACTCCGTTTGTGAGTCACACAGATGGCCAGACTAAGCGGAAATAAGAAGCTGTGTAAGATGTATGAATCCTTCGACCCGTCACTCCGTTTCCCCCCTCCCGAGTTCCTGGTTTTGTTCAATGAGGCAGTGAGGCTGAGTCTCAGGTGCAATTTGCTCGTTGTTGGTGCTGTTGGTGCCGTGTGGTCCGTGCCGCAGAGGGAAAATGGGCGAATCGAGAATGGGAAAGAGCCAGGGGATGGAAGAAAGTACGCACGCGACCACCTGCCACAGCAACGGCGATTCACCGCAGCTTACTCCGTCTCACCTCATCAAAGTCTCACTCATCTCTCAATCTCATTCTCACTCTCACTTTCACGTTCACTTTCACTCTCACACTCTTGTTCACTTCATTACTCAAAAGCTCGTCTCAAAACAACTAGAGCGGCTCCTGTTTCCCTGATTCATCAACATCATTCTTCCATCCACCTACAAAAGGAGAGCCGCAACCGCACCCAGATGATTGAGGGATCGCCAAGCTAAACCACCCACACCAACCAAGCATTCAAAAGGTCCATGATGCTGCAGCGTGCATACCGCCCCAATGCCGGGGCCTACCTACGGTTCCACGCCCCCGCGCGTACCATCCGCTCTTCGGCTCCGCGTTGGACGCGTCCAAACTCGAGTAGCACCGGCCCGTCACCAAGTTCCTCCTCCAACTTACCAAAGTACGCACTCGGAGCTGCTAGCGTCGCCGCCGGCTGGTTCATCGCCGATGTGGTGCGAGATCGCGGAAATGGCAACGGCAAGCCCACCAGCATCCCTTCGAGCCTGAAGCCTGGCACTCTTCCCAGCCTGGGGTCCGGACCCGTTGACTTGGATGCCCTAGCCAAGACACCGGTTGATGGCGGCAGCTTCGAGACTGCGGATGCGAAGCTTCGTGAGGATGTCTTTGTGGGATCTTTCACTGCTGAGGGCAAGCACACTCATGTCCACGCCGCGAGAGTCGCGAGCAACCACCCTGTCGAGGACGTCATGACATTCTCCCTTGGACCGGGTATTGGAAAATCAGAGACATTGTACAACGGCGTCTATGATGGTCATGCGTGAGTCTCAATGTCATCTTCGCCTCTCAGATTCTTCTAGTACTAACCGAAACAGTGGATGGGCAACCTCGTCACTGCTCAAGAGCGCCCTCATCCCCGCCGTGTCTTCCTCCATCGCCCAACTCAGCCGTGGCACCGAAGACGCAGCAGTCGAAACAGCCATCGTCAAGGCCTTCACCAACCTCGACGACCTCATCACATCCAATGCCCAAAAGGCCATAGCCGGCCTGAAAACCGGCGCCGTCGAGCCCGCCGACTCCAAGGTCATCGCCGCCATCGCCCCCGCCATCGCAGGCTCATGTGCCCTCCTCTCCATCTTCGACCCAGCCACTTCGACCCTTCGCGTCGCCTGTACCGGCGACTCCCGCGCCGTCCTGGGCTCCATCGCTCCCGGCGCGACCTCGTACTCGGCGCGCGCCCTCTCCAAGGACCAGACGGGCCACAACAAGGATGAGTTTGACCGCATCGCCAAGGAGCACCCGGGCGAGGAGGCGGATATGATCGACACCAAGAGCGGCCGCCTCTTCGGCATCGCCATCACCCGTGCATTTGGCGACCACCGCTGGAAGTGGACTGCGGACGCCATCAAGGAAGCCCAGAACGACTTTTTCGGCACCGGTGTGCGGCCCAAGTACCTCACGCCGCCGTACATGACCGCCGCCCCCGTCGTGACCACTGTGACGGAGATCAAGGGCCCCGACTTTGTCATCCTTGCTTCCGACGGCCTATGGGACCACATTTCGTCCGAACACGCGGTGGAATGCGTGTCGCGCTGGATCACGGCCAAGAAGGCCGGCGAGAAGACGCCTCGAGACAAGCTCGCCGTGACTCCGGGCGTCAAGAGCGAGTTCGACATGTCTGCGGGCTGGGCGAACTGGTACGCCAAGCCGGAGCACTTTGTCGTCGAAGATCTCGACAACGCGGCTGTGCATCTGATCAAGAACGCGCTGGGCGGTACGCGCAGGTCCCTCTTCACCGGCGTCACGCTCGCATACCCGCCGTTGGCTAGGAACGTCAGGGATGATGTTACAGTTCAGGTCATCTTCTTCCAGGACCCGGCCAAGGAGGCTTGATGATTCTGGGTTGCCTGCAGACATGCAGAGCGATTGAACATTTCCTCATCTTCCCGACTTCAGGGCACGGCGTTAGGTTTCTTGAGATTCAGGGGCGTTTCTTTAACAGCTCGAATGCCATGCCATGGCCCATGACTCCGACGAGTCCATGATGTAGAGCGCATCATCGTCACCCAACAGCAACATCACATTTCATGATAGCAAAAACACGTAGAAAACTGATAAACCCCCGAAAAACAATACAATAACACTATCCATGGCAAAAGAAAGATCCCAGATCCCCAGTGTCAGCCCGCCAAATCCCTGTGTCCAAGTATGCAACTTTGAGCACCTGTCGGCAGAATGACAATGGCAGCCTCAACTCACTCACATATCTACTTATGTCACAGCAGTAACAATTACTTCAACCGGTAGATTGACGGGAAAGGAAACTATAGAATGACTACCTCAAAAACTGTGCCCCGTATATCTGCCCTGAGGACTGCATTTCTCTTTCTCATCGGCCGGGGCAAGAAACATGGAAACGCCTAGACGCCGCATCTTCATCCGTCACTCAACAATTTAAACCCCTCAAATGAGGAGGAAATCATCATCAAAAAACTCCAAAGGCAACGCCCTAGCAATGCCAGCCTGTGGGGGCTTCTGGCAGTCGCAATTCTTGCAGTTCTTGCCATTCTTGCAGCAGTTCATAGGCTCCGTGATGACGAACTCTTCCGTGGGGTCTAGCGCATCCTCATGGCTGACAAAGTCAAAGGCCTGGACATCGTCTTCCTTCTTGAGCCTATACACTATGCCTTGACTTGGGCTGGACCAATTGTGCTGTGATTATCTGGTGTTAGCGAGGGATTAATGACTTGGCGAACCGATGCGATTTGTACTTACAGGGTCAATCACAGGAGATAGGGGAGAGCTCAGCGAGAATGGAGGAATCTCACGATCGTCCTCAACCTCTGGTGCCTTTGACACCTCATCCGACTTGGCCACAGTCTCGGGCTCGTGACGAATCTCCACTGAAACGGCGTCCCGGTCGATTTGCTCCTCCGCTCTGGCCGCGGTAGCAGAGATACGACCCAACTCCTCCGAGATGGAATGGATGCCCTTCGTCGCCGAGAGCTGCCAGTTCTTGATCATCTCAATCATATCGGCATACCCCTGCTCAGGGTTGTAAACAGGCTTAGATGAGACGTCAGAAGCCTCAATCTGCTGCTTCTTGGCTTCGTACTCTGCCTGCCGCTTCAGCTGGACCCGCTTCTGCTCCTCTCGCTTCTGTCTCTCCTTGAACTCGTACTCTTGTCGCTGCTTCTGCATGAGCTCGGCCTCACGCTGTCTGACTCCACTCTGCAGCGCTTCGAGCTCCTGCTTGCTCTTGAGCAGAGCTTCATGGCGCTGCTGCTGCTTGAGCCGAAGTTCTTGTGATGCTTTCTTCCTGCGCTCGAGGTCTTGTTCCTGCTGCTGCTGCTGCTGCTGCTGCTTTTGTTGAAGTTGATACTCCTCTAGTTGCTTCATCTGGCGCTGGTACTCTTCTCTCTGCCTCTGCTTGGCTTGCTCTTCCTGACGGTGCAGCTCTGCCTGCTTCTGCTGCAGCTTCTGCCTCTCCTCCTCTTGCCACTTCTCGTTCCCGTGGTTGCATTCTTGCGCGTTCTTCAACAGCAACTCGACGTAATCTTGCTGCTGTTGCTTTAGCTTGAGCTTGTGCTCTTCTTGCTCTTGCTGCTGCTCCTGCTTGACCTGGAACTCCTGACGCTGCTTCATCTCGAACTGATGCTTCTCCAGCTGTCTCTGCTTGGCAAAGTCCTCTTGCCGTTGCAGTTCTTCCTGCCTCTGCTTCTGCTCAAGCTCGTACTGTTGCTGCTGCTTCATCTGGACCTCTCGCTCCAGGTGCCTGGTGATGCGCTCTTCCATTCGAATCCGTCTGCGCGCTCGCGCTTCGTCGTGCTCCAGCTTAAGCTGGTACTCTCGCTGTTGCTGCTGTTGCTGCTGTTGCTGCTGCTGTTGCTGCTGCTCAAACTCTTGTCGCTGCAGCTCTTTCCGTCTCAGCGCCTCCTTCTTCAACTCCTCTTCTTCTTGCGCCTTCTTCGCGAGGAGCTTCTGCTGCTGTAATCGCTGACGAGCAGTCTCCGCTGCCTGTCGGAAATGCTCTTGACTGTTCAACGCGAACGCAGCTCCCTCGCGCTGCATATCTACGACTGGCTGTTTCGAATTAGATTCCTTCTGGCGATAGTAATCTGTCATCTGGAACAATACCTCCCCCATTACCTTACGCTTCTCGGCTTCGGTCTGCTCGGTAACCGGGTTGCGCGGGAGAGTCCGGCCGCCAGCCGCGAGGAAAGGTTCCGGACTTTGATTCTCCTGCTGAGGAGGAGGAGGAGGAGGAGGCGGGCCATGGCTTACCCGAGTCCCAGGGGTGCCCCTCTGGGCCTGTCCTGGCGCAACGGGAAGGTCCTGTATCATGGTCTCAAGGACAGACCGATGGAAAGGACCAACAGTAATTGGGGAGCCCGTCTCCACCCCGTCAACTTTGATCCTACAGTACGATTGGTGGGCCCTCACTGCTTCCTTGGGAGGCTCCATCTTCAGTCCTGTATCCCCATCCATCCAAACTATGACCGGCTCACGCCGGTCAGAAGTAGAGCCGGGCCGCGTCTGACCCTCGGCCTTGGCCTCCCGCTCAGCCGAAGCTCGCTCCATATCCTGCAACAGCTCGAAAGTCTTGTCTGCACACTTAGCCTTCTTCTTGCCGTGGGGATGATCATGTCTGAAGACAGAATGAAGACCCGCATCGGGACCGTAGGGACACTGCGAGGGATCTTTGCAGATGATATCGTCCGCGCGCACAGAGTACGATGCATCTGAGCTGCGCGTGTGGCGGGCTGCCGATCGATGCAAATTACTACTTCTCTTGCCGGAGGGAAAGGGCGCATCGGGGGCGATATTTGCTCGAACCAATGCCGGTGGCGCGGGTGATTGATTAGAGCGCGTCGACGATGCCATGTTAATGCTTCTCTTACTTGATGTACCAGTTAGTAACGTATGATCATCAGACGAGGCAGTGACTGACCTCAGGGGCCTGATCTCCGGGTCCTGGCCCTCTCGTTTGAACGGGAGTGATAATGACATTGCGAGTGAGCTGAAAGCCTTGGTGAAGAAGGATATGCTTGAGGGATTCGATTCTGTGTTCTGGGCAAAGTTTTCAGGAGGAGAAAACTTCGGTGTGTGGCAGAAATATCAAGGGCAATATGAATACTGACAAAAAAGCTTACCACTGGTGTCTACCTTAGGTTCCATTCATTAAAGTTGCTCTGTGTATCATGTATGGCCTCTTCAAGCATCCTTCCACAATACTCACCACGTTGGGGTCAACGGGGCGTTGGTCACGAGAAAGGCATCAGGACACAAAGGTAGGGACTCGCCACGATCAGGAAAAACAACGGCCGTACATGTCCTCGCGTGCTTTCAGGCGCGATGCGGTAAGTGTACGAAAAGCTCCAACGTAAGTACAAAGGGTATCCGCAGAACCGCTTCGAAGCCAATTCCAAATCGCATTTCTTTCGTTCCATATCATAGCTCCGTTGAGTTCTTTCGTTCCAAGCTCCAAGTCTTTCTGATCCCAAGTCATGCTTTGGGAAGAAGCAGAACTGTAGTCAGAAAGTTGAGCATCTAGGTGGTCGGACCGTGGATTGTCCTTGTGAAAAGACATCGTAGGTGCAACGGGAGGTCGTCATTCCTCGCCCTCTGACCCATCCCAGTCATTCTCGCCGTCAGAGTCGAGACCTGGATACTCGGACCCTTCATCCCTCAATTTTGAGGTGGCCTGGGTGATGAACTTGCCGTCCGGCTTGAGGGCCGCATACATGCTCGGGACCACAGGGACAAGGACTCTGTCAGGCCCTGCTGTAGCCATTGCCTTGATGAACTGCAGTTGAATGCCCGCCATCCGCCAAGCAAACGTTGTTTTGCGGTTGTAAAACATCTTGAATGTTGTACTGCCACGCAGTAAAGCCCAGGTGGTGTGGTCCTCGCTCGCGTACGTCTGCCTCAGTATAGCGTCGGTCAGTGGCTCAAGCGCACCATCTGGACGGGGTCGAATCGAGCGCCATTCTTCATATACTTCGAGTATGGCGCGGTTCGTGTTATCCTTGTCTTTGCTCGAGCCAACCTTTTTGCTCCAACTCTTCTCAGCACCTTCCAAGTCGGTCTTGAGATTTCGCAAAATCTTCTTCAACGCCAAGTTCTCCGTTGCAAGTTTCCCAAATTCTTCGTGAAGCTTGGCAAGGTCAGGATCCCACAGTTCCGCTATAAGCTCGTCTTCGCTAGCTTTGGTCGAGCGAAGAGATCGCAGCTCATACCCAAATTCGTTCGACCTCGTGGACATTGACTTGTGGAACTTTGCCAGCTCCTTTTCAATGGCTGGCTTCGCCACCACGAACCTTAAAATATCAATTATGTGGACTGGTGTACCAGAATGCGACCAACTCTCAGACTTGTAAGCGGGCTCTGGCAACCCGTTAAATCGGTGACTGTCGAGCCGCTCTCGGCAGAACCTATGCCAATCTTCCGCCGTAAAGTCAAAGCCCTGTTTGGCCTGGTCAACAAGGTTGCCAAGGAGGGCGCTCAACCAGAGGGCGTAAGTGTTGTTCACGCAGTTCAGGTGATAGCAAAGTCTCTCCTTGTAGGCGGTTGCAATACCCAAGAAGCTAGGCTTCATGCTGAAGGCAATGCTGCGGTTGATCATTTCCGATATAGCTTTTTCGCCCTGCTCTTCAACAAGGTCCCCAAAAGTTGTTTTGTCTTTCCTCAAGTAGCTTGACAAGTCGGGGCTTGGCGATACCTCTGCATTTTCAAAGTTTGACACAATTGCTTGCTCCCAGCAGACCCATGCCTTGTCGCCGTCATAGTCACCACCTGACAGTTTGTCCGCTAGAGGGACGTTTCCTTTAGCTGAGAAAACAATGACATCTTTGAGAGCATGTAGCTCCGGTTTGAATACAGCCCTCACCCTCTGAACATCGCTCACAAAGTGCACTGGAGAACGAGCCACGAGAACGTCGCAACCATGGAGCATGGAGTCCGAAAAGGTCTCGGTCTGGAATTTCGACGAAAAGCACACGTGCACTTCGTCCTCTTCGAGTATGTTCCACATGTCCATCACCATGAGGAAGTACGCTGAGTTGGGCACCTTGATGCTCATCTTCTTCAATAGATTTTCGCACTTGTTTCGCCTTAGCGTCCAGGCAATCTCTTGAAGGTATTTCTGCTTCATTGGCTCGAATCCACCATCCAGAAGGAAGCTCATGCGTTCTTCTGGTGACTCCGGAAGACCAGCCAAGAAAGGCACCCGTCCAAAGGTCAGGCGCTGCTTTCTCGTGGAAGAGTTTTCAACGATCCATTTGCGGAACTCCAAGGGATATTTCATCGCGTGCTTTTGCTCCTCTAGCGCACGACAAAGTTCGTCTTCGAGGATTTTGCTAATGGTTATTTTCATCGCTTCTCTGTCTCTGGCTCGATCTTCGAGGACTGGAAGGAACTGGATGTTGAGGCTAGCAGATCGTGGCTCCATTGAATGAGCACTAATTTCGAGCGTGCGATGCTCTGGATCAACATAGTCACAATTCCACTTCCGTTGAGATGGCCACGTCTCTATCCACAGGCTATCGTCGTCACCAAGGACGTCGATCATCCACATACCCTTGGCAGAACCAAAGCGACCCTGAACAGCAGACGGAACATCACTTAGTCCGAGAACATCTCTGACTTTCCGGGCAAGTGCGCGAGACATGAGGCCGATTCCGTCGTTCATGACCATGTCGGTGGGCGAGCGCATGTCCTTTGACCGGTGATGTATTTGGTCGGGCTCGAGAACGACCACTGGCGTCGTTTTGCTCAATCCTGTGAAGCGGATCAGTAGACGTTCCAGACTGCAGACTTGTATGTCCCCTCTCTCACCAAGCTGGATACGGGAGAACAACTTGAGAAATGGCTGTTCCTTGTTGTGCTCAAATTGAAGAAGCCAGGCAAGCATCTCTCCAGTGCTGAGCTTGACCCTAAACTCCCGAGGGTTGTCATGAGAAGATTTCCCAAGAGGGAGAGCTACATGGAAGTTGTTGCCGTTCTCGGCGAAGAGACTGATTCTGTCTTGATAGACGGGCTTTGGCTCAGGGCCCATGTTCAGGTTTTTCTGTGGCGTCTTGTATCCGGCATCTCTGGAGAAGAATGCCCGCCACTGCCTGCCTGCGAGGTAATGCCGCTTTGAGGAGAACCAATGGACGACCTCTTGTGACACTTCAGGCTCTTTGATGGGTTCATGCCACCCTTTGGGATTTGGGATCAAGATTTCGAGAAACCGATCAGAACCGAAATGGCGGTGCAGACGACAGCCCTGATCTAAGGCGATGGGCTGCATTGACAGTGAGAACATGGGGCCCTTTTTCTTCGCCCGAGGAACTTGATCAAAACGAGCCGAAAAGACTACGTGCTGTCCTCGGACTGTGTTAAAGCCAGACATGGCAGCAGCCCAGGCGTCGGTACTGGGACGCTCAGGAAACGATTTGCCAGCGAAATCGGGGTGGGCTAAGAGAGCCTTCCACAGTTGGCTATAGTTGATCCACGATTCGTCATAGTCCATCATCACTTCTCCAAGGTCGACTCCACAGTGCACTGCGATGCGCGTCATTTCCCATGCGACAGCAAACGGCGCGCGGTTGAGCCACCGAGGAAATCTGGCTGGCAAGAAGGTCAGCACTTCATCTATTCACAACCGTATCAATAGTCATGCGGCGGCCTCAACGTCCATTAGTGGAAAAACTTACGCCACGAAGCGTCAAGACGGGATCGGAGATCAACCGGCTCAGATCGTTTGAGGGGAGTGGAGACGGGCTCGCACAAGGATGGATTTTGAAGACCAACCATCTCTGAATAGACGGTTGGTTTCTTAGAAGGGCTGCCGAGTGGTTCGCGACTGAGATCTGCTGGTGTTCTAGACCTCTTCTTTGCGGATTCTACTTCGTGTTCTGTGAAGGAGATGTTCAGTGCATCGAGATGACCGGAAGATGCCGGGAAAAGGTCCTGCGACTGTGAGGAAGTTGGTGCTTGATCCAGAAACTCGCGGCGCATCTCTTCTTCCTCAAGTGGAACTGGGACTGTCTCTTGGCTGCCCGGTAGTCGATCGTCGGCCTTGGAAAAGAGTGACGTCCGACTAGTGATCGCAGATGTCGTGCGGGAAACAGTCCCGTACACGCTTTGGCGCATCGAAGTCGAAGTATAGAGGGATGTATCGAAAGATTTGTTCATCCTCGGGGCCTCCTTAATGAACTGAGCCGGCATAGCTTCGGGTATTGCTGATCGAGAACGACTTGGAACTTTGTCCAGAGCATTGGAAATCACACCTTCTCTCTCCTCTCCCCGTAGGGGACTTCCCCTGGCTCTCTTGGGTGATTCGGCTTTGCTGTCTATTTCGGATCTCCTCTTTGACTTGCTTGATTCAGTCGAGGCGAAGACTGCTGGTCCGGTGTGATTCCGAGTCAATTTGGGTGCCTTGACCTGAGCATAGGCCGTATCCAATATGTCGTCGAGAAGTACCTGCAACTGTAATAATTGGCCGGGTGATTCAGCCTTGGGAGCCCCTCCAGGTTCGGCATCATCAAACCGAATCCACTTCTCACTGGCAGCTCTAGCTTCCATGTGAAAGGAATCGAGAATCCTGTCCAGCAAGTTGCTTTGGAAGCAATGGAATCGGATGCCACGGACAATCTTTTCGCTGCGGGCAAAAGCGGTGTCTTGTTTGGCGCGCTGCCGGGTTGACGACGGTGTAAGTGTCACATCGGGTATCTCGATGGCGAGATTGTATTCTCGATTGAGCTTGTCAATGACATCTCTGACTCGGTCGATTTGGGTAGGTTTCTTCGGGGTTCTCGGAGCTGACTGGGCGGTCTTCGTGTGCGGTGCCATGGTCGGATCGAGGAGCTTTGAGCGGAGAGGGAGGTCAGAATCCAAGTCCATGTCTAAGCTTCAAGAGCATACCTGCTAATGTGGATAGTGAGTAGACGGCATAGATCCGGCCTCATAGCCTATCGCTTCGTATTGCCAGTTATCAAAGAAGCATTGAGTAGACGCAATGTTGTGCCATGTTGGTATTTGCACGTCGGGGAAGAGGTTGAAGTACTAAGAAGGCATTCTGCGCGTTGGTCGCAACCGCTCGGCGGGGTAAACGGTCGGTGAGGAAGGAAGGTCGCGAGCGAGAGAACGGGCGCAGCAGCCACACAACAAGGGTCGAAAGAGGGGAGAAAGAAGCAAACGCTTCGTACTGGAATGCAGCCCCCCGGCGTCGTCCTTGGGAGGAGGAGGAAGAGCGGCTGAGGATGAGGATCGCTGGGATGTCGCAGCTCGCAGCTCGCAGGTCTCAGTGAGGAAGGGAGAGATGCGAAGGTACGAAGGTACTTGCATCACACTGCAAGACGGGAAGGAGCGCAGAGTGGACCTGTACGAGCTCAATAATTGGACGAGAAGCAGGGACAACTAGGGACCGGCGCTTAGCCCGGAATACTTAGAAAACGGCCGCGATATTGGCCAATCACCGCTATCAGAGTGGAGCCGAGAAGTGTGAGTCAGCACAGACCACCAGCGGGATCTAATGGGACTGGCGCAGGGACGTACCTACAGGCTACAGCTCCCTTCCCTGCCGCTGCTCGCAAACCAACACCAACCAACACCAAACAACACCAAAGAGCATCTTGACTAGGGTTACAAAGGACCGCTCCATCTACTCGAAACCATTGTCTCCCGTTCAGTGCAGCTTTCTACGATTGTAATATCAGCACGGGGCTTGGGAAACTGCAATTATCCCCCATGAGTATTCAGGCGTGATTCGAGCAGTGCTGACGAAGTGTGATACACGGCAGATGATCAGATCTTTGTCAAATAGATGACCTACTCGTTGCTATAGCATTTCGAAAGCATCCACATAGTATGGCCGAGGGCGGATACACCACCATCATTGCTGCCACTTCTAGGGGATTTCTTGGGAGATTCTCTCACGAAAGCCACCAAGATTTCTCAACTTCGGGGCACCATGTTCAGCATCTAAAGGCGGCTTTCTATCTGTACTTCTGACGGATTCGATGTCGCTCCTGAAACTTCAAGGCTTTTTTCCTGCGCCAAAACCTGCCTGAATACCGATTCGACATCATGTTCATGGATCCAAACAGGCTCGACTCGATTCTTCATCCTCGCCCGCAAGCCATCATCGTTCTCCACCACAGCCAGCCTTTCGACCTTCTTCTTATTCGTCGAATGGACTGTATCAAGCACTCTATCCGTATGTGATTTTCGGGTCTTCTCATACAACTTCAGCGCTTTCGCAATGTCTGCTGCTGACGGAAGCTCCGTGGCTGAAGGTGGAAACACGTGCTGGATCGATGCCGCAAAAGCCCAGGCGTCGTCAATCGCGAGACTCCCACCCGCAGCGAAAGCTCCACCATGGGCATGCGCCGCATCGCCAGCAAATGTCACTCTATCCTGGCCCAGAACCCAGCTCTCTAGCCCGTGGGCAGAAGCGTTGGGATACACCTTCAATGAATCCGCAGGCGTCGCCTCGATGATTTCGCGCACCAGACGGTGCCACTCGCTGTAGTGCTTCTTGAGCAAGTTGATGTCGCTGCCAGTATTCCACACCGTATCTTTATACAGGGCATCCGGGGCGTCAGGGTCGCTTTGGTGAGACGCGACGATGCAGAACAGATCTTTGCCAAGCTTCGACATGAACCACGTCCGATCGATCCCCCACCAGTGCTCCGCCTCGTCTGGAATATCGGTGATGTGAGACAGATGGGAGACGGGATACACCGCACGGAATGCTGTCCAACCGGTCCACTTTGACCGAGATGACGGGACGTAGAAGCTCCGCACTCCAGAGTGGATGCCGTCCGCGCCGAGGAGGATGTCTGCCGTGACGGCGGTGCCATCAACAAATGTGATCCTCAGCCTGCCTGTTGACTCTTCATTCTCGATGTTTTTGAAGGCCTTTTTGAGGTGAATGTGGGCAGGGTCGATGTGCTTGAGCAAAGCCTGCTGCAGATGCGGACGGTGGAATCTTGCCGTCTTATGGCGGGCCTCCACGCTTCCGTGGTGCTCATCTACCGAGACGATCTCGCCGGTCTTGTAATGGCTAATTCTATGGTCAGGTTCGTTCCTCACGCCATGTATCATTGACGCACTCACCGGTAGATCATTGGAAAACCCGACTTGTTGCGGAAAGCAATCGAATCGTCGAGAGCATTGTGAACACCCAGCTTCTCCAACGTACGCAGGCCATTCGGGCCCAGAGCAATAGAAGCACCGACTTCTCGAAGCTCTGTCGCCTTATCATATATCTGAACGTTGATACCTGGGTGTTCTTTCAACGCGATCGCAGCTGTCAAACCGGCGATACCTGCGCCGATGATGGCAACTTGAAGCTGCTGTGGCTGGCTTGTGCTCCCCATTTCGTCGTTTCGAGTTCTCAAATAGAGTTCAAAGTTACAAAACGCTTCACCTGCACATCAGAGCTGCAGAAACCGGGTCATGCAAGCACTTTTATCAAAACACCCAAGTTCCCCGATAGTTGGCCGCCCACGGCTCCGGGTTGGAGATAACGACAGCCTCGGTGGGGTCGGGGCCGAGCCCGGCGTGACGCCATATCGCGCCGCGATGGTGATACCGCATCTGACACCCCGCAGCAACACCCCGATTCCGCAGTCGGTCGTGTTTGACTGGCACACTGGATTGTCGATTAAGAGCTTGCAGAATAAGGATTTTCTCCGTAGCCAATCCGGTGATTTAGCCTGGTCTCGCATCATCCCAGCCCACAATGAAGACACGCGAGTGGCATGTTTCGCTCCGATTTGGCAGCTAAGCGTCGGGCTTTGTCCGACGTTGTATGCAGAGACGAGGCGGCGACCACTCCCCCGGGGCGGAAGTCGGGGGAGATTAGAATTCAACGACGGCCTTCGTTGTCACTTGTCTGAGCCATTCTCCTACGGACGCTTCCAGTGAGGTGGTCAGGTTCGGCCTAGTAGTATCGACAATGTTCCCAAAGACTCTCAGTATTTAAATAGCACAGTCGGGTTAATACACATTATCAACTTCATTCAGTCGCAGTGCTATGAAAGTCTTACTGCATAGTCATCTGCTCATGTACACTGGCATGTTCGCACCATGGACAGGTGTCTAGGCCAATTCCCGTCGCTCAATCAATACCTCCAGGCCATCTTGTACAACAAAGAACGTAGCACTTGCTCTCAACGGCCGGCCAGGATGCGCCAACTCGAACTTGAAGTCTCTGAAGAGACGCGGCACGACCTTGTTGATTTCTAACAGAGCTAGGTTCCGGCCGATACAAACATGGCTTCCACCACCGAACTGGACATCATCGTTAGCTTCAATAGCGCCAGAATAGCTTGGTCTACTCACTTGGAACATGTATCGCTCCATCTTCTTTGCTTCTTCAACATCTACCAGCCACCGCTCAGGGCGATAATCATCCGCATCTTCGCCGAAAGTGCGCTTATCGCGGTGCAAGACCCAGCCGTTGACAGCCACCTGCGTCCCACCGGGGAAGAATCGGCCGTCGAGTTCGGCTCCTTCTGGTGGAACCACGCGGCTGATGTTGAGTCCTACTGCTGGCCGCACGCGCATAGCCTCTTTCAGGCATGCTTGAAAGTACGGCAGCTCCTGGGCTTCTTTCCATGAGATGTTGCCAGTTGGAGGCATCGACCCGGATTTGACGGCATCTTCGATTTCAGCAACCATTCTTGTGTGAATTTGTGGCGCCGAAAGGATGTGCCAGAAGAGTGATTGCATGGTCGAAGCTGTCGAGTCTGATCCAGCGAAGCTATTATAAATAAGTTCGTTAGTCCAAGGCATCGGCTACTCTCATGCGTTGATCAAACTTACATCGCGCCGTGGGCAACAGCAAAGACGTCACCTTCGGTAAATTTCTCAGTGTCCTTCAAGTGTCCCTTGATCAAACTCGCTAGGAGATCTTGCCTCCCGTCATCATTCCTCAGCTTGCCCTCGCTCTCCTTATCAAAAGGCCGTCTTCTCTCCATCTCACTCAAGGCAATTCGAGTGATGGGCGCATTCTTCGTATTCAACGTTGGGAATAGCTTCCACAAAGGGTTCCGCCGCAAAAGCAAGTCAACCCACGGAACCTGACCAACAATCCCATTGTACGCCTGTGAGCGGTCAATAGTGGCGATGGCATCCTCCACGTCTTTGCCCTCCGCCAGGAAACCGAAGCTTCGGGAGAAAGCCACCTCTCCAAGCACGTCAAATGCAAAGTAGTGCAACCACGCCCCGAGATCAACATACTTGTCAGCCTTGTACTCCATAGGCCGCGACGTGAACCCGGCGAGTTTAGTAACCAGCAGGTCGACGGTATCGTCAATGAAGGGGCTTAGCTGCTGCATCGCCGCCATGCTATACGGAACGTTGGCGACCTTCTTCTTCCTCGCGTGAGCGTCCTCGTTGACCTCCGTGAAGATGTCAGGATTCTCCGGTGGTGGAAAGACGCCGTAGAACGCCGTCTTGTAGAACCGCTTGCCGGCGCTCAGAACGTGTCGCGCTGCCTCGGGCGAGGCGATGGAGACCTCGTTCGGCGCAATACGCACGACCGGGCCATATTTCCTGTGGAGAGCTATGTGGTCGAGGTGTGTACGTCGCGATGCGGTAGATAGGACTTTCCACAAACGGGTCGTTGAGGCGATGAACGGCCCGGGATATCGACGGAGCGGAGATAGGTAGCGGGTGCGGAAGACGTTGACTAACACAGCGAGAGGGAGCAGGATCGGCCAGTACTTTCGGAAGAAGAGTCCGGCAACTTCGGTGTAAGTGTGACTGGTGTCATTCGGGTCTAACGCGTCTATTGGGGAGTCCATAGTTGGCTGGGGCTTTGACGGACAAAGCTAGAATAGGCACCGTCGAGATACCTAGGCGTTATCAACCTTTTACAAATTTACCGCGAATTCGAGCAGCAAGATCACGACTTGGGCCTCTGATGAACGACTCACGCCAGGGTTGGACGTCACGGATGGCACGACATAAATATCTTGTCTTCGTACTCCATGTACGTTATTTGCGCCAGGCAAACCGCAAACCCGATCAACCATCTCGTACATAAATCCGTCTTACAAGCCCGTTCCGAAACCCAAAGACCTGACATCACCAAACCTTGGAAGGACTGCTGGAAAATCACCACTCTCTCGCAACTCGAAATTACGTCGGCGACACAACTGGCGTCCGAGGAAAGCTTAAACGGCCAATGAAAGAACTGCCGACGCGAATTGGTCATTGCGAGCACGGGGAGCCTGGAGGTGGTGATGCGGGGAGGGCGGGCGATGCGGAGGTGGCTTTCGTCACCGGGTCATCCTGGGGAAGTTAAGCCAGAGATAGACTACGGAATTACGGAATTAGACGTCCACGCTGCCGGATGTGCAACTTTTGCGAGAACGATTCCAAGGAGAGAGGGCGTGATGCTGTCAGCCTGTGGTACTATAGGAATCTATTGCAGACCGGAGAGGATGTTATTTCTGGAATCAGTCGGCAGCACCGGTAGACTTTGATATCACGTCGGCCTCGAGGTTGACAGCGTGGCTAGAATGGTAGTCATTCTGGAACTGATTTTGCCAGCAATGTTTCCACCAAGAAACGCAAGGGGCAAGATAGTATGCCTGGAAGCTGCCAGGAGTGATCATTCGAACTTCAGATGGAACCTCCAGAGTTCCGCTGAACTAACTGGTGCCTATCGAGAGATCAGAGAACCGCCCGAAAGATACCAACATCAAAAGTATCAAAGACGGGCCGAACCCAAGACACCGGGTTGTGGGTTTACTTCTGCAAGGGGAAAAAAAAAAGACGATTTTTTCCTTTATTACCGTGACCGTTGGAACGCAGTCGAGTTCCCCAGATCGGCGGACACGCGGTGACGGAGCCTCAAGTTCGATCTAATCTCAACTACCGAGTCCGCCCTGCGCCCGCATTGCGGAGCATATGGGTCCCACCCTTCATCACGGGGAGAGGTTTTGACAGATCGGAAACTTCTCGGCAACGGATCATGGCCAGGACCCCTCCTGTCTTACGTTGTCTCCTGCGTAGACGCTCGGATTCTCCTCTTTGATCGATAATCAGGGGGGCAAAGATCGAGAAGAGGACACTGCGAATCGGGATTGGGCACTCGGCAGCGGGATCGTAGACAGAGACGAGACAGCCGCGGACGAAGAAGAACCAAAAAAGATCCACAACCGGGAACTGCGGGAAGGTAGACGCGGAGGGATACCGGGCTCCCACAGCATCACCGGCCGGGTGATAGCCCGAGCTTCACTTTCGCGGGGTGATTCGGGATGGGGAACGGGCGTACGACGTTATGGACGGGACTTATGGAGGTCACGGCATTTTCTGCTTGAGGTATGGGTTTCCACAAGGAGGTTGGGTTGATCGTTGTGAGCACTCGCCAAAGCCTGAACTTCCCAAGTCAGGCTTCCCCATTGGAAGCACAGGTCGTGTTCTTTTCCCTGCCGAGGAAACAGAGAGAGAATACGACGTCTGCCTTTGCTTTACGGATAACGTGGGAGAGGATACGACGGGCGACCTGTCGTCCGGCGCCAGCATGGTGTCTAGGCGTTCGACCAACCACCTACCCACGGGCTACGGAAACACGATCATCGATCCCTCTTCTCTTGGGGGAAAGCATGGCCCTTTGTGAGCTTCTTGACTCGCTAGTGTTGGAAATCTTGTGACACCAACGGCTGTGATTTGCCAGCTCGTTTTTTGAAGAGGTACGAACGAAACGTCTCTGAGTCGACTCGAGTCAACTGAGGTTTGACAGAGGACAAAAAGAGAGGTGTCCCCTCATGCCAAGTCTGGGAGCCGTGGTCACGTTGTGGTTACGGGCCAGATTAGTCCAGCGACGACTCAGATTAGTCCATACTGAACAAGTTGTACGGAAATAATTATCACCGCATCTCAATGATCTGAATCTCATGGCCAGGTCGAGAGCATTATCACAGCCCAGCCCCCTTGGGATATTACGATGCGAATTATCCAGACTGCTACGCTATGTCGTCAGGGCTGTCCAGCGGTAGCATCTCTGATTCGCCAGGGTAGCTTGGATATCCATGAGGCTAGGACTGCAATCTGTCTTCGCTTATGATCACGAACCGTCCGCAGCCTCTTCCGAGGTTTGGATAATTGACCACGTTGAGGGAAGCCGTTAACGTTACTGTCATTTATCAATGGTCGGGGGCCGCCCCGAGGGCCGAGTGACAATGGAGTCTGAAGAACGACGAGATAGGTATTCGTGGAGGGGCAGGGGAAGAAAAGAAGGCAGGGTCCCCCGCTCCAAGACGACAGCGGGCGTCCGAGCTGTCCGACACAGCCAAGAGCATGATATCCAAAGAAGCAGGAGGGGAGATGATCCGCGGCCAGACCCGGGGTCTGGCTGAACCTTGATTTTTCTGTGAGTAAAAAGTGTGGACTTTGAGTCTGTGAGCTACCAGCTTTGACGGACGAGAAATGCGGCCCCGCCAGCGAGGCGGCTTGAGTTTCGAGGGCTTGCCAAGGGCCCCGGGATGCTCCCAGAAACGTTCCGCCAGCGGCAGGGAGTTGCTAGAGCCAAGTTTGACTGAGCTCACCATAGTTAGAACACCCAGGGAGGGAAAGGTTAGAGGGCGTGGAGGGGTATGGCTTCTCATCCGGTTCGGTCTCTTTGAAAAGCCCCCCCCCCCCCCCCCTGCAGGGACGGTTTCCAACAGAGAGCCCTAAAATCTGGGGTTGGGTTGGAGGAGGAGTGGTGGTTCAGCTCGTAGGGCAGGCCACGGTACCGATTCGTAGAGCCTCTCTGTGGCTTGTTGATAATCAGAGAAAAAGGAAGCAGAGAGGTGTCGTTATGGTACGATCATGTGGAAAGGATGGGGCTGGACCTTCTCGCCATGGTAATATCTCTGCCCTAAACCTTGACGATGACCTTGAGTCTGCCCAGCGATTCGACTCTCTTCGGATGGGACTATGAAGGATGAACTACGCGACACTCGGGTTCCGCCCGAAAGTTTACATTGCATGTCTGATGCGCAAGAAGAAGTTCCAGTAGCTTCTTTTGTATAGCATAGGCACATGTTTCCTAATCTGTTTCTCTGCGAGTCAACAACCACGTTACAGCCCGAGCCCGTGAAACCCTGAGGCGTGAACATCTTTCCAAATCAAACTTGGGACGTTCTAGGGGCAAAAAATGGGACATTTGGCAATCTCGATGGCTGATGGCTGAGGGCGCGCGCCAAGCCTCAAATGCCCACTCGTGATGGCGATACCTCGCCTCATTGACGCAGTAGTCCTAGAGTGAGAAGGGCCCGGAGCGGCGATAGAGATGCCGTTGTCTGCCTGCCAAGAAGAAAGATTTGGCGACGGTGCGACGCATCCCTTCCTGAATGCTCGCAGCAATGCCTATGTCTAAGGTTGCCAAGCCGCAAGGCAAGGGGGCAACTCGGGGATACTGTCATTAGCAAAGGCTGAAGAGGAAAGGCGCGGCTGGCGCATGAGCCAAGCCAAGTCCAGAAAGCGGCATTCCGTTCCGATGCCATCTAATCGAAGCCCATGGTTGCCAAGGCTTAGGCCCCAATTGAGGTCGATTGTGAAGGGTTCTGAAGTTTCTGTCACCGTTTGTGAGGCTCCTTTGGCTTGATCACCGCGCGCGAACGTTGGACGGGGGGAGGGGAGGGGAGGGAATTGCGTGGAGTCATCTTGCGTTTCGCCCAAACTTGATGCTTGGCTTAAGCTGGGAAGAACCAAGGACCTTGCCGTGCAAGCCGGTAAGTGCTACCACGAAGCTTTCGACTGACTGCTTGTCGCATTTTTTCCCTAGCCCGGAGGCGCCTAGCGTCCTGGGGAGGGATTGTAAAGTGTGTTTAACAGATGCGGGCTAACGGGGTGGAAAGGCTAATAATATGGTTGATTTGACTGACTATTGAGACTGTAGGGTGTGTTGTCAGACTCGGTTGCAGACAATACGCAGCACGTTTGGTTGTCTATGTGCTTACGTGCTTGGCTTTGGAGACCTGTTCCTGTGAGATTATGTCGAGAATGAACAATCTCGTTCACTCCGGTGTTGTTGATCTAGACCTTGGTGTCTTGGGTTTCTCGTCCCTGGAGTCTATTGTGCACGTTCTTTTGGGGGCTAAATCAGCATCTGCCGGGATAGGGGCTAATTATTCCTGGCCATCATTGCCTCCCTTTGAGGCACATGGGAAAGGTGCAGTGTAGATCGAGACGGAGAGAGGAGATTGAGGCCATAGTGTCGGGAGCGGTATCTGGCCCCTCCCACGTGGGACAATCAAGGGAAGCAAATTGCCTCCGGTGGAGTTGTCCAGGATGACGACTCAGCTGTCAGCTTAGAAAGCGTGATCTCTCCAACTGTCCTGGCATGTGGCCATGTTAGCGGCATGTCATTGTTATGGACGAGGGCTCGACATCCATGTGCCCATCTTATTGCTTTAATAGATTCTCTCAGACCAGAGCGCAACACCAGACATCTTTGAGGCGTCTTGCAAGGCCATTAGATCATTGGGTAATGGTTAGCAATACCTCGCTTGTAGTCCTTGCAGGCTTGCAGTGGTTTGCATGTCCTTGAACCCTGGACTCTGGAGATGGGGTTAGAGGGGGGATAAACCCGCTGCATAATCATCCTTGTATCCCACGGAATCACTGCGGACCTGCGGACTTGCAGGCCCCCTTCTCTACACTCTGCTTGCTGCGACGAACCAGGACAAGCTTGGCGGCTAAAATAGGCTTGGGTCTGATTGATGAACGTGACGGGTGGGCGAGAGATGGGTATTTCTAGCCACCTGATACGGCAGACATTATCAATGCTAAGCCGTAGATGTCGAGACATAGGCTCCGCAGATCAGAAAATATTGACGACTTGCAGGATGGTACCAGGTATCCGTTCACCACAGAAGCTCAAGCAGCGTGCAGATTGCAGCGCCCCATGCCTGCAGAAACCTTTCCCCGGTGCCCGCAAATCTGCAATACCTAGAGGCTAGTTCCCAGGAATAGAACATCTGTTGTTGAACGACACTTCGTCTCTGAGACACCAACCTCGTGCTGGTTCCTGATTTGCGTGCCAACATAGGACGCTCCAAGTCTCGACCAGTCTAGTCGTCAGGGACACCGAAACAAGTGGCACAGAAACAAAAAGAAGTCGGAACAGCCCATATCTCGCTCTGTGCCCATGGGCTCATTCCCACGGTGCCACCCCGCGCCATCTCTCAGCTCCTCCCAGCTCTGCCCCAGTTCTGTCACTTTGAACCGGGACGCGGGCCCCCGGGAGCTAGCCCCAAGACGCCAAAGCCAGGGTCTCGATCAACCCGGCTACTATCTTGTTTGCGCAAATGCTCAGAAGCAGGCCAGGTCGAGGGCTGGGAGTACCGGTACGAAGTAAGTGTACTTGTGAGTTGTGCGAATACCCATCGAGCGTTGTTTCCAACTTCACTAGGCTCGCAACATTCACTGCACGTTCATCCTCAGCCTGTCTGCCAGGGCAGACGACACACTTTGGTTCTGGTATGAGCACAAGCGCACGAATCGTGCCAGAGTCTGAGGGGCACATCAGAGTGCGCAAGAGACGGTAGAAATAAGTTAGACAGCAAGGCGGTTCGTGCTCTCCATGCACATGGAGAAGATGAAATGACATCAAGCCCCCTCGGTGCCAGCATGAGCCGGGAGCTCCCCTGCCACCCAGCAGCAATGACACTGATGTCGAGTCTATATATAAACTAATAATAACCCCCCCTAGTTAAGGTAAGAGTCCTATATATAATAATAAGTACTTAGATATTAATAAATCCTAGCTAAATTTAACTAATTAGACTTCGTTTTTTTTTTTAGGGTACTTAGGCTAGAAATATTTTAGAAATAAATTATAGCCAATTAGGGTACTATTACTTAATTAAAGTCCGCTCTATAAAAAATAATTCCGACTTATACTTTTTTTTTATTCTAATTAAGTCGCGTTCTTTTTTTTAAACTTTTATATCCTTTTTTTTTAAATTTCTACCCTTTATTACGACTTTGATTAGAAATTTTTATTATAAAACTTATTATTATATTTAAAATTTATTAATAATTAATTAGAAATATTTTTAAATTAATTTTATAATACCTTTTTATTATTATAATAGTAATAGCTTTAAGTTTTATATTAATAATAAAAGGGGCTAGCTTAAGAATCTCCTTATATTTAAAACTAATAATATAAGTTTTATCTTTATTATTATAATTAAATACGTAATTTATTTACTTATTTTTATAATAATAAGGTTAAGTAATCTTATTACTAAGAGAACTTTATTACTATTATTTAGAGGTTAATAGCTTTTATTTTAATAGTTATTATTAGTCGTTTCTTAGTATACTTAAGAAGTACTTTAAAAAGGGTTATTATATTAATTTTACGATTTTTTATAAGGGATCCCTCTTTATTATTATTAACCTCGAGGTTACTTATAAGTTACTTCTTATTTTATATTAATATTTTTAGCTTTATTAATAGTTTTTTATAAAATATTATACTAAAATAATATTATTTATAAAGGGCTAGAATACGCCCCTAAATACCTCTTAAAAGCCTAAGGCTATTATAAATAATAAGGCGTTATTTACTATTTCTTTTAAAAAAGATACTATTATAAATAGAAATATTTCTAAAATATTTCTAATTTATAAAACTAATTATTTTTAATAGGACGTTACTTGAATAAAAATAAATATTAAGCTCGGCCCCGAAGAGAGTTATAAAGTTTATAAATTATAAGACGTTATTAATTATAATAAATATAACTTATTTTTTAATTAATACTCTTTTTAACCGGATTTTATAACTTACCCTCCCCCCGATATATACGAGCCGATTTACTTAGTATTTTATAAGTATTATTATTCTAAACTCGTACTAAACGAAAATATTTTTAATACGTTACTTTATTAATACTTATATATCGTTATACTTAATATTAATTATTTTTAAAAAATTTTAAAACCTCTAAATAAATAAGCTAGAATAGTAAAGTAGTTAAAAATAAGCCGGTTTAGCCTATTCCCGCTAATAATTCTAATAATAATAAAACGAATTCTTAAATAAACCCCGCTATTTTTACTTAGATTTTTATTAAGGATATAAATAAATAAAAAGTATAATTAAAAGTTAAGGGATAATAGGGAATAATTAGTCTAGGGAAGTTTATAAATAAAGAGTTTATTAAAATAGAAGTATTTTATTTACTTCTTTAAAATAGTACTATATAAATTAAAAATACTATAGTATTATGAATAAATATTTATAATAAATATATAAATAGAGGTTAAGGCTATAAATACTAAGTAAATAATATATTACTCATAAATATTTCCTAAAAGTTTCCTAAAAAATTTCCTAAAAGTTTTTTAAAAATTTCTTAAAAATTTCTAAAAAGTCTCTAAAAGATTTCCTAAATATTTCTTTAATATGTTTTAAATTTTTCCTTAATATGTCTTAAATACTTTTTAAATATTTCTATCTTTCTAATTTCTATAATATTTATAAATATAAATTAATTAATAAATAATAAAATAATAAATTATTAACTTATTTTAATAAATTATAAGCTTATTATATAATTATATATTTAATTTAATTTACTAGTTATTTATAATTAAAATATTAATATTATATAATAATATATAAATTTATTATTATAATACATAATATATATATATATATATATATAGTCTTATTATATTATTATTATTAATAGTTAATTAATATTATAATTAATAATTATTTAGCTAGTTTCTCTTAATTTATATAAGCCTTAGCGTTATAAATATTTTACTAAGTAAATAAAGATTTTAAAACTATTTTTAAATAATAATACGTATATTACGAGCCTAAATCCTAACTTATTAACTTATAATTTTAATAATATCCTTAACTACTTTAATAAGTTTATAATATAAAAAGTATATAAAGTTTACTAAAATAGTATAAATATTTACTAATATTATATATTAATATTATATAGTTAATATTAAGAACTGCCCGAGTAGTTAATAAAAACAGAATATAAAAATAAATAAAAAGTATATAAAAGCTTTAAAACTAGGGCTATAATTATATTGATTGTACTTAAGGTTTAAATAATAATATAATAGCTACTTATTCTCTTTTTAAATTTTAATGATAATTATTATAACTTAATATATATAACTAAAACTAAGACCCGCCCTATAAACTTATAATAGCTATAGTATATTATATATATAAAAATATAAGAATATAAAATAACTTTTATAAAATAAAAGAATTATAAATAAGTTATATATAAATAAAAAGTAGTAATTACGTAATAAAGTAATTATTATAATTACTTTAGGTAATCGCTTATTAGTATTTATTAAGTAATTACTTAATAAATAAAAGTAATTATTAATAAAAAATATATTTATAAGCGGACTTATATATAATATAAACTTAAGCTAGGTTTAAAAATAGACTTTTTATAACTTTTTTAATAATTAACTTAGTATTAAATCTTATGATTATCTTTAGTTATTCTTATTAAAAACCCCTTTTAATAAGGTTATAATTAATTACTAAAGCTTTATTTATTTTATAATTTATAAATATAATTTTAGAGAAGCTATTTATAATTATAATACTATTTACTTAGTACTCGTAGCCTTAGTTTTTATTAATATACTTATTATAATTAGCTAGTTATAATATTTTAATTACTCTTATTTAATAAGTTAACTTTATAAAACTTACTAGATAATAATAAAAAACGACGATATTTTTTAAAACTTTAAGTACTTTTTTATTTAACTCTAAAAAACTTATTAACTTAATTAATAAACTAACTAAGGCCGAGGATAATAAAATACTTAACGTTATTTATAACTTTAATAATAATATAATTTTCAAAAAAGTAAATTATAAAAAAATACGACGTATTATTAAATAAAATAATAAGTAAAATAAAAGACTCGCAAAGCTTTTTAATAATAACTCTACTTAGATAGTTGTAATTTTAATTAAAAATAATAAATATATTATTACTTTTTAAAATATAATTAACGAAGCTATAATTAACTTAGGAATTAAAAAAAGAAAAGTAAACGATTTAAAATAAAAAATTAGAACTCTCTAAGCTATTATTAGTATTATTAAAACTCTTATAAATAAATAAAAAAAACTTAAGTTTAATATACTTATTATCTTTAATAGAACTACTAAACATTTTAAAGGATTTTTAATTTAGATTAAAACTTATTAAACGTTTTATATTACTAATTTTTTAATAAAATTAAACGAAATATTTACATAATAACTTGTTTTTAAAAAATAAGCCCTAGAGTAGTTCGAACTTTTTTAAAAAGAAAATCCTTAATAATAACGGTTATTTACTATATTATAAAAAAAAAACCGTAAATATTTTTATTAATATAATAAGATTTTAAAATACTTTTAAATCTTTATTTTAAAACCTTAATAAAAAACGATAAACTAAAAGAGACCTAGCTAATTTTTAATAAACTAAGTTTATTTTATACTATATTACTAAGTTTAAAAAACTTATAATATAATTCGATTTTATTAAAAAAACCTATATTTTCTTATTTTATTAAGGATTAAAAAATAAAGTTAAGGACGAACTTAGTAAAGTAAAAATATTAATGGATTTTTTATATTATATTAAGCTTATTATTAAAATTAATACTTAATTATATAAACGACGTAAAAAAAGGGAGAAATACAGCGCTTTTAAATTTAATTTAATTAAAAATACTAAAACTATAATAAATTACTAAGTAATTATTAAAATAACTTAAGAAATTAATAATAATAAAATACGTCCTATAAATAATATAGAGGACCTATAAATCTTAATATTACTAAATATAAAAAACCTCGTTAAAAAAAGGACTTTAAATACTATAATTATAATAAAATAAGATATATAATTAGAAATTATTAATAACCTAAACGTATTTAATACTAACTTATTTTAAAAAAACGAGCTAATATTATAAATAAAAAAGTCCTTTATAAATAACTTTTATAAATAGTTTATTATAATAATAACTATTTCATTTATTGAAATAATAAAGAATAAATAAGATAGTACTTAAAATAACTTAAAAATAGTAAGCAATCTAAGTATAATATTACTTTATTTCTTATTAAAACCTTAGTAAAAAAAAAAAAAAGGAAATACTTATTTATTAATTTTATATTTTTAAAAAGAATAGTATTAAATACTTTACTATACTTTCTTAAATTTATAAAAATATAATAAAAAAGGGTAAAACGGACCCTATTATAAAAAATATACTTAACTTTTTTAAAAAACATATTAAGTAAAAACTCTTAGTTAATATAAAAGAATAGCTCCTTAAATTTTAAAAAAAAGGATTTAATATAAAAAGAATTATAAATAATCCCGTTTATATAATAAGAATTAATATATAAGTATTATAAATTAATATACGGGCGTCGCTCTTATATAAGCGTTATTATTTTACTTTTTAATTAGTTTAAAAAAATAGTACTTCCTTATAAAAGTAGTAAAAATAATTATATTAATATAACTATTTTTATTATTCTCTCTAACCTAAGCTCTAGTTTAGAATTTTTAAAAATAAGAATACTATTATAACTTACGTACTTATTTAGAACTATTATATTACTTATTTAAGATTTATAAATTTTAAATAAGTTAATAATCTAAGCTTTTATAAATTTTAAATAAATAAGGCTTTTTTTTATTATATATTTAAAAAATATAAAAAGTAAATTATAATAACGTTTATTTAACTACCTCTTTTAACGTAATTATAATAATTTATTATTATTATAAACTATTTTTTATTAGTTCTATTTTTTTAAATACTAAGCTATATTAGTTATTTATTTATATAATTCTTTATTATCCTCTTTTTATTAAAAACGCTAAATTAGCTCTTTATTTATTATTAAAATAAGCTTAATATTTAGTTTTAATTTAACTAACTTATTTTTTTTATAAGCTTAGTTAATATTAACTTATTCTTATTTTTAAATAAACGGCCTCGCTTTTTATTATTAATACCTTAGTTATTATAAATAATACGGGTTTAATTAACTAACCGGCTTTTTTTTTTAAATAAAACTAGTTATAATAAAATAAGCTATACTATATTCTTTAGCTTATTATAAAGGGATATAATAATTTTAAAGTTAAGGATTTAATAATATAAATTTAAAAAAGACGTTTTTTAAAAACACTACTAAGAGTATACTTTTGATTTATTAAAAATAGCTAAATTTAATATTTTAAAATAGATCTTATAATAATATAAAATACTTAGCTTAATTAAAATAATATAATTTAAATTATAAAATCCGAGGGGTTTTAAAAATAACCTCTTATTAAATAGTATTACTTTTTTTATAAGCCGGTTTTACGTCTTGATTAAAATAAAATATTTTAAAAAAATTATTGTTTAAAGTTTATTTAAGTACTTAAAACGAGTACTTATATACTCTTAATTTATAAATACCTCGTCCTTTATATAAGCTTAGTAAAAGCGTAGTTCTTAATTACTAATTATATTTTATATAACGTTAATAAGCTAATATAAATAACTAAAACTATTTAAAAAATAACTTTTAATATTATTATTACTTAACTTAGTATTAGAAATAATACAAGTATTAAAGTTTTAGTATTTTTAAATAAAATAATAAGCTTATTATATTCTTAAAAATAAGTATATTACGTAAAAATATTAGAGGATTAGGCGTTAATTATTAAACTTTCTATAAAACTTAGTCTAGGCTTTTTTAAAAATATACTTAGTTTTAATAAAAATAATAAGCTTTTATATTATAAAAACCTTATAATATATATAAAGAGGGGGCTTATTAATAAGTATATTAATATAAGCCTTATCCTTATTACTTAGTATAACTATTACTTATATTAATAACTAATATTTTTTATTATTAAACTTATTATTATTATTACTATAACTACGGTCTTTAACCTACTTCTATTTAGCCCTAAGTATAATATTAAAGTTAATATAATAAATATAAAGTTATTACTAAACGTTTAAAAACTACTTATTTAGTATAGCTTTTATTTATTTATTATAGTTTATAATAATAATAATAAGGTAACGAACTAAGTATTAGTTTATAAATTAGTAAATATTTACTAAAAAAACCGGAAACCCTTTAGTTTTTTATTATTAATAAAGCTAAATGTAGCGTTATAAATAGATTTAAAGTAGGTCTACTTAGTAACTTAAAAAAAAGGGAGCTTAAAACGATTAATATTATAAATATTATTAAAGCTAATTATTTTAGAGAATCGTTTTTATATTTAGAGATAGTAAAAAAAGGTTTAAATAAGGTTAATAAGGCGGTTTAGCTCGTCGTTTACCTATTTTACTATATATAAAATATCTCGCTTATTAAATAGTTTAATTAATATTATAATTAGTAAGTATTTAGCTAGTTTTTTTTAGCTTATACGAGCCTTAGTATTATAAATATTTCGCTAGGTAAATAAGGACTTTAAGAACTATTTTTAAATAATAATACGTATATTACGAGCCTAAATCCTAACTCGTTAGCTTATAGTTTTAATAATATTTTTAATTATTTTAGTAAATTTATAATATAAAGGGTATATAGAGGCTTTAAAGCTAGGGCTATAATTATATTAATTATACTAAGGGTTTAAATAATAATATAATAACTACTTATTCTTTTCTTAAGCCTTAGTAATAATTTATTATTTATAACTATATTTACGAAACTTATATTATTAAATACTAGCGCTTTATATAAGCCTAGGCTTATTAAACTAATTATATTAAAAAATATATTAAATAATTTAGCCTTAAGCTTTATATTTATTCTATTTTATAATATTAAATTTATTAACTCTTATATAGTAGTTTTTTTCTAACTTTATAAGTATAAAAGATTAATTTTAACGGGATTACGCTTTAAAAAAAATTATATAATACGGTATATCTTTTAACTATATAATATACGTAATATACCCTAAGTACGCGCTTAACGTAATATAATAATTTTAATACGAAAACTACTATATAATTCAGGATAAGTAAGCTACCCTTTTTAACTACTTATTAATAATAAGCTAAGTAATATATTTATATAATAATACTAATTAAAAAGGTTAATAATAGAAATTAGTTATAATAGTTAATTATAATAATCGGCTATAATAGTTAAAAGCAGCCTTTTTTAATTATAAAGGTTCTAAACTTTAATAATAACGTAGAGGTTTTTAAAAAAAGGACTAAATAGGCTAATATTTATTATTTTTTAAAGTTTATAAAGATTTTTTTTATTCTTATTACTTTTAATATTACTTAAAGCTACTTTTTATTTAAACTAAATAGATTTATTAAATAACTTCATTAAATAAACTTATTAATATATAAATTATTATTTAAATAGCTAGTTAGATAACTAATTAAGAAGTTAGCTAGTTAAAATATTATTTTAATGGGAATTTCTTAGTATATAGTTAGTAATTAGTAAGTTAAAAATACTTATTAATAAGTCTACTTTTCTTAAGCTAGGTACCCTTAGTTAGCTTAATATTATAACTATTATAATTAACGTAAATATATTTAAGAATTAATAAAGCACTTTTTAATAATATAAAATTTAGCTAGGTAATAATATAAATACTATAAATAGCTAAGTTAATACGGATATTAAGATTTAGTATATTAATATTAACTTAAAAATTATACTTTATAGAGCTAAAAATCCCTTTAATATAAGCTATATTATAAACGTAAGGGAATATATAAAGGGCCCCTTAACCCTTAATAAAAAGGAATATATAATATAGGATTTAATTATTTATATAAGCTAATACTAAGAGGTTTTATATATATTTAAATAAGTATAGCTCGGTTTTTAAATAAATAAAAAAATGTTAAAAGTTATTAATAAAAAGAAAAGAACGGTCAAATTAGTTAATTTTAATTAGTAATTAAATATAGAGCGTAATATATTTAGTTTCTTTTAATACGTAATATATAGTACGGCCCTAGTAAATTACTTTATTAAAAAAATAATTTTTCTTATTATTAATACTTAAAGAAACCTATAAAACATTCTTATTTATAATTTAATGAAATATTATAAATATTAATTTATACTTTATATTAATATTATAAAAGAAATATTTCAAATTACTTAAATAAAAATGAAGTTAAAAAAGAAATAAATATAAAAATATTTCAAGAACTTTTATTTTATTAGCTTATTTCCTACTCTTATTTTTGTTAATTAAGCGCTATTTTTATTTTTATTACCCTATTTAAATAATCTTATTTTATAATAAACTTATACTCTTTATGGGCCTAGTTTATTAAAAACTCGCGCTTTTTACGTTCTTATCTAAGTTTAAACTCTTATTTTTTTCGTTCTTTATTTTTTTAGATTTTATTAACCCTTATTTATTATTTTTTAAATATAAAATAATTTACGTTTATTTATATTTATAATTAAGTAGTTTATTTTTATAAATTATTATAAAATATTAGGGAACTCGGGGGGTTTTAATTTTTATTTAGTAAAAAAAGTACTTTAAAAAATAAAATACTTATTTTGCGTTAAGATTAGGTATTATTAAAATTATTATAATTATTAAAACTAAAGCTATTAAAGTTCTTATTTTAAGAACTACTTTATTAATTAATAACTAAATCTTTACGAGTTCTTTATTAAGTACGAGATAGTTCTCTAATATTAATTTATAAACTCTTAGCCCGATCTTTTACCTTTCATTTTAATTTAATAGTTAATAAGTATTTATTAAAGCGCATTTTAGATATATTTTAATATTATATTAGATATTAAAAACGGCTTATAATATTAATATTTTAATATAAAGTTATAATATACTTATAATACGTTACGAAATCCTACGATATTAAATTCTAATTTTGGTTATAAGTATTATTAAAGTTAGCTAATACTTATAATAGTTAATTATTAACACGTATTTATTAATTATAATAAGTAGAAGGAGATACTAACTAGTCTAAATATATAAAACTAAGTAAAAAATCTTAACTATATTTATATTATTAGGTATTAAAAGCTAGTCTTTTAGAGAAACCTTAGTTATTTTATTATAAAACCCGGTTATAATATATAGTTCTCGTTTATATCTTACTTAGTTAGTATATTACGAAAAGTTTTTTATAAAGTAATAAGTTATTATTAATTAGGTAAGGTATTAATAAGAAATATTTTAAAAATATTTTAGAAACGTTTTCCTTTTTTAAAATACTTTTAAAATGTTTCTATTATAAGCTATATATAGTAAGATATAATACTTACGATAAATTATATTATATAGCTCGTTATAATTAAGTACTATTTAATATTTTAAAAAAGATATTAATATATTATAAATAAAGTTTATACTACGAGAATAATTTTTACTTAGGAGTTTTTTAATACTTTTTTTAAAATATACGTAATATAAATATATATAGTTTTAGACTTATATAAGCTATATTTATTAAGGGTTAAACCTTTTAATAAAGTATTTATTTAAGCCCTTAATTACTATATTTACTTAATCTAAAGTAACTTTAAAAAGGCCGGTTTTATAAACGTATTTTTATTAGACCTAAACTTAATACTTTCGCTCTAAGATATTAAATATAGCTCGAAATATATAGTAATATATATTTATAGTTTTAGTATTTATATAGACCCGTATAAAAAGTAGAGTTTTATAAATAATATATTAATAACTTTAAAATAAAAGTTAAGAAATATTTTAAAACTATTTTTAATATTATAATATACTTTCTTTACTATTCTAACTATATTAGCTCTAAATAATTTCTTACTAACTTATACCCTTTATATATTTATAATTTATATTAATTATAAACGACTTTATATTATCGAACTTTTATTATTTTACTTACTCTTAAAAAAAGTAAATAATTATATAGTTAGTATTAAATTAATATATATATTAAATATATTATATACTTATTATAATATTAAAATAGCTATTTTTTTATATTTATAAAAAAACTTATATATATTTGCTTATTTTTATTATTATTATTATAATATAAGAACTAAGGTCTAACTTCCTTTAGGAAATAGAAAAATCTATTATTGATAAATAATATATTATAAAAAGTCTATTTTTATAAGGCTTTAATAAATATTTATAATTATTTACCCCTTATTCTTAACTAAGAATTCTTAGAGTTAAGGAGATTAAAAAAAAGCGTTTAGACTCGTACTTAATTTATTAATCCTCTAAAGAACTTAAAAAATATTTTAAATAATAGCTTTTAGAGTTTTATTTAATAATAATAAAAAATAGTTATATTTACTATAAAACGTTAAAATAATAAATAGTATTATCTTAATATTTTTTAGAATAAAGTATTAATATTTAACGGAATACTTTACTACTTTAAGTTTAAATAGTAGTTTAAAATAAGTTTTATTTAATTAGTAATAACTTAGCCTTATTTCTCAATAAAATATTTAATAAGCTTATTATAAATAGAACGTTTTTAACGATTTAATATAAATATATAATATTCTTAACCCCTTTTTTTTATAAATTGCGTATTCGTTTTATTTATAGCTATTTTAATATATTATATATAATATTTTTAATTTAATAAAATTAAATAAAAGTAATAATTTATAAGTTTTTATAAAGAATACAAATTTCGGTATATTAAGATTTATTATTAAAAACTAATAAGCTCTTATTAAGTCTTTTATAAATTATTTATATTATTTTATTAAGTAATCTTATATATATATTATATTATATCTTTTTTAGTTTAAAAAAGTATATTATATTTTATTTTTAATATATAACGCCTTTTTTAAATTTAGTATATACGGTATAAATAGTATTTTATTTAAAAAGAAAACGATTAGAAATGTTCTTAAAACGGTTTTAAAACGGTTTTAAAAAATTTTTTTAAATAACCGGACTTACTTAATAATCTTTTTTATAATATTAAATATCTTAACTCTATCTCGTAATATATTATACTTCTTAACGAGGTTTTTTAAAATAATTATATAATAAAAGTCGTTATAGGATATATATAAATAGGCTTTATTACCTTAATAAGTATAATAATATCGTATTATAAGTATATCTCTTAAAATAATACTAATTATTAAAAAACTAATAATACCTCGTTAAGTATTATATTAAATCTACTATTTTTTAATAATTCTTAATATTAAGAAATAAAAAGTTAAATATATTATATCTTATAGCTACTCAATTTCTTTTATAAATAAGGCTTTAGTTAAGATAATAAGCGTAACTTTATTATTAATAATTAAAGAAAACTTAAGTATACTAGCCGTATATTAAAGCTATTATATTATAATAATACTTTAGTTATTTTAAGTTTTAGTCCGGATATTTAAGTTATTAAAAATAATAATATAATTATTAGAATTATTATTTATAACCTAAGTATTATATTAATATTTAGTATAGAGGTTTAATTTATATAATACTTACTCGTTTAATTAACTCTTCATAAATAGGAGCTTAATATTTATAAAAATTAAAATATAAAGTAAATACGCTATCGTAATTTAAATTTTTTTACATATTTTATAATAAATTAAATTCGCTTTACTAAGGTAAAAGTATTAAAATAATATTATTATTATATATAATAAATAAGTCTTATAAGAATAATTTTATAGAGTCGGTTATAATAAGCGAATTTTAGTATAATTAAGAGGAGATATAATTAAGAAATATTTTTAAAATAATTTAGTAAAGCGTAAAGTAGTATATTCCCTTATTATATAAAACTCGTAATATTTAAATCAGTAATAAAGCGCTTATATAGTGAAATATTTTTAGCCCTTAATTAGTTAGAAATTTTCCTAAGGATTTACTAATAACTAAGTACTTACTATTATGCACAGGACTCTTACCTTAACTAGGGGGGGTTATTATTAGTTTATCGAATCACTCACTAATGTCTAAGACTATTTACCTATTGCTTTCTCTTGTCGCTATAGCACTATCAAGTGGCATCGCCTAGGGTGTTGATGGATAGCATAAAGCCTAAGAGCGAGTATTCGTACGGGCCAGCAGTAGGCGGGCTGGGATAAACAACCCGCAAGCCCATCTGATCTTCAATAGGCTGCCCTGAATTTCGGGGGCATCACAGCGCTCTCCTCCACTCCTTGGATTCATCATCGTGGGCCCCCCAGTCCCGGGCTTGGTCCCCAGAACATCCTCTGATCCTCCACTCTCTGCGGATATTCATACTACCTAGTCTCTACGGGACTACTACTAGTAGTAAGCCTATGGATACAGGTACTCCACACAGTTACCCAGGCCTGAAGACTACCATTTTGCGGTGGCCCTCTCTGGAGTCTGGCATGCGTGTCTCTCCTCGCTTCTGCCCTTGCTTTAACACAAAGTCCGTGCGAGTGCAAGGGAAAAAGTCAAAACGGGCCACTCTTTTTCTGCTTCCCAAGGGCCAACGGGCGTGCCCATATTGTGACTGCACCGCCTCGACGTTTCAGGGGGGGGGAGCAGTGTTGCAAGCAAGGCCGCTGGTTGAAGCCAAGCGATGGAAGCGTAGCGTTCAGAGAGACTCATTGAAGGGCCAGCATACAACTATGTCGATACGAAAAAGTGTGTACGGAGTAGTCTTTACGTACGCGGATATCATAGAACGTCGGAAGTACCATACAGGCTGTACTGACTATTCTCACAGGAAGACATGTGCGAGGCCAAGCCTTCCATGCTTGTGCTTTGCTCGGGCTGACGAGCAAGACAGGCTTCGTTTCCCTTTCTCCTCATCTTCTATTCCCACTCACCGAGTCACCACTCACCACTCACCACTCAGCAGTCTCCTTTGCTCTCTCTGCTGGATCTTTCGTACTCTACTTCTGATGCGCACGGACTGGCGCATGTATTGCCAGCTAGCATCCGTAGACGCTAGCTCTGTATACCCGCATGCGGTCGCCAGCCCGCCAGACATCGATCCTAGATGGTGGCAGCTGAGTGAGAGAGAGGGTGAGAGGGAAGAGGGAGAGAGAGGAGCCTGAGAAGATGGTGGAGGGGAATTCTGTTAGTGCTGGTACATCAGCACACCCCATTCTGCCTTTCAATATGCCAACAGAAATGAGCATTGAAGAGACTGGAGGCATGTATCCGTACATGGCTGGCTCCGGTTACTGATGAAGGTCGTAGTCGGGGACCCCTAGATTTGTTCCGCCTTTCATCATCAAATCATTACCTTCTGTCACCTTCATCATCCTTCTCTGCGCCAAACGAGCGAGCAAAGCGGCGTTCCAAGCCATAGAAGCCAAGCAAACAGAATACCCTCCAGCACAGCCGTTGCCTCGCGGCGGCTTTGCCTAATCCAAAATCACCATCCCACGTCTCCCATTGCCTTCCCCATCCCATCCTGACCAATCCCTACCTTGTCTTTTTGCTTGCCCACACACCCCAAGCTGGCTGCTTGTTCCGTTCCCCTAGACTCCTGGTAGCCTTGACCCTCTCTGGGTCTACCTGCTCGTCCTCTCTCTTCCCCGTTCTCCTTCGTCCAACCCCTGGTTCCCCCCCTCCGTCAGGTTACACTTCTCAAAAGGGGGGGTTGCAGGATACATTGTCTGTAGTACTTGACTTGACCACCACCCAAGCCCACCAAACAAGACCAAACCAAACGCCTCGAGTCTCCGTCGTCCCGATACCGAATATCAATCCCTCATGATCACCATGGATCAGACCGCTCCCTCAGCCTGACTGCTCGCTCGATCAAATCCATGCGCGCCATGCCCGAAGCTTAATCTCACATCCCAGGCCCCCTACCAGTAGACTGTAGTCTTGTCTTGTCTTCCTCCTTCTGCCCAACAACCATAACATAACATCACTTCTACATCCCATTTCCTCCTTAACTCCTTCGGCAATTACTGATCTTCGCCCGTCCGCTGCAACGCCGGTTCCCCAACGTACTCTTCAACGCACTCTCGACTTGCCAGTTACATTCAACGAACCCGGACTGCACACACACATACCTTCTCTGCCCGCACCACCAAAAGCTCACAGCATCAACCCGAGGACGACGGCTATTCAACCTTGGCAATACAGAAATCGAGGAGGATTCACACCTTGAAGAGAGACAGAATCCCGAGAGCGCAACGCTTACACGTATTAATCATCAACGACCCGCCACAGGCCTTTATCGACCCAGATTTCTTGCGTGTCCTGGCCGTGTCACTCTTGTTCTCTCCCCACAGAACTTTGTCTGTTGGAGCACATCGAATGGACTACCCCACCTGAATCTTGATTCACAATGGTGAGTGCAGCACAGCAGCTTCTCGTCATCGCCTATCTCCGTCGAGACATTCCACTTTCATCGGGTGTTGAGTGTTGATGTACTATCATGAACGTCATCGGCGTTCATGATATATCATCGTCGCCTTCGGTCACCTCGATCACTCGACCATGTGTTCCCTTCCTTGACCACCAAACACCGGGGTGCCTCGGCGCCTCTGCCCCTCCGTCGTCACCATGCTGACCCTTTCCGTCTCCAGCCCGTCGCAAAGGCGTGCGCGCCGTGCTACTATCAGAAGTCAAAATGCACCTTCTCGGAAGGTAACCCGCAATGCGATCGCTGCATGATGAACGGCCGGGACTGCGTCTTTGTACGCCCCGTGCCAAGGTCAGCAGTCAAGGGGAGGTCAAAGGTCGCAGTTAGGAGCAAGATCATGGGCGCCGGTGTGCCATGTCCGAACCCGATCCCTCGAAAGGCCAACGTGATCGTCCCGACGACAGCGCCGCCGACGACGACAACAACGACGACTGTCGCCCGCGTTAGCTCCCCGCCGTGTTCCGTATCACGAAAGCCGAGTATAGCGACGGCCTCGAGCGTCGGCAGCCCTCCCGACGATGCTTCGTCCGACTCGTCAACCGAATCGGCATCGAGTCCTCCTTCCAAGATCCTTGAGTCACTCAGTCCATACGGTAGCACGCTGGGCCGGTTAGATACCGTCGAACGCAATTCCTTATCGCGATTACTGCACAAGTCCAACTTTATGCAGTACTTCATCAGCCCAACATTCGTCGACAGCATGCAGCTGGACATGACAGTCCATCTATTTTCCATGTTCGACCAGGGCAAGGACGCCTACATCGCCATGTATAGCGCATTTGCGTCATCTATGGGATTGGAGACGGGGGAATACGATCCGGAAGCGAATCTACACCGCGGCGCAATGGCTGTCGAACACCTTCGATCCTGTCCACTGCCTACACTCAAGCGCGACGAACTGCTACCGTGGGCAGGGTTGGGATTGGGAATCGTGTACTTCTCCAACATGGCCCTCGGCACCAGTGCGGCGCCTGTACGACGATACGTGCTGAGCCACATTCGCCATCTTCTGGGAACCTCACAAATATCCAGCTCACGGACACACTACATCCTCGTATACATGACGGCTGTCGACATCAACGAATGCCTGATGCAGCGCGAACTCCCAGTGTGTGGAATCGCACCTCCCGAAGCGGGCCATGTCGATGCGTATGTTGGCGTGTGTATGCCATTGCTGCAACACATGTACGACTTGTGCCGCATCAGCTATCATCTCTACCACGAAGTCGACGTCGAAGAACAGACGCAAGCATTGGACGAAGTGGAGCAAGAAATCGAAGCATGGCAGCCGGTCATCCCTCCAGACTTTACAAACCGCTTTACCACGAGCGAAGTCATTCACATGCTGGCCCAAAGCCGCATCTACAAGACGGCAGCAATGCTGTACATCCACCGATTGAGGTACAAGTTTGGCGAAAAGGATGACATGGCATCTGCAATGGCAAAGAGCATCATCTCAGACCTGCAGATGACGTTGACAGTCTCGCAAGACAAGCAACGCTGTGTCAGCTTTCCGTACACTCTTGCAGCCATCGAAGCAAAGGACGCGGCTGAGCGGGAGACTGCCATGGATGCCATCAAGTCGCTCATCGATAGCGGCAACAGCAAGTATCGTAGCAGCATGGAAACATTCCTGAAAGCCGTGTGGGATATTCGGGACAACCAACCAGGAGCATCTTGGCTCGACTTCATGCAAACTCTGCCGCCGATCTCGGTGGGCGTATAGCGGAGCGGTCCCCTTTTAAGGTTTTCTTTCTTCTCTTGATCTGGACTTGCTTCAAGACTTATGGATTTATTCTACTTTTGCTTTGGGGCGAGGCGGTGAGATATCATTCTGTTTTATGTACACGGCTGATGGGAAATACTCCTCATGGTACGATTGCCGTGAGGCAACTCCACGGAGGATTTGAGTTTTCTTTGTCTTTTTTCCTCGTTCGTTGGCTTAACGTGGAGGCACCTCGTCAAGGAGTCGAGGCCTGCACTACACTCTTGTGATCTTTCTTCTCCTTCTCTCTATGGCACGGCGGTGACTGCGGGATGCAGAGGAGCATGACGGGACTTTTGCAGCAATGCTCAAAAAAGGGAACGGGTTTTTAGAAGCCTCGGTAGGAATCCGAAGGTTACGAAAGGTGTCTGCCCACCATGGGAGGGGTCCCCAAAGAGACATCATGATCTACCTATGGGTTTGTGATACCATTCTCTCGTTTCATTACCAATACAGACTTCACAATCTCCATATACCCCCCGTTCATTCTCCGATCGCCTGGCCTCTTCAGTGCAACTGACATGTCTGATCGTTTCCTGCCCAACCTCAACCTGATGATCGAATCGCGACACTTCTAAAAGAAGCTCCCGCAAGTCTATGTCGCGCCTAATGGCGGTACCTGACGTTTCATGCCAGCACACGTCCTGGGCGTGCGCTCAGACTTTGCATGAATTAGGCCCTTGTGTAGCCGAGAACCTTGTTCACTCCTCGCTAAATCTAAACGGGGATCAACTATCACGCGCCCTCGAAGTTGAATACAGTACGTCCGTCTGTACTGCAGTTATGGATGAAAAGAGTGATAGTGTACTCCGTCCCGCAACGAATGGCACCATATGCCACATGCTAGACGAAGAGTCGTTGTTTGCGTTTCAGTTCGTACGATTTCTGATTTTGTCACTTTTTCCTAAAGTGCCATCCGGTCCACTGGTTACACGGCGGGTAAGTTCAACCTGAAGACCCCATACCCCACGGAGTACCTAGGTTGCGTGTGAGGGCAGTCAAGTTCCCTCGAGGCTGGTCGATGAGGATGAACTCCAACGCCCGAAAAGCATCTTTGTGTAGAATAAGTCTGCGGGGCATAGCCAGTAGCCCCCCTTTGCGCCATCGCGGGAGCTTACCATCGCCTCGGTAGTGATCCGTCCGGAAGAGTCAAGGGTCAGGGAAATTATGTTGAAGGCTATCGTCGAAACTTGCTGTGTAGACAAGACTGATGTTTGGTACTGAGCATGCATTTCTACGACGTTGGTCCCAATTGAAGCGTCGGAGGATGCGCGTCCGTACCTAACTCGGTTAACCCGATGCCCTGATGATACGGATAATGGACGTTGAGCGGCGCGGAACCCCACGAACTAACACGAAAAGGTTCTGGCTGGGTCGATCCATTTAGTTATTACTCACCGTGTCAGTGATAGTCGGAGATTTGATAACGAGTAAGTTCTGCATGGTACCGTGTCAATGGTCTTCAATGTTCATGGATCTTTTTTTGGATGTTCCCAGCATGTTGAACCTTATTGATATTGATCAAGGGCCTTTTGACACGCCAACTCTTTCCTCTTCGGCAGCCCGTACCGAGGCAAGTTGCCTCTTAAGGCGACTATGTAACCATTGTCAATATGGCTATTCAACTGGCATCAATGATAGATTGAAGCACAGGGGCTGCAGCCGCGAACATAGTATGCAGCAGGGTTCTCGCTGCATCCTTCACGGGCTTGCCCGACCCCCGAGTCGCATATGACATTGAGACATTGAAGCATCTAATCAAAAAAGCCTCTATACCGGTCTCAAAGACGACGGATTAGACAATCCCTCTAGATTAACAAAGATCAGAGAAACCAGAAAGATCAGACACGTGGTGGCTGGAAAAATAAAGGGACGCCCTACATAGTACGCGTTCGGGGACCTCGGCGAAGCTTAAAGGACTTGTTCAAAGCTCGATACTAGGACGCATGCGGACGGAGTCTACTCCGTCATCAAGCCTTCTGCGGGCGCGCTGACGACGGGAAGAACTGAAAGCGGTCAAGCCATGTCCCATGGCTCATGGTCCATGGGTACAGTCAGCCTCCCTAGGCAAACAAGCAGGTGCTGTGGTCTGCCACCGGATTTTGCGCGCTTCATCTCGCACTTTGTCTGGGCGGCGCTCGCACTTTACATCTCGAGTCAGGAGGAGAGGGGCCTGTGGGATGGTTCGCTCGGCCTCGGTTCTCTCGTAAGCGCCGAGACCGAGGGATCCTGACCATCGACCTAGAGTCCATCACCCACCTCGACTGAAGGAAGAGCTGTTTGTTGTTCAGCCCCCAGCAAGTTTGCCGCGAGTCGAATCATATTTGTGCAAGCCAAGACAAAATAGCAGCGGATTGTCGAATTCGATCTTGTGTTGCGTCGTATCGCATCGGGATCTGGTGTCACCCGGATTCTCCATACCGGCCCCATGGGACCGGATCCAACATCTGCCTCCGGAGCTGTCCGGACCTCGCCCACACGAGCACCCGACGCGCCGCAGCCGGGCCAATCCCAGCCCCCGACGGCCGCCGGGGATGAGAGTGGAAGCAATAACAGCAGCAGCGCGACCCGCCTCGGCATCGGGAGCAGCAGCGGCGGCCGCAAAATCGAGCGGTCCTGCCAGCTGTGCCACCGCCGCAAGATTCGCTGCGACAAGAAGCAACCTTGCGCTTCGTGTGCCCGTGGCGGCTTCCAATGTCACTATCCACAAGCGGGCCAGCCGATACGCCGTGTCCGAAAGACCACCATCGCCGACGTTGCAAGCCGGATTTCGGACCTGGAGAAGACGCTTGTGGCCGGAGCGGCGAGCCAGCAACAGCAGCAGCTTCCGGCTCTTCGGGCTTCACCATCGGCCTCCACGCCCGGGACAGCCTTTGGTTTGGGTTTGAGACCAAATCACTCTAATCCATCACCATCCAGGCCAACCACAGCGCCAGCTTCGGGTCCGCAGGAGAAGAGTGTCAACGATGAGATTCTTTTACGGAAGGGATCGTCGAGTCAATACTTTGACGATGTTCTGATTTCTCGGGTCATTGAGGAGGTAAGTGATTCTTCCATTCACTCGAGGCATAAGACAGTCGGCTGACAAGTCATCAAAAGGAACATGACATTCAATCAGTTCTCACCACACCACAGAGTAGTGAGTCGGCAGCTACGGCGGAGCTGTCGCCATTTAATCCTATGGGCATTCTCTCAGCACCAGATCTCAAATTGGATCTTGCTGAGCTCCTTCCTTCAAAGTACGGCGCCATAGAACTATGGAGGAACTATGTCGACAATATCGAGATTTGCAACAAGATACTCCACCGGCCGACAGCAGAAGTTCTCGTGTACACGGCCATCGACGACCCTCGCAACGCGAGTTCAGAAGCACTAGCGGTCATGTTCGCCATTTTCTTTGTCTCAACTGTTGTTCTGGAGCCCAATTCGGTCCAGATTTTCACGGGCGAAGACAAGGTGACGAGCCTTCATCGATTCAAGACAGGCCTCGAGCAAGCTTTTGCCAAGGCCGACTTTCTTGAACATCCTTCGGTGAAACTGCTCGAAGCCTTGTCTGTGTACTTGGTATGTATACTCACACTGGACACTGTTATTTCTTATGCTTATACTAGGCGCAGGCGGCGCTCAGGATACACAACCCCGGTCGAGGCTTGTGGACGTTGAACGGACTGGCCATCCGAGCAGCCCAATCGATCGGTCTACACCGAGACGGGACTAAGCTCGGCCTCTCACCCTTTGAGTCCGAGATTCGTAGACGCATTTGGTGGCATCTCGTCGCGCGGGATGGTCGAGCAGCAGAGGACTATGGCTTTTCAAACGTTTCAAGCTTCAACCTACAAATAGGCGTCAGCTTCCCATCAAATCTGGACGACGGAGACCTGTATCCCGAGATGAAGGAGCTCCCACACTCTCGCACCGGCTGGACGACGTTGACGCTGGCACTAATCAACATCCAAGTGACTCGCACATGGCACCGTCTAGCGGCCATGGCCTCGTCGTGGGCCGAAAACCCAACACCGGAATCCGTCCGCGTCCAGGTCGTCCAAGAACTTCACGAGTACGCGGAAGGGTTCCTTCGACACTGCAATCCGGTCATCCCTCAACAACGCCAGACCCTTCTCGTTGCACGGTTCATCATTCGCAAGGTTGACATGGTCACGCGCCAGCAGTGGCTCAACCTCCAGCACCCAGAGGCGCGCGACTCGTTTGCGACGGAGGAGAATCTTCTCCAGGCGCTCGGTATTCTCGAGGATGGCATGAGCCTGGCGTCGGACGAGCTGCTGCGGCAGTATCGGTGGTCTATGCGGGCGTATCCCCAGTACCATATGCTTCTCTACGTCCTGTGGCACTTGTGCGTGAGGCCGGAGGGACCGAGTGTCGATAGGGCGTGGAAGGCTGTGGACGATAGCTTTATGCTTTTGAAGAGCGTGAACGCCGGTTTCGGGCCCGCGGCGAAGATGACGGTTCTAGAAACATTGAGAGCCAAGGCAACGGCGATACGACAGGGTCTTGACCAGCAGAGCGGCGGTGGCGCCGTCGTTGTCGGCGGAGCGACTGCCAATGGGAGCGCCGAGAAAGAATCCTACCCGACGCCTGGTGGTACTGACGATAGATCGGAAGCGGAGGGCATGGTGGATAGTGGACTGGATAGCATGGCGGCCGCCGACGGAATGGATTGGGCCGGCATGATGCAAGATTTCCCCGACTGGACCACGCTGATGAACGAGTTCCAGGTGGACGGCTTGGACTTCCCAAACTATTTGAACTGATTTTGTGAGTGCGCGGAGTTTTGGACAGGCAGATACCAACCCCAATCAACCATGAACATTGCATCTACAACTTCTCTGGCTTTGACCTGCTCCCGAGCTTCGCATGATTCCTGGAGGCAGTGATATTGCGGACGTCCCTGGTCTCGATATCGACCACCGCTTCGCAACCCTGCATGCACGTCTTTCAACTTCAGTCCTCTCGGCCGTCAGTTGAGGGTGTCTGCTCCTCTTCTGCGCGTGAGCCTCGAGCCCTGCCTTGCTTCTCTGCGCGAAAAGTTCGAGTCCGGCTCGCGGGCTGGCGCGCTGAGCTTCACATGCTGCTAGACTGTTGCAAGTCTTCAACCAGCGTCGATGGTTTAGTGGTAAAATTCTCCGTTGCCATCCAGCAGCGTCGGGGAGCCGGGGGTTCGATTCCCCCTCGTCGCAATGTCTTGACTAGCTGCTCGCTCGACCTTTTGCTGCGTTGTACTGGCGCATCTGATAACACCTCTAGGGATTGCTCTGTCAATTTTCTATAAAGTCGCTTGCTTTCCCTCTGAGAATCGCACACTTATTGTTCTTGCGTAGGAGTCCTGCAAGCAAATGCAATACGATCGTGCAAATGACAATGGGGGTTGGGTGGGGACTTTTTACACTTTCTTCGAATGTGCGCATGTTGGCTGCATTATGTGCCGCTCGGCTGCCTGATCTTCGTTCTTCTTGATATCTAGCTAATAGAAGATGCGGAGCACATACTTAAACACCCATATTCCCGGTCGCTCTCGAAGCCTAGACTGTCCTTCGTCCGTGATCTAGGCTAGCTTCAAGACCGAAGGACCTATCATGGGGTAAGCGTCTGTCAAGCCGTATGTCCTGCGAGAGACTCAGTACTAATCCAGATATCGAACAGCTATACGCACTATTACCAGGTCAAAGATTGGGACAGCCCAGTCTGGCAAGCCATCTGGCCTCAGCTGATTCAAGATGCCCTGCTCATCATAGAAGCATCGGACGTGTTCCTGACCGGGCCGGCAAAGTCTACTGATATCATCACCTCGCCGATCACGAGCGTAGACGAAGGCATTCTTTTCAACGGGGTGGGAATTTACGGCCACGAAACTTTCCATTTTTGCCGTGAGGACCAAAACCAAAGACAGTTCATGAAAACAGAAGAAAAGCCATACGACCTTCCTGTCGCTTGCATACTTTTGAGGGCTTCCATCCTTTGCCCACAAGGCATCAAAGTCCGGTTGGTTCCCTCTCAATCGCTGCATGTGACGAACGGACGCGGCTAAGATCGCTCCACCTTAGTTCTGATGGGAAATGGGATGGGCTTCTATGGAAAGCTATCCGCAATCTTCATGAGACTCTATGGCCTGATGACTGTTTGCAGTGCCCTTGGCAGAATTACGACGAAGATGACTTCTGGGAGAATCAACAACCACGAGAGAGTATTGGGTTGCTCGCACAAAGATCAACAACGAAATCGGGCGCCACGCGTATCAATGAGAAGGAGCAACAGAGTACGCAGCAAGACCCTTCAAAAACTAGGGAGGATAGTAAACCTTTCTTCGCTTCGAGAGCTGAGTACGCGATTACAGCAGCCCAGTTGAAACCCATCATCGGCTGGCTACGAGACTGCGAGGAGCGTCCTGATCACAATCGTTGCATCGCAAACCCATTACGATGGCATAATCTCCCTGGCATCTGCTTTCGACTCATTGACATTCACAAGAGAAGCATTGTCGTCGCCCCTGAAGGGTGCTCCTTTGCCATACTAACATACGTCTGGGGTGGTGTCGAACAGCCCAGACTGGAACAAGCAAACTTTGATGAATACTCGCGCGACTATGGGCTAGAATCTATCTGGTGGAAGATACCAACGACAATAAGACACGCTATACTCGTTTGCGAAGTTGTTGGGGAAAGATATCTTTGGGTTGACGCGCTCTGCATAGTACAGGATTCTCCCCGCGATGTCAAAGTCCAGATATTGCGAATGCGCGAGATCTACTCCGCCGCCAGGTTTACCATTGCAGCAGTCTCAGCGGAGAACGCCGGAGAAGGACTGCAAGCGGCTACCATCGCAAAACTTGCTACTACGTGTGACTCGGCCGATGAGCTGGATGATGTCTTGGTACGTTCGCCTTGGGGAAGCCGGGGCTGGTGTTACCAAGAGAAAGTACTCTCACACCGGGCTGTTCTCTTCACGTCAGCTGGGGTGTTTCTGCAGTGCCAAGAAACAACGATCAAGCTAGACGGTACTCGTCTTGCCGACTCCACGGCAAACACGGCTCTCGACAAGTCGCAGAAGGTAGGAGGCCTGTTGGGTATCCGTCCAGGAGAAGAGTTGGAAACCTTCTTGTGTGCTGCAGAGCACTACTCGAAACTCGCTTTCACAAAAGGCGAAGATAGAATTTCAGCCTTCCAAGGCGTCCTCCAGAAGTTCAACGCAAGCCTTGACGGGGAAGACTCCACGTTTCATTATGGCTTGCCAACATGCGCCTTCGACCAGGCCATTTGTTGGCGGACAGCAGATCATCACCCGCAAGTACGGAACTCAAATTTTCCCAGCTGGTCATGGCTCGGATGGGACAACAGTGTCACATTTGACAGGACTATACTGAGACCCGCCCACACGCGCCAAATGATTGGAGATGAGCGAGGTGAAATCGTGGTGGTAGGTCGCGGTATTGAATTACAATACCCTAGCCATCGCTATCGCAAGCCAGCTGCTCTTTCATTTGTCCCGCACGCAGACGATGGCATCTTCGGATTTCCTTCCAGCGTAGTATCAGGGTTCTTCAATAGGCCCTCTCTCGATTTGGTGGCAAGCATCACAGATCTTCGCATCTCATCAACACCTAGGAAAATTGAGAACTCGAATGGGCTTTATGCTGTATACCCAGCCATCTGCAACAACTTGCCGCTCTCTTCACTTCCTCCTTACGGAATGTACACGGGTGATACCCCTCCACGACACGGTGGCCAAACTTTGAGGACCTACGATGTCGAAGACCACGAGAACCACGGAGCCTGCGACGCAAAGGATCCTATTGGTTTCATTTGGCTAGACTGTGCCTGGAGAGATAGCCGTCCCAAGGCCGTGTACATGGAGTTTATGGCCCTCAACGGTCATCCAAGCGCAGAGGATTCTAATGGCTGGTATATCACGATGCTAATGTGCCTCCTCAAGCCTGATCCCTGCAAGTACTATTCCTATGAACGGCTTCAAGTCATGGACTGCTGTATTGCAGAGGCAACTTGGATGAGAATTGGAGCAGTGACAAAGTTGCCTTCTATCGCTTGAGCGCCAGAAAACACATTGGGTAAGGTTTTTAAATAACATGGAAGAGCCAAGAGACACCAGAATACCAGAAGTGAGTATATTGAGGCGATTACGACCCATATGAGGTGTGACTCTCCTACTCAATGACTAGAGCAATGAATGCTTTTCCGCTCATTGATACGCCTAATTTGGGTGTAAGAATATCATGTCGTAAGATCCCAAATCCCGGGCTCGACATTGTATGATAGTAACTCCCACTATGTTATGATGGCTTTTCCCACCCCGGAATTGATCTTCGAAGATCTCCGAGGCCAGGAACCCAAGTCAATCGTCGTACCTGCCGTGCATCAATCTTTTCGCTCAGAGAACCATCATTTCCCATCCTCCAACCTTTTCGGTCTGCTCAGGAATAATCTGCAACTTCCGTGTCGTCTTAGGTTTCCTGCTCGAACCTGAAGACATTGCGTCCACACTCTCAGCCGGAGTGGTCGTCGGTTGTCGAGAATCGCCGTCGTCTGTGTAGGGACTTTCGCTCCTCGTGCGATCCGTCGACGACGGACCAACGTTGCTGCTGGAGCCCGCCTGATTGAGAGTCCCTCCCATGTTGGCGGGTGAAGCAAGCCTCTCATACCACTTGACTGGTGATATCCCCGTGGCTGAGGAGGACGTCCGACGATCTTTAGGTGACGGGTCCCTACTGTTGGATACACTGGAGCTGCGGGTACTTGAACGCCCTCTCTCATCGAAGGGGTTGATGAATACTCCCATGGTGGTATTCTTTCGGAGAACGTTATGGTTCTCCTCTTCGAGTTCAATCTCTTCCCATCTGTCGAGCTCCATTCCTTCCCTTGGCTCTCCGCTGATGTGACGACTCAGGGCTCTGCTGTTCGTCTTCATGCGTCGATAGAGATTGGCCAACCTGTCGCCGACGTCGAAGCCGCATTTAGAGGATATGATCAAGAGGAGAGACAGGGGCCAGAGGATCAAGGTAGCAGGAAGCCACAAGAGTAGCAAGACCTTGTGTTGCAGTCTTTTATCGGAGCTCCCGTACCATCCAGGGAAGAAACGGCACCTATTGAGGAAGGCGTAGAAGACAAGGGCCGAAATAGTGTAGACCACACATGCCGCCGCTATGATTATGGTGTTCCGGAAGTTGCAATCGTCGTCCTGGATGCCGGCGCTGAGGCCGGCAACAGGAGCGGAAGTAGTAGGAGCCATCTTTGTTAGGTTGAGGAAGGAATACTTGTGTTGTTGGATGAAAGTGGTTGTGGTAACTTCAGGTCTCAGTGACTGGGTGTGGTTTGTTTTGTACTCCTAGTGAGATAATCGCAAGAGAGAGTTTAGTGGCGAGGAGTGATGTCGAGAACGAGGTGTTCAAGCACAATGCTGGCCAGGCTGGGACAAACGAGAAGGGTTCATATAGGGTAGAACATGTCTATCTACGATTGCGTTCCAACGACCTAGGGTCAGGGCTCATGGTTTAATCGGAGATAGGTAGTCTATCCGTTGGTGTCGTGAAGTTAGACTATACCTCTGTGGTCAACATCCGCTTTGTATGGCAAATGCCGGAAGCCGCAACCTTGCTATGATTCACCTGGAAAGTTCACTACTCCCGAGTAAACTTTCAGGAACAGGAATTTGCCGTCTTTTGAGGCAATGACGGCGGTGGTGCTGGAATGTGTAAGGGGCATTCTGTCTCTCGCCCCTCGTGAAGTCCGGCCAGGTCAGTTGACAGTAAGCCCCAAAGGTGTACACAACAGATGTGTCAGAGTGTGGAAGAGATTTCTTCGTGCACCTGGCAAGGCTATGCAGACGGTAGGTGATCAATGGCGTGGGGAAGGGGGGCTGGGAGGTAACGTGAAGAGGACTGGAACGAGCAATGTCAAATCTCTCCCGAAGGAAATCTGAAGAAGAGGACGGGCCTTCATGGTTGGCCATGCTCGTCAGAATGCTTGAGACTATACGCTGATACTGCAGGCTGTTCTGACACGATTCGATGTGAGTCATGAAAGGATCTCACGATGGGCAACTTATGATATCGAGTTCGAGTTCAAGCTGAGCCATAAGTGCCTGCATGGACTGAATATATATCACAGCGCTGACAACAACTAAAAAAACTATTTTAATGACTTCAATTCACTACACTTGCAACTCTTGATAATGAATACAGTTAACTTGCTCATGGTCACTAGATGATGTAACCACGATGCCATGAGCAACCCCTTAGCCAGACATGAAGAGTCCAACCCCTACTGCTGGACAGCAGGAGCATACGGCTTCTGCTCAACCATCCTAGCCTTATACATCCTCCACACCTCAGCCGCCGCCGCCTCATTCTCAATCGCCACGATCTCTGACGCAGTCAGCCTCTGTCCGAGCAATGGCTTCTTCTCAGAAATCTCAGAGGTCCTCTTACATTGATTCTCCTGAGCGCGGTTGCCAGCAGAGTAGACGGCACGGGGAGCAATTTCCTGATCAACGCCTCTAGTAGTTGTGAGGCGCTTGAAGTCATGGCAGACGACGGCCGCAAAGTTGTACACCACAAAGACAGGCCAGAAAGCGACGATGAAGACGGCGATCTGAATGCGGATGAGTTTGTCGATGGCCTCAGCGGAAAGACACGGCTCCCACCACCAGCCGCCGGAATCATCATCCGAGAACGTCTGTGCAGCGGCATACGCCTCGGCAGCGCTCTCCGTCTTATCTTTCCCCTCTATCGGTCCTGCAAAAATGAGACCGACATAGGTCGAATAACAGAAATAGAGAGCACCGTGGAGGAGATATACCGCCGCCGCGATGGTGTTGAAGACGTCGGTGTCCAAGACATATTGCTCCGAGGGCTCGCGGACGATGTTACAGAAGGTGTAGGCGCCGAAGGTGACCAAGAAGACGGCCCAGATTACGACGAGGACGATGGCTGTGGCATCGAAGCAGGTGAGGGGTTCAGAATCCTCGTCGGTGGTGGTCCCCGGGGGTGGCGAGGGCAGCTGCTTTTCCTCGTCGTAGTTCATCTCGCGGCCAGATTGTTCGTCGGAGGCTTTGACGATGTGGAGGTAGTCAGTGTAGAAGGAGTTGACGTTCTTGATGGGACGGGACGTAGCCGCCCGGATTGAAGCCATTGCAGTTGCCATTGTGTAAGATTGTGTAAGATTGTGACGGGGTATACTTTGTAAGTACTAAGCAGAGAAGTCAGGCGAAAGAAATTATTCTTGCTGCTGGCTGCTAGTAGAGCGAAGCTACGTCTGATGGATGTGGGATGCTGAACTGAAGAGTAGAAGACCATCATATCGAGGATTTGGATGCGATGTTTAATATCCCACAAAGAAAGGATCGGAGAAAGACTTCGGCACAATCTTGAGGACCTCTATAGCAACATACGCTACCAACGCATTGTGAAAAGTCAATACGAAACAGACATCAAGAGACCGTTGGAAACAGAAACCTTGCTGGGACGGAATGCCACCGTCCCATATTATGTCTATAGTATTATACAGTACTGGTACAGGATATCAGGCGATGGTGATCGCAAAGATTTCCCCTCAACTCCATGGAAAGCTCAACATGACATCGTGATGCCACGAGTAAGAAAAAGTATGTGCGTGAATCGAAACGACAGCTCCCAAAAGCCCCCAAAGCAGCCCCCAAAATCAACCCGAAACCGTAAAGCCCTCCCCCATAAACCCCTTCCAGTGATACCTTTCCAGCCAGTGCCCTTAATCTACATCATCGAGGCTGGTGTCGGAAGTGTTGCCAGTGTCACCCTCGCTGACCTTCCACGATGCCATCTCCGCTACTGGCACCCGCCCTCTTAGCCACCGCAGGGTAGCGTCCGTACCCCGTTCAAGAACGTTCCACCTAGGAACTCTGAAGCGATTGCCAGCGACCTCTAGACGCTTGAGCCCGCCAGTGCCACCTAGAAGGCCAAGTCTCGGGTTCAAGTGTGCAATGTCGTTATTACCAGCATCGACAACCTCCATGCCCTTAATGGTGTCTGGGTCAAGCTCGATCAAGTGGTTGTTTGCTGCCAAAAGGACGACGAGCCTGGGGAAAACTGAGCGCAAGTCAGGCGGAAGGGCAGTGATGCGATTCAACGAAACGTCCATCTTTTCTAGCTGCGGGGCAACCAAGTGCGTGGTCAACGGCGAAAGGCTGGTGATGTGGTTGCTGACGAGGTTCAGCTCACGCAGGGCCGGCAAGTCAAGCTCCTCTGTCAAATAAGATTCGCCGACCAGTTGGTTATGCGCAAGAGACAGGGCGGCAAGAGAATCGGCGAAGAAGGACAGTGAATTCGGGAAGCAGGTGAAAAGGTTGTGACGCAACTGGATCTCAATGACCTTGTTGTCGGCCGCGACCTTGGAACACACCACAGGATGCAACGAAGCTGATTTGGTATTTGATCGGTCCAGAACACCTTGCTTGACAGGCCATGTCTCATTGGCTAGCGTCTGCGAACGCGCTCGTGCTGGTGATGTCGGCGAAGAGGTGGGAGGGGTAGCGAAGTCGTCCTCGTCCGAGTGGTTATCGCGAACTATAGCTTCGACTGTAGGTGCGGGAGTAGTGTCTGGTTGGATGCTATGGGGTTCGTCGAGGTGTGCCTCGTCGGGCACAGCGGTATCCTCCTCCTTGAAGGGCGGAGGCGGCTCAAGCCTGCCGGCGAGGACTTCCTTCAACTCTTCTGTGGTGGCAGAAACAAACTTCTTGTCGCGCAACGGGTTGCCAGCGAGCCGAATCATGGTCAAGTTATCCATCCTGCTAATCTCGGGTGGTACCACGCGAATGTCATTGGCAGAAAAGTCAACATGCCTAAGCTTCTCAAGAGCGGTGAAACCATTGGGAAACTCGGAAATAGCGTTCTCGTCGGCGTTCAGGGTCATGAGGCTGCACCAAGAGCTGACATCGGGTAGCTCTTGTATGCGGTTCATCGAGATGATGAGTTGATGGACGACAGGCAGATTGATGACTGATCCTGAAGGTACCAAGCGTGTCAACTGGTTACAGGATAGGTCGAGCATCTGAAGGGTTGGGAGGGACTCGGCCCCATCTTCAATCAGCGTTCCCGTGAGCTTGTTCTTCTTCACCAGCAGTTCCGTCAGTGGGAGCTTGGACAGACTCGCAAAAGGCAGGGATTCGAAGCTGTTCTCGCTCAAGTTAAGAACGCGCAGCCTCGATAGACTTTCGATGCCAGGTGGAAGCGATGATACGTTGTTTCCGTGAAGGTCGAAGATCTCGAGGTTCTCGAGGTTCGAGAAGATGGGATCGAGGGGTCCGTAAAGAAGATTATTGGCGAGCTTCAAGTCTCGGAGGGCCTTGACCTGGGTGATGACTTCGAGGCAGTTGTTTGCGAGTCGATTTTGCGACTGCTTTTATTAGTCAAAGTTGACACTCAGGGTCGCATGTGTAGGCTTACCAAGTTGAGCGATGTGAGCAGAGGAAGCTGTCTCAATCCCATTGGCAAAGAGATTAGCGAATTGCCGTGCAAGTCCATCGCCTCTAAGCCGCCAAAGATGTTGCCGTTCGAGTCCTCATCCTGTGCCATCTCCTCTGCTGTGACATCTGGGAAGATGGAGTCATCGATAGTCTCCAGCTCGTTATCCGCAGCTACGAAGCGAGTCAGATCGACAGTCTCAGCCCATGAGCCATCGTAAGTGCCCATGGACTCTGAATCGTACATCTTGAGAACCTCGACCGGGATCTCCTTGAGGCCCATGGCCGCGATGTTGAGTCTGCCACTGCTGCGGGCAGTGCCGAGCCGCTGTTGAATGACCTTCTTCTGAGAGTTCTCCGATCTCTGAGTGTTGAAAGGGTCTTGCGTGACAGCGATGCCAAAGTCGAACCCGTCGTCCTGTGGGATGATGGGTGGTTCAGACTGGGCTAGCGCAGAAGACTCTGCAACCGGCGCTGCGCTTGGAGCCGATGCTGCCTCCGCAGCTTGTCTGTCTGCAGCGCGCTTGGCTGCCCGGGCCTTGGCAATTTGTTCTCGCAGAGCGTTGGAGGACTTTGCCGCTGGATTTTCTCCAAATTCTTCAGCATCCTTTGAAGTAGCAGGAGGTGGAGCACCAATCTTTGACGGTCCAGGCCTTCGTAGAGATCCATAAGACTTGGACGGTGTCAATTTCTTGGGCTGCGGCGAAGCAACAGACGCCGTTGGAGCTGGCTGGGCCATTGTTGGCAGGGAAGGCTTCTTGTAAAGTCCTTGAACCGAGGCGCGGGGCTTGAGAGGGCGAGCAGCCAGCGTCTTTGCTCCAGCTTTGGGTGGTGGTGGTGCCATAATGCCAGTTGGTCTCGTTGGGCTGGGACTTTGGGTGACTTGTATCGCCGAAGTAGTCGACGGTCCAGAAGGTGACGACTGGGGTGTAGCTCTCAGTGATGGTGCTCGTAGGGAACGGATGCTAGATACACGGCGAGCTGGGGTGCCCTCAATGGCGCCAAGAGGTCGGTACGCGTTCGCAGCCGGTCGAGCATTAGCAAATGGGTTCTCTTCAGCACCAGAGCTCGAACCTGGTCTGCTGTGCCGGGACGTGGGCCGCACGGAGCCATCGGAGGTGTAGCTTGAGCCAGGTCTCGAGTGGCCGCTGCCGGCGCGTGAGCGGGGCCGCATAGTGCCATCTGGGTCGAAGAATGTGGACGTCTTTTTGCTTAGAGAAGGGGAAGATTGTAGTTGCTGAAGGGTCTCGATGGTTCGTTCGGAAAGGGACGGACGAGGTCTGAATGGTGTCGTTCTCAGCGTGTCAAAGTCTGGAAGATCAGGCTCGGCATCATCATCGGCGACTTGTGGGCTGCTCGTGTCTTTGGTCAGGGTAATCGGATCGCCCAGACGACTCGAGCTTGGGGTAGCGACATTGTCCTCGGACGGGCTTCGCGTAACGCTTGTCGAGCGAGGAGTGAATGACCGTTGGGGTTCTTCTGGGGGTGTAGGGGGTTTCTGGATTATCGATTCTTTTGGTTGCAGTCGAGGCACGCTTCGGGAAGATCTCAGCGTAGCAGCGGGAGCTCTCAGTTCTGTCTTTCTCGTGGCTGGAGGCTGAATTTCGCGTTTCGGTCTCGTAGGAAGGCTGCGAGGCTCCGTTTGCTTGAGAGCAGCGGCTGAGGCCAATTGGTCTCGTGAAGCAGCTGGGCGGAGGCGAGGATTTCGTATACTCGAGTTCAGGCCTTCTCGCGATGGAGATGGTCGAACAGCGGGAGCTGGAGCTGGAGCTGGAGCTGAAGCTGCTGTTCTTGGAAGAGGCAGACGGGACATGCGAGGAATCCCACTAGGCCTCCCGGGTGCCTGCTTCTCGTCCATTCTGGCGGATATGGTATGTGTTCTACAGCTCCGAGAGCATGGAGAAGGTCGGAAAGGTGCTTCCTGAACGCTCTGGAGCGTGGAATAGGAAGAAGTTTGGGGGAATAATTCCTGTGGAAATATCGAAGTTTGCGCACTGACGGTCGGCAATGGTCTAGCGTTACTTTGGCGCGTGGGAAGCTGTTCCGTTTGCTCCTAAACGGGTCGGGAACTAACGAAGGTAATTTCAAGTTGGGATGACGCAACGTCGCGGTTTCTCGTGTGCCAAACGGGCAGATTCACGTTCGAGTAGCAGCTGTAGATGGTCGAGTTTGAGTCAGCTTTTCGAATCGCGTTTGTAGTTTGCGCGCACACACAACCGAGAAGACAGAGAAAGAAGAGGAAGCAAACAATGACAAGCCGCGAACCTACCACAATGTCCTCTCTCCCGTCGCAACGGACATTGGATGGACCCTCTCTGGGACCTCTGGGACCTGGGGCCTTGTCAGGCGAGAGTAATGAATCGGAAATCTGCAAGAGAACAGACAATAACGAGCAGGGGGGTGAATTCTTGGGATCGACAAGGATGGTCGATTTGCCCAATTTCCCGGCACGAGGAACGACGTTCCCGGCGCCTGCTTCCCCGGCCAATTGCAGCCATCGCAGCATCTTCGGCTGCTGACGTAATGACCCCCTTCCGCACTGTTTTGGGCCTCGCTTAATTCTAGCGCCAACAGGTCAGCAACGGTTCCTGCATGTCTCGACTTTGTTTCTCCCAAAATCTCCACTGTCGATTGAGGGGCAGAAATTCATAATCAAGCCAAAGGACCAGGGAAAAATGAGCTGAAAGAGGGACGGCGTGTTTCCTGCTGATGCCCAAGGTTGATAAGGCTCATATGAGATGTGTAAATCGTGAAGGTGAAAGGATGGGCGAGCTACGCCCTGGTAGTGGTGAGGTAGGATAGAAGGATGAAAATTGGCCTACCTCTCTTTTCTTCCCTCCCTTTTTTTTGTAGATTTATTTATTTCTTTTGATGTTTTTTTTGGCTTTCCCATCGGTTTTCTCTCGACTCGTACCGCCGTCACCGCGTGGAAGGATATCTGCTTAATCGAAAGTCAGCCACTTGAACTCTGATGAAACCTGATATGAGGGAAGAAGCCAGTTTCAAAGCATCTGCGGCAGTCGGCAAGCCCAGACGAACGAACCCGGACAGCCAGGGAAGCCCCTGGCCCCTTCAGTCTGGAGTTGACGCCGTCCAGTGACAGCAGCTCTTTCGTCTCGTCTCGTCTCGTCCCTCAAAAGATTCAGGGATGGCTAGGACTCCACCCGCGCAGTGTTATCAAAACATTTGAGATGGCTGTTCAGATCTTGGGTCGACAGTTCGATCCGTGGTCCAGCATTGTCTGCCTTCGTCCCGAGTTGCGACGTTGGGCATCATCTGGCTTACCAGATCGACCAAGTGGATGACGCAAGGGATCAAAGTGAAGAGGCACGAGTGAGATGACTTACAGATCCTTCCGCCGCCCTGCCTCCCGGCCTCATACCCGGCCGGGGGCTCCGGGCTCGGGCTAGTGGTCGTAGCCCGCTTCGCCGGGGCGAAGCCACATCATCGTCGGCTGCTTGGCCACAAGCCAGGCGTCCCTCGTATTGTACGCCCGAGAACGGAGGTCTCGGCGCATAACACACCGGTTGCAGGTGCGCGAATTCGCGCGGGCACCATCGTGGTCGAAGAAGTAAGGGGCCAAAAGCCACTTGCCGCAGGTACCGCACCAGCGCAGGTCGCCCACTGTCCCAGGACGTCCTCCAAGAGATCTCTCGGTGCTCAGGAACAGAGGGTCTGTCGGAAACCAGGGGTGCCAGCCCGGCAGACCCCAAGAAGGGCCAATGAGGACCCTCTCAGTGGCCCAGAAGCCGGGCGGGAGGACGGCTGGGCGGTTGGTGACGTCGATGAAGATTCTCACCGGACCGCGGGCGACCGCAGGTTCGTAGGGGAGCTCTCCTGGTAGACCGTAGACGAAAAGCTGCCCGATGATTTCATTCCAGTAACAGATTTGGTCGCCTGACCTCCTGGCTAGATCAAACTGCCAGTGCAGCGTTATATGATGAAATTGACCGTCAACGATGGTGAACAGGTCTGGGATCTGTATCGATGAAATTTAGCCTCAAGTCATCACTTGAAGTATATCTCACTCACTGGACGGTAGCTCATCTTGAGAGTTCCGATGACGCTGCTCTGTTGTACTTGAGGTTGCCGACAGACTGTTGGATGAGCAGAGAAGGTCCTTGAGATGGGTGGTAGAAGGTGGAAGGAAAGGCGAGCTTTTGACAACCAAGGAAGTTGCACTTGTAGGAGAGATCAAAGGCCTCCAGTTGTTTGGATCATTCTTTTCACCCGGGACAGCACTTGATTCACTGGGTGTGGTTTTCATCCGGCCGGGCAGTTGGCACCACGCCCCTCGTCCCTTGTGGCTGCCTAAGCATCGTCTCTTCATAGGACGAAACCAATGACCGGGTGAATCGACATGCGGAGATGAGGTTCATCCGTTTGCCCATCGCCCTTGTCAGGGAGGAATCGTCCCAAAAAGCTGACATCTGAGAAAAAAATGAATCAAGTGGTTGGATGGCTATCAAGAGGTATATCAAAAGACTTGGGGCATTGGAGATGATTCGACAAGGGGCCCAAGGACAGAAGACTTTCATGGAATTCAAACAGTTGTGACTCAAAAGATTGAAAGCGGAAGGCTGGCTTCAGTAGAGATTGCATCCAGTAAACATAAGATCAAAGGATTGTACACGAGGAATACCCCAAGGGGCCGAGGCAGCTATGGATGAAAGTTTGGAGCTTGCCGGCCAAAGCTTCGAGGAACAAGGGCCGTATCGCTGACAGGCCTCAAAGTTTCTGCCATGATGGCAGGCCTGCTTCAAAGGAGCCGAGTCACAATGAAGAAGCAGGGCACTTCGTTGAGATTGCAGGGCAATGACAGGCCGATGTATGGGTATTATAGAGAAGAGAGCCAGACATCGTCACTCAGATTCCATCGACCTTGCCGAAGTTTATCAGGTTACGTGAGGCTTGTGGCCAATGGGGTATTGTGCAGTGCTGATAGTATGCTGACAGTGCCAGACAGATCTAGGAGTATGAAGCGGACCAGTTAGAAGGGCAGTGCTGGTGATAGGTAGAGTCTATCTTGATGGCTTGTCATCAGCGGCACGATAGTTCGACATCACTAGTAGAGGAGATTTGCTTCAAAGTTTCAGAAAGAAGACGAGTATGCTCATTGAATTTCATAGGGGTATCATAGACGATCAGGCAAAGCCCTGTCTAGTTACGTTTGCGTCAGACTGCTTCCTCCTTTCGTAAAGAGCAAAACTCCATCATAACATCGCAATGTTCCGAACCAAAGAAAAAATAGCGTGTGAAGTAGCGGCCCATGCCTGGGCACGCATTAGACATTATCACGCTGTAAGAGACAACATGAAGTTTCCATCACGGATCGGCCGGAGTTTCCTGCTTCTTGCGCAACAACTACCCCGCGTGGGATGACAGCTTTAGGCACGAAGACCTCTTTCTAGGTACAGCGAACCCAGGAGCAAAAGTCGGTTCCACTACAATTGAACATCCCGCTGTTGGCGAGAGCAGCTGTCTCTGGTGACAATGTATGCAGGATGATCGCTGTGGGGAGTGTAGGCGGTCTTGCGGGTTCGAGATCAGGGTCGATCGGATGAACTTCGTGATAGGAAATGAAGTAAAGAGAAAACGTCGCATCAAGGGTATGGCGAGGAGCAGATGATCTTCGTAAAGCGTTCGGGAAGGGACCGCGGTATGATCGTGACTTCGTCAGTTGCTTGGGCTTCGGCTAGGATCGACCAAAGAATAAGGGAATGCGCATTTTCAAGGTCTAGCAACAGGGAGTCAGTGACAATGAACAACGAGGCTTTAGTTGCGGCGTTTTCGGAGGCCATCCCAGAACTGTCGCTTACCTCGGCTCACAGAAGCGGGATCGCAGTGTCCAGCGTCTTCCGGCTTTAAATTGAATGCGTGACCGCTCAGCTCGAACCGAAAGCAGGAAGGCTGCCGGACTGAAGCTGCGGGACACCGTTCCTCACAACCACGGAGCTGGTTCCGGAGGGCGCTCGCTCGCCAGGAGACGTGATGCTCAGGGGGCTGGTGTACGGGATCTGTGCCGCAGCCATAAGCCGCTGCGTATGCTCGTACATGGAGAGGGTGTAAGCGTCCATGCTGCCCGAGAACTGCCGGGTCGTCGAGGTAGAAGAGGTCGAGGTCGACGAGTTCGTGGTAGTCGAAGCGGGACGGGGGATTTGCGAAGACATCTTGGGAAGTTTATTCTGCAAGTTTAAACCGTTTAAGGGCTGCGTGCGACTCAAGTCAGATCGCGATGAGAAAGTGTCCCTGGATAAGGTATTTATAAATGCAGATCTCCTTTTCCCGCAAAACCCCGTGGCTGCGGACTGCCCGTGTGTGTGCTACTTGACTTGAGACCCAGCCCGCCCCGGCCTCACCCTTTTCAATGATCACTCCACTGCCAGATTGAAACCTTGTCCAACTTTCCAGTCTCCAGGGACCTCAGAAAAACCTGATCCGGCGCTGGAAAGGATGGGGTGGTGAGCAGCGCCCAATAACCGCATGCATGTTCCCTGTCTAGTGTCACGCGGGGACCCTCAGGTGAAGGGGGAAAACCAGGCCGTCTGGCGTCGTTCCCCCTCCTTCAGGTCTGGTCTTCGTTTGCGTTCCCGCCCTCTTGTCTCTCTTTCTCGCGTCTTCGCCCTGGAAATCTGGCCTGTCAAGTGTCCGGCAATTACTGTCAGGGTCCATTGCTATCTTCCCTCGGGCCCTTAAGTCCTTAAACCGTTGGAATGATCGCCGTAATACCTTAATTGTGGCTGTATTCGTCCCATGTATCCAATCAGTGACCCTTATTTTCGATTCTGGTGCCTTGGACCCCTCTTTCCCCGGGCACATGAAGGATGACGAAGCCACACTGGCCAATGCTAATTGTCATGCTAAAGACCAGTCGCTCCAGAAGAGCAGCCCGGAGAGCGCGACTTTGCTCACTTTCTTGCGGAGCCACGACAACCACGACAGTCAATGCCTGGCAGCTCTCAAAGAACAAGCGGGGGTTATTGAGATTTCACTGTTGTTAATGAGCAAGGGGCCATGTGACGGCCACGATGTCATCGTCATGCTCACGTCACCACTCTTCTATTCAACACAACCATACATTTTGTTCAGTCTGTCGGGCGTACCCATACCTCGGGAGCTGGATATTGGTAGATAACAATCATCACAACATGGCATTCAAGCAGCTAAAAAAGAAGCTGAAAAAGCCATGGAGCCAACATCAGCCGTGAGTGGTGATGTTTCTCCTTCTGCTGTTTGTGGTCAGGAAAATTAGTTGGACAGCGGACCATTTCCTCCTGGAGGCCGCCGCGCAGTAGGAAGAACAGCTCCGACGCTTGTTCGGCAGGGTCCCGGCTAGATCGGATCTCCTCACCATCAGCTGCAGGTTTATTGAACCCCTGGACGACGGCTCGCTCACGGGCCAACGGAGCCAGCCCCGTCCCGCCTCACCATTCACATCCAGAGTCAAGAAGAACTGCGTACTCCAATTTTGGCGCCCTTGTACGACAGGACTTTCACAAAGCGCCAGACATTAGACGCGTCTAGGCCGGAGCAGAATTTCCTCTGTGAAAGAGCATCTCGAACTTGCATGTGGTGACGCCCATAACAAGTTGCCAACTGTCCCTAGTCGCGGCGCCAAAATTGATGCTGGCAAGTGTCCCACAAAGGAAATAAGCGGGCTGAGCCACCAACGCAAGCCACTTTGGCCGGAGTTGGAAGAGAAGACCAGTGCGGTGTGAGACACGCGACCCAGTTACGGAAACTCGTTCGTGTGACTTTTGTTATCGGAGATGGGAATTACATTTCACCATTGGATCAAGTCATTATACGCAGTAATATCTTACAACCCCGAAAGGCAGTCCAGTTACGGATACTAAGGGTGTCAATCGTGCCCACTGACTGTGGTGGAGCAGGTCCTGTGGCTGAGAATGTGGGCAGTTTGGATGGGAGCGCTGTATACGTCATAGCCATAATTAGCCATGTTGGAAAGTAGGTTGCGATCTGTTGAAGGGCCGTCTCGAGAACAAGAAAGACTCAGCAAATACCAGGTTGTTAACGTAACATTATGCCCGACTTTATGTTGTGTCTTCGCCCTGTTTTCGATGGCATTCACTCGTATGCCCTGCAAGAGCACAGCTATGGCAACGGTAGATATTGCCTGTTTGGAATGTCTCAATGATACTGCCTTGACTGAATGGGTCAAAAGACTGTCTCTGCCGGAAACACTGGTGGTATGCAGCATGAATCACCCGAAGCCATGAACTCAAATGTATTGTTGCGACACATTTGTTCTTTCGCTGGAAACCAAGATTGGTTGACGTTCATGTACGTTCATGTTCGATGTTCTTAGGCATCAACAATCCGAGCCACGGTTGACTGCCCAATTAGGGGTTGCGGCAGATCACTGCACATCATGGAAGGAAGCACCCTGAACACAGTGTTACAAGATTCAGGAAGCCCTGTCTCTTCTTCAGAAAAGATCAAGGGCTGTTTGAATCCAGATAACTTGATTCGTCTATCGAAGCAGCCTCGGGAACCTGGCATCCGTGGGGATACCCGAGCAAGGAATCGACACTAGAAACCTGTTCTTCGTCAACAACTGGCCTGATTTCTTCCCACGGTCCGTAATCAACGCACTTCCCTGCTACTTTACTTGTGTATTCATCCAAGCGTTTGCTATTCCAACTTGTTGGTAATTGAACCTCGTATCCGCCGAGCTACCTGAACACTGCCTTAAGGTATTGTGAAGCAACATTTCTAGAGCCCAGAGGGGCCATGAGCTCTTCGAAACGAGAGGCATTTCACCCGGCTTAACTGTCATGTGATACGAATCTTTTCGTTAGCAATTCTCCCCCCAAATCTTGAACAAAAACCCTCATCGACGCAGGCTGCAGAAAATTTGTGAACAATCGTCCCGAGATCGCCAGTATGAGATCACTGCTTACTTGGGCTCACAGCTTGCAGCAAGCTCCACAAGACTCACGGTGTGCCATACTGTCTGTAGAACAAGATACAGTCAGGGGTAAATTTGAGTTCAATGGGAACGCCGAATGAGACGACTCAAGTGGTGATCTTCCAGAAGGTGGTCACTTGGAGGGGACAGGAAGCTTTCACACATTTTGCTAGCATATGAAGATGAATCTCAGAGTGAATTACATCTGGAAGCAGTGTATTTCAGCCGCTCATGAAGGCAAAAAACAATTCAAGGAGTCTTCGTGAAAACCGGATGAGTCCTCGGTCGGTCCACTTTCGTGGGGCTCACCCAGTTTCTTGAATCGCTGATCATCCCCGTTTCGTCGATATGCAAATGCGACCAAATGCCTTGGGCCAGCGGATTTCGTGGGGTCCGTTGGCCACCTTACCGTGTATTCATTGCGAGTGAGTCTTGCTTTGGGGCACGATTCAGTGTTTCGTTACCCCTGGAGATCTTGCCTTGACACTAGACATTCTCGATTGTTTTAGAAATTCTGAGCAATGCCATCTTTCGGCCACCAATGATTCATCGGAATCTCTGCTCATGCTCCTTCAGGAAACTGCTTGTCAAACATAACTCCGACGAACACCATCAAAACCGCAGCATATGCAAGAGTAGACGCGAAGACTTGATCCAGTTGATCAACACACCCGACAATGAGAAATCCGAAAGCAAAAGTAAACGCCGTAGCAACTCCGAGGTTAAGATACAAGTCTCGTTGAAGTACTAGCAGCCACATAGGGCCGACAAGGAAAGCCCCTCCAACCACTGCGCCCATAATCTTCCACCAAAAGTTGCGACGAAGCACTGCCTTAGCCGATGCGTTCCTTGTCCCGCCAAGAGGCTCGGGGTTCTCTTCACTACCCCAGGGCCCAGTCGGCAGAGCTTGGAGCTTCATGGACTCGTATGTCATTCGCGGCGGATCGGCGAAGTCTCTAGCTCCTACCCTGTTCTTTCGCATCACCTTGTCGAGAACGTAGCTATCTTGGTAGCGTTCACTCGACGCGAAGAAGAAGTCGAATGGTTGCTGAGAGACTTTTGTCATGTACTCATAGTCTTGTACAGCTTGAGCTTCTAGTTGTTAGTGATGTACCGAAGCCCGCGCCCCTGATCTGATGAAGGCTGAACGCGGGATGGACGTAGCGCTTTCTCTAGATTGCTTACTGTATTCTCTAAGAAGACTTGCTAGGAGTTTGCCATCTTTTGCGATGGCTTCTGGTCCCATTGCATTACCCCGGACTTGCATCTCGACTGCCTTATCAACGAGGCCGACTTGCAGAGCTCGTAGATGCATGCGCTGCATCTCGGCAATATTGACGCGGTATCCCCAATCACCCATTTGCAATTTGTTGAGCAGACGGTAAATGGTATGCAAAACTGGCGGCTTCCTAGACACCAGCCTTACGAAATTCTTTGCGTGGAGTTTGGTAGCAATGTCCCATGCAAATTCGCTGTTGAGCTCAGTCTCGTCCATGTCGTCTCTTGAGAGCCGCGGAGCATTAATGGGACTATCGGGCATCTTCTCAGACGGCTCATGTGTTTTTTGCGCGGCTTCTAAGATAGTGTTGATTGCGTCTTGGATATCTTTGGCCTCTTCGTTCCGCGTGATTGGCGAATTGCCCTGGGCTATCGGTGGCTGCATGATCGCTCGACTCTGGAGGAAGCCTGCTAGACCCCTATGCTGTTTTGGCAAAGAATCCCTCCTGGAACCTCAAGGCTACATGTAGGGATCGCACGAAGCCTTTCAAAGATAGAGTTGAGCTTGCAGGAACTTGACGTGACAACAACGAACAACTCAAAGGGAGGGGGGGGGGGGCTCCAAACGATGAAAGAACTAGCAAGCTGCTTCTTAGTCTCAACTTTTAGAAAAGTGCTTGTTTACTTCCACATTGCCACAAACCTCGCCCTCATGGGGAGTATGGATCAAGGTTTGAGGATCCCTTGTGGTTTAAGGAGACGTCGCTCGCAGTGGGTGTGTGCTTTAGCTCTTGAAGCTGAGATGCCCGTAGGATCTTCGTGGTGACACCGGTGTTGGTACAGCGCCACAAAACGCCATGGCGAGGACTAACTGCCGTAGTGTTGAATCTAGCCTCTGATCATCCACCACGCGTGCCTCAGATGTTTGCACGGCTGGAGAAAAACCTACACCATTCACTGTGAGTGCAGCAAACGCCATGCCAAACCATTCAGAAGCTGGGTTTGCATTCCGGCAGTAGGCATGCATTGGTGTCAGTGCAAGATAATACTACGTGCCTCGATCACAACATTAAACAAGGTCCTGGGTGACCTCGAAGCTCAGGATAGGGCGGTTTTGTGTTAATGCGGACTAGCATAAAAGCGATTTAGTAGGGAAAAGGGAGCATCCCGCGCCTCTGATAGGCACATGGATTCAAAAGCTAGCAGAGACCAGCAACGACGGTTTGAAACTTCCAACGCAATGATCGTCCACTATCAAGTCAAGCTGAGTCTTAGTGTGGTGTTTTGCTTTTGCCACGTTCCTAAATCCTCAGCCGTAGCTCATGAAATTGTCGCCTCGCCCATAGATTGTCATGTGCCGCGGCGGCTGAAGCACTTTAATTGAACATGCTCCGCCACCTTGAAAGTTAAGGGTCTGATGTGATTTACCGCGGGTTCCTTCTCGTTTTGCCAGGACATCAACTCTACCTCAGTTATCAAATGATCTTCAATGTTTGATGATTCCCATAGGGCTCTGTGTTACATGACCCTTGAAGCCTGAACCGAAATCATCCGCATCGCAACTTGTCCTAGTAGGTTGGTATTGACAGCTGTCAATAACTGGGGTTGTGATGAACAACCAAAGCTTCCAAAGCTAATTCTCACCCAGGCCGAAGAAGAATGGGATTCCTCGAATCAAGATGGTCTCCAGTCAAAGTAGTGTTTGAGAGCCACAAGTCGCCCGGCAAAGGCGGGAAATTCCTCCTCAGCTACGATTCAGAAAGACACTGCGAATCTCAAGTCAGGTTTCTTAATGGCCATAAAAGCGTCACAGCGAAGGCAGCGGAGAGGTTGATGGGAGATCGGACAGTCTGGCAGATTACCGTGGACGGCCTCCAAGTACAAGAAATCCAATCGCCGACCCCTGTTGACGGCGTAACGGAATATCGTCTTACTGTCCCAAATTCAGATGCAGCGCGTAGAGCGAAGCAGTGCCTGGGACTTCCAGATACAAGGGTAGAATGCAGTGAAGACTCGGTCCGGTGGCTGGTCATCGTTAAGTCTACCTTCACGGAAGTGGAATTGGATAGACTTGCATTCTCGGATGTTGAACGGGCCCAAGTTTCGGTAGTCATGGGGCCGAGAAAACCGAGATCTGTGCCCAAACCAGACTCTCGTATCGACGAAGAGAGTAACAGGGCTCTGCCTGAAGCTTCCGTTCCTGGACCAACTGCGTCCGTAGATGAATCCGACAAGCCAAAGAAAACAGGAGCGGCTAGAGCTTTCTTGAAACGTTTTGGCTTTTAATCCATGTAGAGGGTTAGGACCCAGACATTAGTTCCTGTCGTTGGAATATTCCCATGAAACAAGTACTTATACCATTAATTCCAAAATGCGTGTTAAAGTGAACAGGATTGGGGCCATTGAAGAAAGGCGTCTGAAGCAGAAGCGAGCTGGTAGGTATCGACGTCCGGGTCTTCGTACTGCGTGACATATTCCATCAAGACGAACGTGCAGTAGCAAAGCTGTATGTGTAGTAGCAAAGCTGTATCTATGTGATGTAACGCGCCCTTAGGATTCTTACGTGCTGGATTGAGCGACGGTTTCTTTGGAGTATCGACGCGAAGGGTCTGGGCCGGGCCAAGATACGCCGGAGGAAGCGTCGAAGCACACCCCGCTTCCCGTTGCAACGAAGGGCGAATTCTCCGTTACTTTGCTCTTCCTGGAGATAGGCCCCCGCAACGTGGGACAAGGTAGTAATATCTGACCAGAACCAAGAGGCGATTTATCGACTCGACAGCGTATTATAACCTCTGCGACTCCATGTGGTAGTATTTGCTTATAAATAGGCTAGAAAGGTTTCTTCGGACTGAGGTACAGGGTAGTACTCTTTGTTGGTATGGGTGATGTGGAGGTAAAGCACCACAATGAGAGCCAAACCACGAATCCTAGGTAAGTTTCCTGTCAATGATTACCTGAGCCTGGGATGTTCGGGCTCTAAGCAAACCGCAGTCATGAAGGGGCTTTGAAAGATCAAGACCGAGTCATTGCCAACAATTGCAACATCGCTTACCTCGAGTTCCCCATGGGGAATGCCTCTGAACTATCCGCGCCCGAGTAGTGCGGCATGCCGAATGATCCGACTTCTACTTACTTAGTAGGCACTGGAGCGGGTCGTCAAGCTCCTCACTCTAACTTGACTTGGACATATCTATGTCGAAGGATCATCGCTTATTGGTAGCTGCATACGAAGACTCGTGTTCTAGGCTTCTGTTTAAGGAAGCGCACAAATCAAGATGTCCGATCCTGTCTCCTAACTTATACAAGTAGTTGCCAGACTGAGACGTATGCGGGGAATTTGACAAGGGCGACTAAGTAGGTGGTATTAGAATCCTTCATCTGCTGTGGCGCGAAGTCTATCATCGCTTGTCAGTCGGTGATCTTCAGACTGTCCAAGGTCCAAGAAGGATTCAAACGCGTAGCCGCGAGCAACTTGTTGATCCTCGAGAAGCCAAAAAATCGAATGCCATTCGCGGAATTTTTTGACAGAACTTGAATTCGGATTGAACAGGACAGCGTGGTTGGCGCGCCTGGCTTTCATTAACGTCGAAGGAAGGAAGTCTAGATGTCCATGGCAGGTGGAATATAATCCAGAAGGCCTAGAAGCATAAAGCGCAATTAAAACAGCGAAAAAAAACTATAAATGTTCACTTTTCCCGCGCTTCAACTGCTTTCATCTCTCGTATCTAAAAAGCCAGTCAATCGATTTTCTAATCACCTTGTCCAACTTCGGTCTGTGAGTATCGAAGCGTCTCAAACTAAGCTTCTGGTGTGTAAGACTAACGAGACCAGCACAAACCTTTGCACACTCGACTTCTCAACCAATTCCAGCCACAATGAAGTTCACCGCATTCATCATCACTGCTCTGGCAGCTGCTTGTGTCTCGGCCACCCCAATCGCCGAAGCCGAAGCTCCTGCGTTGACCTTCAGAGGTGAACAGTTGGAGGCTCGCGCGTATTGGTGCACTGCTTGCAAGAACGGAAAGCAAACCTGCTGCACCGCCACCCAGTGCAGCTCTGGCTACCCGTGCTAAGCGATGAGATTGGAACGACACCAGCCGAATCTATGTCGAATGGGACAAGCTTGAAGGCTCTGTGTGTCACTGTATGACACCAAGTGGGCAAATCTATGGCCGTTCTACCATCTTGCGCAATGGGCGGAATGGCTTGAGACGGAATCGCATAGCTTTCATGGGTCTCATAGGCGGTCATCGAAATATTTAGTTGAATCTACTTGCTAAGGACGGTGACCTACTTTATCATCGAACTTGTTCTGTAATCTTGGATTTTTCAATGTGTGTCTTCTTACTTCTTGTAAGTGTGGGTCAATGCGATTAGTGCTCGACACCTCATTTCAAAGCAGAGCCATGGTCTGCACTCCTGTTCGGCTCTGCCCTGGCCGATGCGCACTCTCATTACTCCCGCAAAGTTGCTTCACAACCACTCCATTTCTGAGCAAGTACTTGTTGTGCCTTGTGGCTTTTAGTGAAGTACTGAATCTATCTCTAGTTGATCTCTTGGAGATACGGGCGTAGCTCCCGAAATCGCAGCGGATCTATCGAAGTTATCAACTATCCGAGTTCCGCTGACAAGTTGCTGACGAGTTGGGGACCACGTTTGCAGTGGGTTCTATACTATCCCCAATTCCCGTTCCCTCCGATCATCAAGCGGGCACTCAGGGGAAAAAGAGTTGTTTAGCAGCATCCGATTGCTGATCGACAGGTCCAGGTGGAGGGCGCGGCAGGGAGTTGACTCGCAAACCCATAGCAGAGACGTTTAACCCCTCCAACTCACCAATGACGCTCATCTCTCAACTGGAGAACTGCCGATGTCAACGTTGAATAGTGTGGGGTTCTGCCCACCAATTTCCGATGAAAGGCGAACCGTGCAACGTCTTGTTTCCTGTTCGGGCAGTGCAGAGTCGCGATGTTAGTGGACCATCGGTCCATTGGAGGATGTCATTCAGGAGTCGGGATTGCTAGGATGTCGAAAAATTGCGAAGAAGCCCCCCGACTTCCGGAGGACTTCCGTGATATAATTCTAAAGTCTCTCCTGATGCTGTTGAAGGAACAGTTGCCAAGCCACTTTCGTCAACTCCAGTCTGTCGCTACAGTCACAGAGAGTCGCCTCCGTCATGATGTGCAACGCAAAGTTCGTGGCCACCTTTGCCGGCCTCCTCGCCTCCGCGAGCGCAGGTCCCAGCGTGCAACTTGAAAACGGTCTCACGGTCCAGGGCCGGATCGCCCCCGATGCCTCCAACGTCGCCGAGTTCCTTGGCATCCCCTACGCCGCGCCGCCTCTCGACGATTTGCGCTGGGAACCCCCCCAGCCCTATGTTGCTCCCCAGTCAAGTACTCCTTTCGCCAATGGAACCGTCCTCAACGCCACGGCGTTACCGCCCTCGTGCTGGCAGTACATCTCCATCCACCCTGCCATCCAGCGTGTGGATGTGCCTGAGTTCATGATCGGCGATGCCGGTATGGACGAGGACTGCCTCACTGCTAGCGTGTGGGCCCCTGCCGGCGCCGTTCCCGCTACCGGCGAGCAGCAGGCTTCCGGAGAGGGACTCCCGGTCATCATTTGGTTCTACGGCGGCGGCTTCGAGACGGGCGGCACCGATGTTCCCTACCAAATGCCTCAGAACTGGATCCAGCGCTCGCAGTCGCACATCTTCGTTACCTTCAACTACCGCATGAAGCTCTTCGGTTTCCCCAACTCTGCCGCACTGAAGGAGCAGAACCTCGGACTGATGGACCAGCGCTTCGCTGTCGAGTGGATCCGCGACAACATCGCACAGTTTGGTGGTGACCCTGAGCGCATGACTATTTGGGGCCACTCCGCCGGTTCCATCGCCGTCGACTACTACAGCTTCGCGTACGCCGAGGACCCTATTGTCAGGGGCCTCATCATGGACTCCGGCACGGCTCACCTGGACCAGCTGATGAACCACGACGAGTCCCACTCCAATTTCACGTTCGTCGCACATCAGCTTGGTTGCGGCAACTCGACAACCGCCGAGGCTGAGTTGGCATGCATGCGCAAGATTCCTGCAGAGAAGCTTGAGAACTTTGTGGCCACTTACAAGGACTCCGAGGTTACGCCTACCATTGGCTTCTCTCCCCAGGTTGATAACAAGATTGTTTTTGCCAACTACACCGAGAAGGCTGCTCTTGGCGAGCTGTCCGATCTTGTAAGTTGACTTCCTGGAGATGTTCTTAGCGAGAGTGATTTGCTAACAACTAACAGCCCGCAATCATCGGATTCAACGCCGCAGAGGGCCTCTTCCTTGCCCCTTACGATGCGGAGAACGGTCCCGATCCCGCCGTCGCTGATGCCTTGTCCTACCAGTTCTTCTGGTGCCCTGCCACCAAGACCACTAAGTGAGCCTTCCTCTTCTCCGCCGCAAGTAGCCCGATTCTAACTGAAGGAACCTAGTGAGCGTCTGGCCGCGGGAAGGACCACATACCGCTACTACTACTCTGCCGTGTTCAACAACACCTCGCCCCGCCCGTGGATGGGTGCTTACCATGGTAGCGAGCTTCCCATGATCTTTGGCACACACGCCGACTTCCGTGGTAACTCCACCGTGTTCGAGTATGAGCTCAGCCACATCATGATGGATGCGTATGCCGCTTTTGTGAAGGACTCGAATGCGGGTCTGGACGCTATCGGATGGCCTGTCTACACGGCTGAGGACCGGCTTGTCCGTAGCTATGGCCAAAACAACAATGTCACCGTCGGCAAGCGCACACTGTCTGAAATCGAGACAGAGTGTGCGAACCAGGGGCTTTTGTAGATGTGTATGTTATTTTGGCATTCGGTCCATATTATATTCCATCAACAAACTGGAAATCACTTTTCACGAGACCTAGAAACTCAACATGAACTTGAGGTAAATTTGAAGTATGTGCGAAATGATTGTTAAGACACATTCTGTTCTTGCCCCGCAATTAGCTTCCAACGTCCAAGCAATCGAGTGAGTCGTTCTAAGTTGTTGAGATATCTGTGTATGTTCCCTCAACATTCCTGTCAATACTTGGAACCTATTCGCCATTGGTCTCTGCGACCTGAGCCCTTCGAAGTTTTGCCGTCTTGGAGTTGAAAACAGCGACTGGTTGGCTTGGATTGTAGTTTGCTGCCTGGATTTCAGAGCTTTAGACAAAACCTGTGGTCTTGAGTTCGAGGATAGGCTAGAATCTTGAAAACATTGTGGCTCTTTGCTCATGAATCCGAAGCAAAGCGAGTCATGAGGCATGTATGCACAAAGCATTCACCCACATGTTGTAAGCACCTTATTCTTCTACTCCACATTGACCATCAAATCTTTTCACATATTTTGACCGAGACAGTGACAATGATGCCCAACTAAATGCAGAGTTGTGGAAAGAAGCTTGAAAGCCAACGACAAGTGGAAATCAAAGAGCCTGGGTAACTTGAACAATTAAATTCGTTACATCTCACATACGCAGATTCTTCTCGTCAATTAGTGAACAGTTCTCATCATGTTCTATGAAATGTATTATATTCCATCTGTGAACCCATATACCTTGATCTTCTTGGCTGTTCGTCTGGAGTGTTTGCTTTTCGTGCCTCGTCCCACTGATGATATTTTTATCGTCTCAACTTCTTCATCGTAAGTTGTAGTCCGTCCAGTCGTCCCAGCTCTATCACAGCAACTTTGGATAGCTCCAGCCGTCTGAACATTTCATGTCTTCCTAAGACTTGGGATATGGTGCCTTCCACCGTTCGTCCAGTCTGCTAAATTCCGGATTGCTCCCGCCCTCCCTGTTTTAGGCGGCTTGTACAGCTCCCGGGAGCCGTGTCTACTGCGGCCTGCATGGTTCCCGTCACTCCATCCAACTGCGGCTTTGAAGACATCATGATTCCTCAGGACAACTCATCATGCTTAGTCGACAATCATGATCTGTCTACAATTGTGATTAGTCGTCGAGGGCTTTTCTTTTGTTTACCTTTCTCTTTCTCGTCGCATCGCCCACCTTCCAGAAAACTCTTCTTTTCCTCAGCCGCGATTTTGGTCAGGATTCAATCCAAACATCAAGTACGCCATCGCGCATTATCATCGAAAGAAGCTTCGGCATTCCTCTTCATCGTGAGTTCTTCATTTTCTATCTTCTATTTTATTTCCCGAGAGATGTATCATTGTCGAAGAGCAGGATTACTGACCGCGCGGAATATTTCAGCTTCTCTATCCTCATCTTGGAGCGAATAGTCAACAATTCGACGAGTTCTTTCCATCGCCATCCTCATCAGTCGTAGCTACAAGCAGCGATTCTCATCATCGGACAGCATCGTCATCTACCCTACTCGCCGGATTGTCGACATCAGCATCCCGAGCCATCACGCCGTCACTGTTATCAGTGGTTGAACTCTTCCGCCAGTATCCTAAACAGTTCAGCTTCATCTTCATCAAGCAGAACCATATCCTGTGAGTCTCCATCCCTGGACGATCGCCACGAATATTCTTTTCGTAAAGCCGTGCGATACTAATAATCTGCGTAGCCAGATACAATGGAGAGCAACATGCAGCAGCAGCAGTCCGCTAGCCAGGCTTCTGGTAGCAACGCCTCTGGCGACAACATGAGCGCCCATGGTCATGACGCCCAGCAGATCCAGCAGATCCAGCAGCATCAGGCCCAGATCAATGCTCCTGATGGCCCCGCTGCTGACAGCCCTGGTCATAACAGCAACATGAATCTTCACGATGATGATATCCAGCAGGCCCAGCAGCAGCAGGCCCAGCAGCACCATGTGCTTGTCCCCAACCATCACCACGGCATGGTCCCGTAAGCACCCATCTCTCAACACTAACATATGATAATGCTAATCACCTTATGCTCAGGATTGCTCACGACCCCACTGCCCAGAATCAGCACCAGCTCGCGCTTCAGGTCCACGGCCAGGCTTTCGGCCAGAACAATCAAGCCCACCAGCAGATGCCCAACCCTGTCGGTGCCGGAAACCCTGCTGCCAGTTCGCAGAACGCCATCATGGCTGCTCATGGTACTCAGTCCCTGGCCTTCGGCCACGCTCTTCATGCCCAGCAGCAGGTGTACACCGCTATCGGTGCCGCAATGGCGGCTTCCAACCACAACGCCAACATGGCTGCTCAGCCTCATCAACAGCAGATTCCCAACGCTGTCGGTGCCGGAAACCATGCCCCCAACATCCATAATGCCATCATGGGTGCTCAAACTCCCCAGCCAAGCCTCCCTGGAGCCGCCAACCCGATGCACTGTTCTAAGTGCCGCAAGAATGGCAATGTGGCGTGGAATACCCGCTTGCAGGACCCAGATGCACAGTCGCGCGTCTTGAAGACGTTCGCCACGTGCAACCACTGCAAGTGGTCCCCTCGCTTGCAGGACGAGCCGGCTATCAACTGGGTCATGCGCAATGCCCCCTGGCTGGTCAACGACGTTGGGGCGTACTGCCCTTGTTACGTGGGCAGCGCGGGTAATCATGCCCCTCACCCCATGTGCCTCACCCGCACCCGCACCCGCGCGGGTGCTCCCGCTCCGGCCGCCCTTCACGCCGCTGCTCCGGCCGCTGTGCTCGCTGCCGCCCCCGCCCCGCCCCCGGCCGCGCCTCCTGCTGCTCTCCTTGGAGTTCCGCCTGCGGGCTTCGTGCCCAACCCTGTGGCTCCCGTCGCCCTGATGCTTCCCGATGCCGGTGATGCTGGCTATGACCGAGACGATGGAGATGCCGAGCTTTTCGTTATGCCAGGAGAACACTAGAAGAGTGTGGCGTGCCTTTTAGTATTAGAAACCCTCCCCGAAAGGGGAGGGTAATCAATAAGTACAATAGATACTCGAGTTCCTAAACATCACTTTCTTCTTTCTGTTCCTCTAGATCCAGTGATTCATATAACATAGTGAGCTTCTTTTATAGTCTAGAAGTTTCCTACTCTTATTGCACGTATTTGCGTGAGAATCCGTTGTTATTAGTGAGATTCGAGGCTTAGCGGTATTTATATTAAGCTTACTACTTTATTACACTAGCTACTTATTAATAGGTATATGACATAGGGAAGAAGCTTATAGAGGCTAACTGCTATTAGGGTCTAAAAGAGGAATTATTAAAATCTGCCCTTCCCTCGAGGTATATTACTAGCGCTCTATATATACCTAAGCTGCTCTTTTATTATTTAGTCCCCTTTTTTATACCCTCTTAAGCTATCCCTTAATTAACGAGGCCTAACTGGCGAGGCTTAATAAGGTACTCCCTCCCCTAGGCTTTGTCCCGAAGCCTATTTATAGTTTGCGTATATTATATTAATCCCTTACTTAGGAGGTCTTTAAATATATAGTACGAGGGCGGGTATAAGCGGCGCCCGTCGGCCTGAGTATAGACCCCTTATTCTGGATAATAGCCCTATAATTTTATACCCGGGTTATTTTTACTTATAGGCTATCCTTATGACTGCTAGTACTTAGGCGGTCGTCGCCCTACTTTTATTTACTAATATTAACCCCTTTCTAAGCTACTATAATTCCGAATTCCTTTTCTCTTTTTTTTTATCCGTAGTTATTTTTTTTATATATAGTTTTTTATTTTTATTAGCGTCTACGCTACTCCCTCGTTACGTAGATATTATAGCTAACGAATATTTCCTAGATCCCTATTTTTGTATACTCCCCGCGCCTAAGTAAGTCTTTTTTAGAGTCGTTCCGTAGTTGTTATTAACTCGTTTTAATATAATTATAACCCCTAATTGCGGCGTCGTTATTATTAATAGCGGAACGGTTGTTAGTACTATAGGTGCGCTTAGTAGCGGCTATAATAGCGGTCTATTTAAAAAGCCCGATATCCCTTTTACTCGCCCTAACCTCGTACGTATATTATTACTTATATACTACTTATACTAACCGTTATAAACTCTTATTAAGAAAAAGAAGAAGGCGAACGCTAAGAAGATTGGGGTCGGCTAGGTGCGCTCGCTCCCCTACCTCGCTTGCGTTATATATAAAGCGCTTAATCCGAAAGCTAAGTATTATAATTAGCTAGGTCGGTAATTTATAGCCCCTAGTTCGCTCCTTTATTTAATACTTTTCTAAGATCTAGCGTGTATTATATTAAGTATACCGCGCAGAACTATTTTTATAAAAATATAGTAAGTACTTAGCGCTATTGCTACTCCGTTGCTTTTCCTAAGTATTATATTAATAGTATTTTAGGTCCTTAAGTTTACGGAATTTATAATACGAACTTTTTAGAGTACCGCACTCGCTTCTAATAGCGACGTTTATAATTTAGAGGTTTATTACTCCGTTATCGCTTTATTATCGCTACTACTTAGGTTACTAATATTATTTTATAGCTCTAGTAGACCTACCGAATTGCCGTTAGTAATACGTAGAGGGCGCTTAAGCGCGCTAGTAAAGAGGCCCGCTCGACCCCCGTTATTAATAGCGACGATAATAAAGTAGTTACGAACTCTTTTTATATTACGTCTTTGTCTTATAACGATATTATAATTACGCTACTTTATATTATCCGCGACGAAGTGCGCCGCTTTAATAATATTTTAGTTAGTATATAATCGCCCCGCTTACGCTCCGTATTCGTAGCTAATTATTTATAGATTTGCTAATAATAAAGAGATTATTTTTTTCGTAACGACCCCTAAGATAATAACTAGGGCGGCCCTTTTGTGCGTAAGGGCGGTCCCTCTATAAATAAGGGCGGTCCTTTTATGCGTTATAAGGATTAGGGAAACGGTTAGTAATTAGCGCGTTTGCGCTACTTAGTTATAGCTATATAGCCCCTTTTTTTCGTTATTAGTAACTAGTTCGCTACGTTATTAAGCTCCTTAGGAGCTAGGGCGCGCTACTTAATTAAAACTCGTTTTTTATATATATTAATTAACGCTGCGTTTTTGATATGCCTAGTTAGCTCTTACGTATCTTCGTCGCTACTATATCCCTTTTACTAAATTAGGTATTGTCGCCTCCTCTTTAGCCCTTTATATTATATAATATTTTTTATTTTATAAAATAGCTCCCTATTTATATCCCTAATAAGTAAGGGCTTCTGAGGGGCTTCCTCGCGGTATTAATACGGCTTGAGTAAGGATATATAGAATATATTATATATTTTATATTACGTTAGTATGTTTAGTTAGTAAGCGACCCCCGCCGTTTTAATTATTAATTTAACTTTAAATAGGCCTAGATACTTATTAGTTAACTTCTAGCTAGGACGCTACTTTTTAATATTCTTTTTTAATAGTAGTACCTAGTTACTTATTTTATATGATATATCTATCCTAGCTTTGTTAGCTTATTACTTATACGTCTTACGTACTTTTTATATAAAGGGTCGTAGAGCTTTTTAATTAGCTCGTAGTTAGGTTATACGCTCCTTAGCTAAGATATTCTATATACTGTCTCGAGTCCTCGTTAAGATCGATATAGGGTACGTAAGTAGGAACCCGAGTAGGGCCTTAGTAAGCGCTTTACGGATTATTAAGTACTAGGCGTTATTATATATAAACTCGGCTAGGTAAAGACGTTATGCCTAATCCGATTAGTCCTAGGTATAAAAGTAGTAAAGGTACTATTCTAAGTATTAGTTTTGCTATTTTATTTAACTATCTGTCTATAGGTAGAACGCGGTATTAAGACGCCTTTTTATTATTAAAAAGTAGTAGAGATAAGTTTAAAACTTATTTATAAATAACGACCCCTTATTAAAGACGATCCCTTTAGGTATTCTAAACTTAGTAAAGATTTTTATAAATAGGAGGTCTGCGAATCCTTAGGCTATAAGGGTCGTTTTCGTAGTAATATAAACGCTATACTTTATAAATCGGTTTATTATAATAAGTACTGCGTCGTAGGGGCGCTTCTTAATTAGCGTAATCGATATGGGTAAGCTTATAATAAAGTCTAGCGATATCTCTTATTATAGCCTAACCGGGGTAGGTAGGGGGCGTAGTAAGCTATACGGTTTATAATAACGAGGCTTCGTCTGCTAGTATATTATATAAGTATTAATATAACTTTTTATATCCCTACTTACTCTATCTTAGTAATAGTAGCGTTTTAGTAGTACTATTATCCGCTTTATACTATAATATTTTATTGTGGGCGTATTATAATATATTTTAATAACCTCCCTCCTTAGCCCCTTATATAGCGGTACGTAGGCGCGGCTACTATAATATAATAGCCTTTTAGAGTTATATACCTAGCTTTATTGTTATTTTTTCTTAACTAAGCGAGGCCGTCGGTTCTTTTTAGTCTACTACTTATCCTTTATAAAAGCGTCCTCTTATTAAGTGGCCCGTAGTCGACCTATTATTAGTAACCCCTCCTTGCTAAATACTATTTTAAGTACTCTTATTACGTCGGAGTCCCGTAAAACGAGTAGCTCGCGATTTATAATTTTAATAATAGGCTTAAGTAGCTCTTTAAGTACTACGCCGTAACTCTAACGCCCTAAGCTCGTAGCCCCGTTATGCCTCTCGAGGTGCTCCTCGGAGTTCCCTCGAGCTAGAGCTCCTAACCTCCTTCGCTTATTTCTTTATACTATTACTAATTCCGCTTTTAAAATACTTATTATCCTTTTTACTTAGGAGCCGCTCCCGTAGCTCGTCCTCGTATACCTTATTACTACGACTCTAAGGGGCTCTTATATATTTCTAGCGTTATAAAAGTCTTCTCTTATTTTTAATAGTAGCTCCTCTACTCTGCTATTATTATTATTTTTACCGTAGTTAGGTCTTTATAATAGTCTATCCGCTAGGTTCTTTATACCTAGCTTAAACCTAATCTCGATATTAAACGCTACGAGTTCGTCTAACTAGCGTAGCTATCTCCCGTTTAGTCTCTTTTTTATATTTAAGAACTATAGGTTAAAATAATTTATAAATACTACGACTTAATTTTAGTTATAAGCGAGGTAGTGTCGCTAGTTTTTTAGTACGTTTACGATAGTTAATAGCTCCGCGTCTTTTATACCGTAGCGGCTCTCCGTATTTATTAATTTCCTCGACCTATAAGTAATTAAGTACTAATTACCCTTAAATAATTGCGTAATTACTAAGCCGATAGCTCGAGCCGAAGCGTCTATTTATAACTATATAGGTAGGGTAGGGTCGAAATATCGTAGTATTAGCGCGTTAGTAAATGCTATTAGTAGCTTTTTAAATAACTCTACGGCTAGTATTAGTAGCTCTAATTATCCCGGTTTTACCTTCCTTAGTAAGTTTATTAGAAGTGCCGTTATCTTAGCATAGTTACTAATAAATCTATAATAGAACCCCGTAAATCTAAGGAACGTCTATATATCTTTAACGCTCCTTAGAAATAGTTAATTTACTATAGCTTCGGTGCGCGCGGGTTCTATTTTTATACTTTCGTTAAATACGATATACCCTAAGAATCCTATATACGATATATAGAACTCGTATTTACTACTGTTTAGATATAGGTTTTATTACCGTAATCTTTATAGTACGCTACGTACGTGCTCTTTATGCGCTACGTAGTCGTTACTATATATTAAGATATTGTCTAGGTATACGATATAGACGGTATTAACTAGGCTACTTAGAACGTTATTAATATACGCTTAGAAAGTCGTGGGCGCGTTAGTTAGCCCGAAAGGTATAACTAAATATTTAAACTACCCATATCTAGTACGAAAAGCCGTTTTTTACTTATCGCCCTTAGCTATACGTATATAGTAGTACGCGTTTTTAAAGTCTAGCTTTGTAAAGATAAAGGTATTAGATAGTCTATTTAGTATCTTTCTAATTAGCGGTAGCGGCGTTCTATTTTTCTATATAATCTTATTAATTACTCTATAGTCAACGCAAAGTCGTAGCTCTCCTCTTTTTTTAAATATAAAGAGGATAGGTGCTCCTACCGGGCTTATAGAGGGGCGTATTTAGCCCCTAGCCTCTGCTTTTATTAAATAATCGCGCAGGATCTCGAGCTTATAGTTCGATAGTAAGTAAATAGGTCCCTAGGGGATAAGTACCGCGTTATTTAGTTTAATATAGTAGTCGTACAGTACTCTATTTAGTAGCGAAATAGCTTTCTTTTTTAAAAATAAGTCGTTAAAGTCTTAGTAACGTAGCTTCTAATCCTTAGCTACGCTCGCCGGTACTATATCGCTATTTATAGCTAAGTTAATTACGATATATATAAGTATTACTAAAACTAAGTTATTTAATAGCCCCTTTTTTAGGGTATTTAAGCGGATATGTTATTCGTAAATTAGATACTACTACTTTTTTTATTTTTAATTAATTAGCGGGTTAATATCCTCTAGCTAGGGGAAACCGAGGATAAGCGTAGGTACTATAATATTAGCTATTATAAAGTAATATAGCTATGTCTCCGTTACGTAGTTGCTATTAGTAATTCGAAGCCGTAAGTAGTAGCTTCTTAGCGTCTCTATTTATTTGCCCTCGACGTTTATTAACTATAGTAATAGGTAAATTCGTAGATTAGCGTTAAAGTTATTAAGTAGCTTAATATTAACTACGTTCCCTTTTACTCCCGAATCGATAAGGGCGCTTAGCTTCTTTTATACGTAGTTTAGGTATATATAGGTCGGGATGTCTAAGCGCCGCCCTTATTAATCGCTAGCTATTCTTTTTATTAAGATAGTATTCGAGCTCGTTACTAATCCGCGCTACTTAGCTAGGGTAAGGTCTAATTAATAACTAGCGGCCTTATGCCCCTTTTAGTTATATTTATAATATATAACGCTCGGGTAGCTATTAGCAAGGTACCTAGTTTTACTATAATTATAGTACTATTAATACTACTCCCATAGTTACGGGCAATCCCTTATAATATAGCTAGTCTCTTTATAATTATAATACGTAGTATCCTTACTAAGCGAGTTACGGCGTATTCTTTGCGTATTTAACTTATTAACGCCCCGGTATTTTCTCGCTAGCTCGTTTAAGTTTAAATTAGAATATTACCTAGGGGACGTTCGTAGGCTCCCTACTAATAGCGAGGATTATTTAATATGTCTTATTAGCGATATTAGCTATAGGTAAGTCCGCGGAAGTTCTATTTACGATACTATTACGAGGCGTAGTTCGGGCCGTAGCTTACTTATTAGCGTAGAGATTTTCTATTTCTTTATTAGGATATATTTTAATTCTATTTCGAGCTTATTAATGCGGCTAACGAACTCGTCGACTTTTTTTTTTTAGCCTTACGAGGCGCTATTTAGTTATATACTCGCTACTATTCTTTAGCTAGCGGGATTAGATAGGTTATTTTATAAAAAGGTCTCTAGTTCTTTTTATATAACCTAGTCTATTATAAAACCGGGGGTCCTTTAGTAGTTAAAGATATAATATATTTAGGAGGTTTTTATACCGCCGTTTAGGTAGCTAACCGTATATACTACTTTGTCGCGGTCTATTTTTATTTATTAAGCCTATAGATCGAAGCGATAGTAATAGTTAAAGAGGAAGCTCTATAAATCCCGTACCGATTTATTAGCGTATAATAAGTTAAGAAGGGATAGCGGTCTAAACGTAGACGTTTTATTTACGGCGCTTATTTAAATTAGGAGGGAGCTAGTAAATAGGGGCTTAGGTAGTACGAACTCGTTACTTTATTATTACTCGAGCGGCGCTTTAAAAGCGGCTTTACTTATTAAACTATCCTTAATCTAGGGGTTTACGTTTCTATTTATATCGAAGCTAACGTCCGAGGCTACTATAGCTAAGACCGTAGCCCTTAGCACGGGGGCCGGGCTATTTAAGGAGCTCCGTAAGCGTTCTAAATTTACTTATTTTTTACGTAGGCGCTCTTCGTACGTTATAATAAGGATTTCTTCCTCTAATTATCGTTCTTATTCTTATAGTTTTATTAACTTATCGCTTATCGTTCGGTTTAAATATTAGCGAGTAAGGGTAGGAGGTTTGCTATTTTATTTAAAATTCGTTAATACTCCTAGCGATACGGTTTTTTTACGTCGCTACTATATTAATAATTCTATTACGCTTCGTTTTTATATTATTTATTAGGGAGGAGGCGACTCTAGGGGGTCCGATAGAAAAGAGTCGTCTTTTTTTTATTATTATAACGCTAACTA